>NC_026475.1:3663579-3987948 GCF_000240135.3 Fusarium graminearum PH-1 | reverse complement strand
GAGGGTGTGAGTTGGATGTATGCGCGGTATGCATTGAGACCTTGGTGTTGTTGGTGCTTGTGGAAGATCGCGAAGCGGTTCTTGTTCCATGCGAAGACCGTGAGACAGGTCGTTCCATCGTTGGATGTGAAAGGAGTTGTATAAATATTTTGTGATTAGGTGTCGGTGTTGAAGGTGAGGTACTATGTCTGTGGTCGCATGCGTATGGCTTGCGCGGTGTAAATTGTACAGAACGGTTCAGTTCAAATTCGAGGATCAAGGTGAATTGTCCGATTTCGCAAAGGTATCGAGGTTAGGTCTTGTGGTAGACAAGAGACGGTGTGTATGGCATGTCGAGCTGGTCGCATGTGTTGGGGTACAGAGATGAGGAGAATGGATTCACTTCATGGCGGATTGCGCCCAATAGCTTTCGGGTACCGTTGCAGGAAGCGAATCAGGCGAGATATGATATGATGTAAATGAAACGATGCTTGGTGTTTTGTCTTTAAGCTTGTGGTCGGTCGGTTACAGGTGACTTTTAGGAAGCAGCGGTCTCGATCCAATGATCCAATGGCTAACAGAGTAAAGACGATTTTCGCAAAGATGTATGTACAATCTCGGTTCGTTCCCGTGTAGAGCGAGCAGGTAACACGATTGAGTTCCAGAGAAGCAACGGCGCAGTAGCGAACAGATTGAGTTTAAAGAAGAGACGAAACAAAACTCAAGTTGGCAATCGAACGACGATGGGGAGAAACGGCATTAAGTTGGGCTCGAATAAGTGAAGCCGCCTTCGCTTAGAGTGGGGGAGAGAGGGACCTGACGATGTCGCCTTGCGTCGGCGACGTAGACGCAGATGCAGGGAGAGCCTTGAGTGCTTAGTAGATAGACTACTTCAAGGGCCAAGGACGTTCCCAATGGACGGGACAGGCAGGGTAGCACGCAGTGGATATCTCGATCCAATCTGGCGATTCTAGGGATAGAGGAAAGAAAAGAATCAGATTAGAATTGAGGTGGAAATCAAGGGTATGTCTACTAAGGTATGGATGAAGTACGTAGTCTAGCCTTTCTTCTGCCACCGACATAACCAAATGCAGGAAATACTGGACGTCCATTCCAGAGCCTGGCACAGTAAACAGGTACAGCCAGTACGGGCAGGTACAGACCTCAGAAGTGATGGAAGGTACAGCCAAGCCCACGAATTAGGGTGCCCCCCGCATTAGCGCTGCAGCCTCCATCTCAGGCACCATTTCAGTGGAGGTGTCGCGAATGTTAGTTCCGGGAGTGACATAAAACGCTATCCATTAACAGCACAAATAGGTACGCGTCTCTGCGTGTTTTCCATGGTAGAGCGTGAGCGTGTTAAGACTAAACACAGAGGCAGAGACGGTGTCTCCGGGCTAAAGAGTGGCTGACAGGGGACTCCCATCCCTGATTAATGCCCTTGAATTGACAAGACTCATCCCATACCCTTTTCTGCCCTGTGCTGTTTGTTGACGATTCGGTTGTCAGAGCAAATCGGTTCATCCAATCTTGTTTCTCTACTAAATCGATCGAATATTTTTAAACAACAAAATATTAAATTATTCTCATCTTTTTTACTGTACATATTCCCAGCTGAACTGCCCTCTGGTACCAATCATGCTCAGTTCCACAGACTTGGGGAGCATGGATCCCCCCGGCTCCCGGCGAGCGGCCCGTGCTCCGAGCAGCTATCAAAACTTACTTTACTCTAGAGCACTCAAAACCCCCCATGTCGTCACCTTTCCCTTTCCCTTGATAGGATGCAATGTGATTGTGATTCATGTGATTTATAGGTGATTGCTTTTTCTATAGGAGCAAGAGCCAGAAGTGGCTTGACAAAAGAAGAACAAACATGCAGTGCTAGTCTACTCTACAATTCCCGTTTCTTTTGGAGGGTAGAGTCAACTGAACCAATCCAACATGAGCCTCGTTCATCAAACCGCTGAGTGATTGATTGCTTTGCTTCCCTCTTCTTCGAATGCATGTTTCAGTTCCCAACATTGTCCTAGACATTCGACGATCGTAACCAAATCATTCAAGGGTCCATCTCTGTCTCTGTTTTTGTCTCACATGCGGCCACCATCATCAACATAAGAAGCAAAACCCCAACAATCCAACCACAACCCGTATCCAATCGTCGCACTATATATATCCACAAGGAGAAAAGAGAAAATATTTCCTACACTAACTCCTACTTCTGTTGCCGATTGCACCAAACAAGTCCGGCCCTGAACTTGTATGCATCGGTCCGTCTTAGCTCCAGACTCCAAGAGAATAAATCCCGTCCCGTCGCAACCTAAGCCCGCGAAAATACCCACGTAAAACTTTAAACGGTCAGGACTTTTGGACGGAAACAGTTCCAGAGTCTAGTCTAGGTCCAGAGACGTTCCCCTCTTCGATTTGCCGCTCTTAGTTTCACTTCAGCCATTCCCGCGTTTACCGTCCACTGACGTTGATCGATACTGTACTCTGCTTGCCTGCGAGAGAGGGGAAAAAAAACTTGTTCTGTTTGCAAAATTGACGACGCCTTCTATCGTTCTCTGTCCAAACGTTATAAAGTTGCCCCTTCTATATGCAGCACAGGTGGAACCCTTGGCTTACAATGACTGAGCTTTATGTTGCCTTTTGGCTTGATACAGTTTAACTATGCACCTTCAAGTGGAAAGATTGTGTTTCCAGCAAACAATTCCCAGCCGTCGACTGTGGCTTGATACACTGTTTTTGGTTGATGCCAAGATCTCAACTTTGGTGCCACTCGGCTGCAAAGAACCGACGATGCAATAAATGACCAGTCAAAAGCACTATCTACACTACAGTTGGTCTGACCCAACACTTTTTTCATATGTACTATCGCAAGTTTTGGCTTTCCTTCTACCTCGGCTGGTCAATGTTGAGAATTGAAGTTTGGTGCCTCGCACGATGCCGAGACTCTAGCTGCAACCACATGTCTGTCCCTTGCAGTAGATCTACAGCATTCAGATGCTCCAATGACTTGCCAGTCTAGTCTCTAAAAGTGTCCGAGCGAACTGCCATGCAATAAACCTGTGATGATCTCTTTATTCTGTCAACGGCATGGCACCAATTTGGAATCACAGGTCCGATGTTGCATTCCATACCGTTTGCCACACCCTCACAATCTCAGTTTAACTGCGAATACCCGATTGATGCATAGTATGCTTCTGCAAGCATCGTGATCAATCTAGCAGGCCTTCTCAAACGACGAATCTAACACTTCCTGGGGTCGGTGTCCTATGGACCCTTGCATTGTGGGTGGACTTCAATATACGCGGTGAGATAAGGTAACATTTGAAACATCATCGTACGATACTTCTCTCCGCTATTGGCGGGTGTAGAGATCGGCGGAGCGAGAATGCTCAACATTCATGGCTGAGTCCTTACGAGAATGCTACTGCACAGACGTCAATCTCGCAACTACCGAGACACCTCCAGCCCGCATATCGTGTGCATCGCAAACTTGATCGTCAATTGACTGGACGTCAAAAGATTAGCTTGCTTGTCACTCTTTTCTCTCCATAGGCGAAACCAACATGGGTTCATTGTGCTCATGACAATGACTCAGTGAGTATAGGAGACCTAGCGCTTAACTGATGTTATTGAGATTCCACATTGGTGACTCGTTGTCAACTGCCGAACCACCTTGTTATAATGTTTCTCTGAGTCGTAAATAACTTAGTTGAAACAGATTGGCTATGCTCTTAATCAACCCTACCTGGACGAAACATTTTGACGGCTGCTACCCTATGGTGGCATTGTCATAAGCTACGAGTAACCCTGGACACGAAAGAGTCATCACGCTCTTGAAGTTGAGTACGCGCTGAACCTAAAAATGTGTGTCTTCGGAAATAGAATTTTATGCCAAGGTGCTCAAGCTGATCGTTGCCCTCTGTTAAAAGGGTCGCGACTCGGAACAACGGTGCCACAAACCTGAGGCACTCGGTTCAGCTACAGCAGTATGCGACGAATATCAGAAGACATTCCATCATAGAGCCAGTCAACCTCGAGAAACAGTACTACACTCATTTACACACGATCCAACATGTATGCCAATGCAAAACGTATTCGCTATAACAAAGCATTCCCATAACGCCGTAGTCTTATACCACTTCCTTCAGAGAATAATCTACAGCTCATCCTTCTTATCAAAGAACTGCTCCTCACTACCCTCCACCACCTCTTCCTCATCATCCCCCTTCGCCTTAGCAGCAGCCTCTTTTTCCTTCTTCAACTTGGCCTTGTTCTTGGCAAGCTCTTCCTCATCAGCGTCAATGTAACCTCTGAGCTCCTTCTCTCCTCCAGGAAGCTCCACGAGCTCAAGCTTCCAGCCGTATTTTCCTGCCAGTTTCCTCATACGTTCTGTCATGTCTTTTACTACGGAGGGCTTGAGGTCCAATTTCTCCAGCTCTTCGTTTCCAAGAACTTCCATTTCGCCGCCGTCTTCTTTGCTCTTACCTGAAGCGACCACTTTAAGGAATCTCTCGGTATCTGTGTTTGAGTTGGAGAAGTAGCTGCGTGGAGGAGGAAGCTTGGCTGGTGGTTTACCTGCCTCGTCCGCACCGGAGAGCACGTTTCGGGCGCCTACAAGAACACCACCAATATTAATCGGTTCCTTTCCGACATCCCTAGGTGCTGCGTCTCCAGACTTGGCGCCCGTATCTTCCTGCTTCAGTGGCACTTGGGCTTCGTCCTGCGCCAAAGGTACCGTTTGGTCCAACGAGGGGGGCTCGTTAAGTTTGTCCAAGATGAGCTTGCATGTAATTGGGTTCGCTCGGGTTTCTTCGGGGGGTAGGAAAGCGACATCGTTACACAGACGCGGCGTGTTGACGACCATCAAGTAAGCACAAATAGTGACCTCCTTGATCCATCCAATCCTGTCGGCCTTCATGCCTGGTACACAGTGGTACTGGACCTCAATCGTGCGCTCTCTTCCCGTCAAGTCGCAAATCGTTCCCCCTTCGAGCCTCTGGACGAGATACCGCTGGTCACCCTTGACCTGCAATTCCGCTGGAGGTGGTGCTTCTTGGCCGTTCATCTTTGCCTGGTGCGCTGCACTGGCTGGAACGGCAGGGACTCTTCCGAGCGTAAACTCCATCGTGTGGGGGTCGCGCTTCGGAGGTTGACCGTTTGGTATCGAAGGAAGGGCGTGGAACTGAACGATCTCGCGGTTATTGCAGAAGCTGTAGCTCCACCACCCAGACATAAAGTAGAGGCACGAATCCTGCAGTTCCGAAAGAAGCTCCCATCCACTAGCTGTCGCACGAGTGAGCTCGCGCGCTTCTTCGGCCTTGGCCAGCTCGTTGGCCGTCTTATTCTCTGCTTCGGGCGATTGTAGAATAGGTATAGAACAAAGGTACTCGTTAGGCGGCATCTTCATGAGTTCGTACTTGTACGAGGGCCCATCTTGGTCTTTGTTTTCGGCTTCATTGTCGCGTGCGTCAGCTTCCCGAGCTTGACCTAATGTCGATTGCGCAAAGTCGGCAGAATATGTAGGATGTTGACTATCGAGTAATGAATGGGCGTCTTTCTCGGATATATATTGATTATCGAATACGACCTCGAACTACAGACGTTGAGCTTCGATTCCAAAGTACAAACTTGGTGCAATGACCAACGAGGGGCAGCTTACCTGAGGGTACGTCAACAAGTCCTCGTGAATGTTAAACCCCCCCGGTGAACGAGCTCCGACAAGCTGGAGGGAAGCCAGCAGAATCAAATTGAAGCGGCGCATTATGCCGTGTTAAGCTGGAGATAGCTCACATAGAGCTTAAACAATCGTTGCTATAAGGTTGCCAAATGCAACGGACTCTCTAATGGATAGACTACTAAGCGTTTACTGGGAGAGGTGTCATGATGGACCAAACTGTGGAGTTTAAGCCTGGGGTCCGTTATCAGTAACTCGACCGGTGTTTAACCGCTATCAGTCAGGCCCGTGTTATCTATTCCGAAAACTTCTTCCGATCCGAGAAAAGAAGGGTCCTTGCGCCGGCTAGAACTTCATCTCTTCACGGCGACGGGGTATATTCTCCGGAGTCCAGGATAGAGAGGGGCCGAATATCGGTCATCCCGTCAAGGGGCAAGTTACATAACGTGTCCGTTGTTAATTTCAACCCCGCCAGTGTAAAAGCTTACCATTACATCACGGCTCATCTCTCTCCTCATCCATGGGAAAAGAAATTACTCTATACAGGGACACAATACGAGATGGTGAGAGCGAGTGTGCACAGCCTAGAGTCGTTTCAGAAGCACAAGCACAAGCACAACAAGTAAGCATGAGCACAAGCGTGCGTGTCGCAAAGCTGCTGTGGTTATGGCATTGTCGTGATGCGTGGCAAACGGGAATAAACAACACCAGACGCTGATCAACACATGCCCTTCCTGGGAATATCCTCGCTTCGGGTGGGAATCGACGATCAGCAGAGCCTCTCTAACTGGAACACGTGTCCGATGAGAAAGCTCGTTCCAATGTTGGGCTCTCATCCCAGTACCAAAGGGTCTTTGCTATATTTTTTTTTTATTTCTCTCTTCTCCGCAGTATTATCGTTTCATGTCAGGATCTATGTCGAATTTTGTCGGCGCGTCAAGCTTGGACAACGATCAATACAGCCAAGTCCCAGCGAGATGAAATTACCGTTACTCAAAATTAGCCTTCTCTGACGTATTTTGCTTACCTTTTGCGCGACGCTGGGTGCTCATCATGGCATGATATTGAGCATTGGTCTCACAAAGGCCCTGTCTAGACTTGATAGCGTCTTTTCGCTTGATACCGATTTTGGCCCAACGGTGCGCAAGCCGATGACTACCGACAGGAGTTCGTGCACTCTCTATGGATCGTCTGTAATGCATCATCCATCAGCCCTGAACGACCTGGCCTGTTCAGGGTTCTCCAACGACTCACTCATGCGTCTGGACGAATGCATTAACCAGAGTCAGGGTCTTCTGGGCATATTACTTTTTGGCCCAGTGTTTTGGGTTAGCATCAACGCTACGGCCAAAGGTACGCGCAAGACACGGGCTGTGCGGTTGGACGTTGATGTTGGATTCAGGGTAATCGTTGACAAAAGGTCCAACGCAAGTAAGTCAGTCTGTTCTCCAAGACGGCAGATGCAACTCAGACATTGACTGCTCATCACACGCTAACAAACTCTCAACGAGCCGTCTGTCCGTGCCAAGAATGTTAAGCATACTCGTTGAGCGTTAGAGTTGACTCACTTGCAAGCGAGACGTTCAGGGGAGTTTGAATGGCTTTCAACCGTTGCAGAACCACGAGTTGCGGCTCAATTCGACTCATACTATGTACAACAAGCATCAGGGTGCAATCATAAAACAGCAGCACGTGGTCAGGTAGAGCAGCGGATCAACCCAAATTGCCAACGCATCAATCGCTCCATTCACGATGGGGGAGTCATATCATTGCACGTGCACTAGCACGGTCACGAAGGTATCAATGGAACGGTTCCATCAATGATCTGCGTGATTGTGAAAGTTGATGCTGGGGTCGAGCCTGCATGATCACCGCAAGGAAAAGATTAGGCCAAGGGAAAAAGAAAGGATTCGATAGCCAGGGGCCATGATGGATAGAGAGTGGAACTTTGAGGTCTAATAGCGAGTCTACTATCCATCGCAATCTTGCAATAACTTCCCGGACAAAGGGAAAGAAATACTACGTCGTATCTGATTGAGTTCAACTATTAGGAACTAAACTAGCAATACGGGAGAGCTCCCGTGGAGATAGGTTACAGTTTTTCGAGATTGGCAGGCACAAGATAGAGTTGGAAGCAAACTATAACACGGGGTTTATGGCCGTGCGAGTTGCTATCCTTTGCTATGTTGGGAATAGAGTATCTTGTCTGTGTATAATTGCGCCAAGGTGTTATCGAGTTCGAGTCAGAAGAAACCCGAAACGATCGATAGCGTGTGCTTCAACTACAAAGTGCAACTGCAACTGCCTGGGGGGCCTGCATGACACTCAGTACTCGGGCGATTGTCTGACCAAACGGAAGGGTGCATTGCGAGTTGGCAAATACCGGTCATGAAGATCATTTGGTCTAGAATGCGGTGACGATGCTACGCAATTCGTCACAGTGGAAGATCATCATCATGGGGGGCGTAAGGAGAGAGGACTTGGGTAACGTGGGCACCTGGTCCCTGGTCTCTGGGTTGCAATGAGGTTATTTGGGAGAGAGTAAACACACGCCAGACCAAAAAGGAAGAGGGTGTGATGTAGTTGAACTGCTTAATCTGGTTGAAAGGATTGCAGTAGGTAGTATTACCCATCTGTGATCTAATTAAGCCGTTGGGCCCGTTGACGATGACTGACCTGACCTGTAGCTACTGGACAGTGATAAATTAATTAGGTGCAACTAGATTCAGTGTCGAGTTAGGCTCAGTGCGGTTAGGTACAGGTAAGTTGGCTGCTGTTAAAGTGATGGCGCCGTCCGCCTCACTCTATGCGACTGCGGGAACCAATCGAGATGGATGGTGGGTATACCTGACCACGTTCGACAGCCAATAGATGGATGCCCCGTCTCAGTGATTGCCTCGTTTTGCGTAAAGAGGTGGGTGCCAGAAAGGAGATGGAGTGTAGCAAGGATTATCGTACCTGTTGGAGACAGTAGACAAAGTCTTGGTGATGGCATCTCTTTGTGTTTAATTTTATGAGAGCTCACATTTGGTCACTATTTGAGGGGATATATGAGGCGAGAATATTTTATTATCGATTTGTACGAATCCTTGAGGATGCTCTCAATCAACAACATTTTCTCTTCCTCTTCCAACAGTTACTGTTTCATGGCAGGGTTCTCTCAGCTGAGTGATGCAGTATACGTACTATCTGGCAACACCAACACACGTCGGTGGCACATTAATCCTGTTCCCTCTTCGTAAACAGCAGGGAAAATGGTGATCAGCGTCCCGCCGCCAACCGGCGGTTCATGGATTGTCTAGTATTGGGGAGAGGCTAGAGGAGCTGATCTCGCGTACCGAGATAATCTCATTCAAATCTGTTTGGCTCCAACTCTGTGCTCAGCTTAGCTACTGAAACGTTACTGGCGTCCTGCTTGTACTATAAACAGGGTTAAAATTAGTAACAGCAGGTATTATGTATAATCTTAAACTTACTATGAAGCATTAACTATGTTTTGTCCGTGTTCATCAAACTAACGTTAATTACTTTACTACCGTTAGATACTAAGGTTCAGTACCTGGTAGTAGGTAGACTTGCGAGGTCAGGTACCTGCTTGATCGGGGATATCTTCAAACAAGCTAAAACCAGAACAGACCACACGGTCTTAACAGCACATCACATTCAAAAGCATGGCACAGCAAGACAGGCAGACAGACAGCACACTACCTAGGCTAAGCCTAACCTAGTCCAGCCCAGCCTACCAGCCCAACATCCCAAATTCTTGTCCGCGTCTTGTCCGGGAACTGACAGCAGCACCTGGCATCAAACGTGCAGCCGGTCAATCAGTCTAGCGGGTTAGCGCATGACATGTTCACCTCGAACCTTACAGCACAACACATCACTCTAACAAGATGGGCAAATTGTATTGCACTGCACTGCTCTCTCAAGACACATCTTAATCGGATCCGCAACCCCATACATGTGCCCGCTTTGGTGGGATGAAGGATGGGGGGGATGATGATTTGCTAGACTAAGATAGGATAAGGATGAGCCATGACATCTCGTAGTAGCACGACGCGGCAGCAATCAATCTCCAAGGAAGAGGCACATCTTTTTTTGCTTTTTATTGCTCTTAGGGATTTCTTCCAACGTACCCTGTACCCAGAATGCCGTCATGTCATGGCGTTTTCTTCTGTTTTATTTTAGGCTGTGTGGCTGTTGCTTGCGCTGTATCACATTGCTTTTTTGTCTATCTCTTTTCTCGTGATTTTGTTTCTTTTTCCTTCTGTTTCCTCCAGGAGTCATGAACTATGATGATGCTGTGCCGCTTGACATTACGTAGACGTTTTTGTTTTGTTTCGTAGATTGAGGTGTCAGAAGATATGCGACCATCCGTCTTGTCAGACTTGTAAAGTCCTAGACTACTTGGATCGTAGAGGATAGAACGGGATAGATAGAGCAGGCAGACAGATAGACAGACCCTTCATTCCGCTCAGTGCCTATCTAATGGACTGACCACCACGCATAGCCCACCATTTGATGCAGCTGAGCCTCTTGGGTGCGTGTGAAATGTCAACGCCCATTGAGAATGCCTCGTTTCAAAGCATCTCGTGGTCAGGTTAGATAGATGAGCTGTATGTAAGTATGTACGCGCAATTGGAAACGAGGTTCCTAGTTGGTCGCAGCAAGCCAGACCTGGCGACAGACAAGCAGTGATGATCCAATCGCTACAGCATGCATCCAGCACCAGCACCAGGACAAGGGTTGCTTCGCTGGCGTTTCTCTCTTTCCATCTTTTTTTGGGCACGATAGTATGTACCTACTCCCGGGGTGTGTGTCGACCTAAATGGGGTTTGGATGCGTTGGAAAAGCCTTGACCACCGAAGATTCCATGCCGGGTTCTCAGTGGTGGTTTTTCCCGCTGTGGTGATCGTTGGTTCAGTTCACAACTGTACTGTAGTGCGGCAGGTGGGCCGCTGTAAATCAAAGTCAAACCACCTACCCCACGTTGGTTGTCAGAGGGCAAAACTCAAAGTACAGCGGCAGCGGGCAGGAACAAGCGTCGTCAGTCACGCGTTGCAGTTGCTGGACCTTGCCCCTTCTGATATTGGCGCTGTTATTAGTGCCAATCCACTTTCCATTTTCATGTTTGTTTCAATCTCAACAACACGGCATATGTTTAGCAGCATCATTAAACCCATCCCCACAGGCTTCTCTTTTTTTGCGACCAGTCTCTTTTCGCAGCATCGGAGCCAAGATTCGATCTTGTTTTTTCTCGCATCTTGTCTCTTTTCACCTCGTCAATCTTGACACCATCGATCAGGCCACACGGGCATTGACATTGACATTGGGCATTGTCGCATTGCTGCGAGTCTGCCTGCCTCGATCCATTCAAGGAACTCGGTCACTCATTCTATGCCTACACATGCATCTCAATCGATAATCTATCTGGATCGCTTGCTTGTCATCAAAACACACCACTAGATACAACATCATCATCATCATCATCACCACACGCCCTCCTCCTCTTGTTCCTCTTCTATCTACAGTCACTGCCTGCATTTTCAGCCAGGCCAAGCCTAATTAGACCGCCCACCCACAGACGTTGTCTCGTTCAAGCAACCTTTCACCATCCATACACACTCACTTACCTTACACACCGCAGCTCTCCCAAATACCGCCCAGTTCCCACCCTTGAATATCCTTCCAAGGATCCCTGCATCATCCCCTGTCAGGCCAGAGTGGGGAATTGGAAGCCTCATTCACACGACTGGGCCGCGTTCCCTTCCATCCTGGCTCACCTATTAATCCTCCATCCCATCCGCATCTCGTTCACCTTCTTTTCTTCGTCGTCTGTCTCGACTCCCGCTATCCCACTTTTTAATCTTTCTCGCCTGTCGCAAATCCGAGACTTGTCTTCATTACCATTCAATAGTTCGGTTCGCCTTGGCTTTCTCACCTTTTCCCAAACTTCCAGTCTATCCATATCACAAACACCCAAGTTCACTCCAGTTCAGCTCAGCTCATCTCAGCAATCCACTCTCACTCGCCTTACTTACACCCGCCTATCTCAACTTATCGGGCCTATCCCTATCAGATATATACGATTCTATCTACTCTCCACAGAATGAATTTAGAAAACGTCACCACTGTCGAGGAGCTACAACGTCAGCTAGAAGCCGCCAACGCAAGAAATTCACAGCTTGAGCACTTCGTCCAAAGTCAACTCAGAGGAGACCCTACAGTTCTAAATCATGTCGCTCAGAACTTTGCCCAGGGAGGTTTCCAGATCCCAAGCAATGCTGTCTCAAATTCACGAAGTGTTGGTCTCTCCCGTAGCAAGTCCACCATGGCATATCCCACACAAGTGAAATCCGCCATCACGGTAATTCATCCCCGCCAACCCTCACTCCATCTCCATCTTCTAATACCATCTTTCAGGAACGGTTTCAGGCACATAAGCGTGAGAGAAGGGCCTTTTCTCAACAGTCAAGCTCCGCACTACCCATGAGCCGCAGTGTTTCAAATCGTTCAGAGACTCATATGCCTTTCTCACAAACCGGCAACCGCATTGCGCCCCTGAGCTCAACCATGGACCGATTTACTTCACCCCAAAACCAGTCTGCCAACCTGCCCCTTGAAGCCGCCTCAAATCAACTTCAATGCGTCCAGGAGAACCAACCTCTACTCAACATCGGTATGGACCCAGAAGACTTCCTAAAACAGTGGCCCGAGACCCCACAAGCTCCTCAGCACTACGACTCAGCCTTCTCGGGAATGACTTACAACATGGTGGCCGACAACCAATATGCCGCTCTATCAACAACTATTCCTTCCAGCTACCCCATGTCTTCGGCTTGCCCATCGATGATCTCCGGCCCATCCGCTGCTGAGGCCGCGAGCCCCTTGACCCGCCAGAATAGCTCTTACGACAACTACGGCGCTGGCATGGAGCGTATGGAATCTTCCCAGTCCCAGGCCGATGCACTATTCGCTCCCGATCTGTCCCCTACCTCTGTCAACATGTACCCCGCCAGCAAGCAATATACCTCTGAGCAAGACCTCTTTGGTCTCGGTGCCAGCCTCACTTCTGCCAATGTTCAGCAGTATGTCGACTCCAACGGAAACACTTTGATGGAGTCGCCCGAATCTACCGACATGGAACGTTCATTCTCCAATGCCAGCATGTCCAGTGTTCGATCAAACGCTTCCAACCTGGAACGCCGAGCTAAGGAGGCCCGTGAGCGAGTTCTACAAGCAGCCAAGACTATCCAGCTCGCCCCCAAGCCTAAGGAGGAGCTTGCCAAGAGCGAAGCCAGCTCTTCCGCCGCTTCAAAGGAAGCCAAGCTCCCCGTCAACAAGACCAACTACCAGCGCCCCAAGCACCCCAAGGTCTACTGCACTCAGTGCAACGACCACCCCGATGGCTTCCGTGGTGACCACGAACTTCGCCGACACGTCAACGCCAAGCATGAAGGCACTGTCAAGAAGTTCGTCTGCCGGGATCCCGCCTCTGTTGGCATTGAGAGTAATGTCAAGGCTGTCAACCCCTTGTCCAAGTGCAAGGCTTGTATCTCCGGAAAGGAGTACGGCGCCTACTATAACGCCGCTGCTCATCTTAGACGCACTCACTTTAAGCCCAAGACCCCCCGCGGCAAGAAGGGTGCCAACTCTGATGAGAAGCGTGGTGGTAAGGGTGGTGGCGACTGGCCTCCTATGTCCGAACTCAAGGCTTGGTTCGTCGAGAAGAAAGTCAAAGTTGACTTTAACGAGTCCCCCATGCCTGAGCAAGATGAGTCTGATGACATGGTTGAGAGCGAGATGGAGGGTTCCATGCCTCCTCAGATGGACATGTTCCAGGGCATCGGTAGTAACATGACTCCTTTCAACATGGAGACTGGCTACGATCTTGCCGTTGATGGCATTGCCGATCCTGCCATCATGGCTAGTGTCAATGGCGAGCTTATCTCTGCTCCCATCTCATCTGCTTCTGGCAACTTTGGCTACTCACCCTTCTCAAATGCCTCCCCCATTCAGGGACTTCCTGACAATTATGCTTTCTCCGAGCATGCTACCTCTGCCTATGGGTCCAATCTCTCTTCTTCAAATACCATCACTCCTGCCACCTTCCAAGACATGTCCCATATGGGTATGGCTGACAATGGCATGTGGGTTTCCTAAATGCTCTGCAGTATGAGTCATGATCATGAAGCTCGATTTTGTTGTAATCGGCGCTGTCCCCGCTTCCATCGATTGACGTGCTCCAACATCGACCTCAACGTCGAGCCGTTGTTGAGCACATGCCTCGAGGGATGACAACGCAAAACAAAGAGCCCCAAAAAAATCCGCGTCCGAGCCCGAGCCCAACTTGAGTCGATACGATAATGGCTCAGTTGAACAAGACCACTTCTCGGTATTGAGCCGTTCTGGTGAACGCGCGCGCCATCTTCTTAAAGCAAGGATCACCACCTTGGTTATCTCTTTCACATTCTCCTTCACACATAATGATTTTCAGGAGCCTGTTATATGATTGTGGTTATTTCTTTTTTCGACTTTATTCTTTTCACATCCTTTTTCTTTACCGTCACGGCGTTGATGATTACCTTTCTGGATTATTTCCAGCGAGTCCCTTGGCAAACTAAACTGGTGGATACGTTTCAATCTGGCTGTGGCCCTAGATGGGCAGCCAACAGGATCGACCGCTTGAGCGGTGCGAGACCTATACGTTTATTCTCAGCGCGATCGAAAGTGCTTCATCGCGTGACTACGATATATACTGGGCCGGGTCGGTATCTGGAAGGATTTTCCCAGGAGAGGAAAAAGAGGAGTCGGTTGCATTTTTATTTTTATACATCCGGTACATGACATGAGGATGAAGGGAGTTCGATGTTGACATCTGAGCATGGCGTTTTTTTTTGTTTCTGGGGTGCCCGTTCGGACGGGTCAGCGTTGAACCTCGAGATCAAGAGGCGCTGTCATCATCCATGCTTTATTAAGTTAGAACAAGAGCATTGGATTGTGTTGGGTCGGTGTTTGGGGATACTGTTCTAGTTGGGGTTATAGAATCTGAGGGCATGCTGGGAAATGGTGGGCTTGTCGCTTGGTTGGAAAATCACTGAGCGGGTGGTTTGATGAGTACCGTTTGCCTACAGATAGGAACCTCTGCTGGCGTCAAGACGTAGGAGTCTGAGTCAGTAATAGATCGTGCTGAAAGATGCACGCATTTATCCCTACATTGTTTTTCTTCTTGTGATCAAAGCCTTTATGAATAGAATGGTGATTCAACTCGTTGTTTCTCTTGTGTGCTTCTATGTAATTCATGTCGTAGATCGCGTAGTGCCTTTGTCTGGCAACTCATGGGTATCTCTATCCTGACCAATATGTTGCATCATCATATCAAGTCTTCTTCACTTTATCTGTCCACTCCTTCGCTCCCTTAACACCCTCATGCCCTCTTCTAAACAACCCTCTCTCCCACTCCTCAAGCCCCCTCAAAAACTCCTCCCCATTCCCTCCCACCATGCCCTCATCCGCCTTTCTCGCATGCAGTCCTACATCCCCCGCCCTCACAACAAACGTCTTCCTCAACACCTCTGCCACATCCTTCTCATCGAACAAATCCAGCATGCGCACTCCCACGCCGTAGAAATGCAAACTATGATCTCGAAGCGGTACGGCGCGCGGATCGGCTTTTAGCGCGGATAAAACAGCGGTGGATAGACACGGTGGGAGATTCAGCGTCAGTGGTGAGTTTGACGTGGGTGTTGATGCTAGTGCTAGCATTTCGGCGAGCCAGAGGGGGAGAGTTAGGGGGGTGTTTGCTTTGAGGCCGTTGGGGGAGTTGTCGAGATGGCCGAGGTAGGGAACGTCGATTTCGAATTGGCATGGGACTTTCTGGAAGGTGTTAGATTTTTTTTTATTTTTTTTTTGGTTTGAGGGAGTTGGGTTGGGATACCTCTGCATCCGTGAGGATGGCGTCAATGTCGTAGTACGACATTTTTTGTGTTGAACTATCTGTTCTTTTTTTGGTGGTTTGGTTTGGAGGGGAGAGGGAGACGCGTAGAGAGGTTTTGGAAGTGGTGATTGTACGCGATTTGGCTAGGATGGGGGTCAGCAATAGGGATCAGGGTCTAGGCAAGCTAAACTGACATGGAGAGTCGGATTTGGCTATTTCCTATGTTGTGCTAGAAGAAGAAGAAGTGGGCTGTTAAGTAGTGCTTTTCTATTGTGTGAGAATAAGGTTGCTTTTGTGCCTTACTTTCTATAACTCTTGACGCAAAGGCAAAATCGCCATTAAAGTTGTACCAATACGCGATGCAGGATGACATAATCTTGAGGTGCTTACCCTGGAGCCCTGGAGCACAGATAAAACTACGAATGAAACATGCTACCTTTAAACAGATACAGAAATGTAGGATACCAATTCGGCTTACGGCTTTTGATTCAAGCTGATCGACGTTGTATCAGTTGGTAAAACTTGCGTCATTCGTAGGTAGCGTTCGGCAATCCGAGATCGGCACTCGGAGACATGGGAACAAGGCTTTTCGAGAGAAGATTTAAATGAGTACTACAGATCAATCATGTCATGTCCGTAGTATCGCTGTTCGGTCATGATGGAAAAGCCGAGATTAGTAAAGTAAACTTCATGATTCTGATATGGATGATATTGGTTGAGTGAGTTTATCGCGACAGTTGTACTACTAACTGATGCTTCTGTTGAGATAAAAAGTATAAGTAGATAAAAAGGAACATAAGTATATGATTAGTTAGATATACGAATCTACCATGAAAATAAATGAAGTATCTTATTATTGCTATTGTTGAACTTCTTGCTCCTTGTCAAGACACAATCTCTTAAGCCAAGCCATAAGTCATCATGAACGGGAGCTCTCGAAAATATGACGACAGATTGATCCAAGCTCCCACCTTCGGTAGTCCGACATTGCCGCCTCGGGTTCCCCAGCAGCTCTTTAACTGCCCCTCCTCCCAAATCCAGTCCAACCCTCTTTTATTTTTTTGACATCATCAACAGATCTCAATTAATTGTAAGCTTCAACCGTCAATTAGCAAGCACTTGTTTCTTTTAATCGTCAACATTGACTTTACCTCATCAACTCAATTGAACACTCAACTAACACCGTTAGCTTCCACTATGGCTTCCGCTCTTCTTCGATCAACTCCCGCCCTCCGCGCTGGCCTGCGCGCCCGCTCTACTCCCCTCGCGGCTATGGCTACCACCAGCTTCGTCCGCGGCAAGGCCACTCTCCCCGATCTTCCCTGTATGTCCCTCTCAACGTCCCGTATTCCAATTGCAAGCTGACAAATCGTCCAGACGACTATGGCGCTCTTGAGCCCTACATCTCTGGCCAGATCATGGAGCTTCACCACTCCAAGCACCACCAGACCTACGTTACCGGCTTCAACAACGCTACCGACGCCATCGCCGAGGCCAACCACAAGGGCGACGCCAAGGCTGCTGCCGCTCAGGCTCCTCTCCTCAACTTCCACGGCGGTGGTCACGTCAACCACTCCCTCTTCTGGGAGAACCTTGCTCCCAACGGTAAGGGCGGTGGTGGTGAGCCCGAGGGCAAGCTTCTGACTTCCATCAACGAGGACTTTGGCTCCTTCGAGGCCTTCAAGAAGCAGACCAACGCTACCCTCGCCGGTATCCAGGGCTCCGGCTGGGCCTGGCTCGTCAAGGACAAGAACGCTGGCACTCTGTCCATCGTTACCCGACCCAACCAGGACCCCGTCACCGGTAACCTTGAGCCCCTCCTCGGCATTGACGCCTGGGAGCACGCCTACTACCTTCAGTACCAGAACCGCAAGGCCGAGTACTTCAGCGCCATCTGGGACGTCATCAACTGGGGCACTGTCGCCAAGCGATTTGAGAAGTAAATCAATCCATATTAGTAAAGTGAAGAGCTTGAGTGGAGATAAATGTCAAAATAGCGATTGACTTTGCGCGACAAGGCCGACGGATCGTCGACCACGCGCACTTTGTTTGTTTGCCAAGATACCGAGTGTATAGTACGTTGAGGTTCAATAAAGAAACCTTGAAGAGTAAATACACATAGTAACCGAAACCTGGTTGTCCCATGTCCCAAAATGTATGGCCCAGCCTTGATCGCTCATCCGTCAGTGTTAAAGGCCCCGAACACCCCAGTATGCGGGTCGCACACTGTAACCCATTCCAAGAATCAAGGTTGCTGGCATCTGGCTATGCCTTGGTAGGCCGCCAGCTCTGCCGGATATTCGTCCGCAAAGATTTCATCGGCATACTCGTACCAATCGCTGTTTTCCTCCGTGGTTCGTGCTTCAAAGAAGCGCGCGTACTCCCACCACACCGGGTAGTGTCCTGCACAGTCCCAACCGAGGATCCATACAATCGTATTGTTGGACACGACGATGTTTCTGGGGCACAGGTTCCCATGTGTCAGGACTGATGCATAGTCTCTGCGAAACTGTGTCAAAAGAGCTTTGGAAACATGAGTAGGGACGCTTGAATAAAGTGTAGACATCAGAAGCGCCATGAACTGCTGCTGATTCGGATCCTCTCTCACTGCGAAGTATGTATGGCTCTGATGTCTGTCCAAAATCAGCCCGTATGGTCCTGAATGGGCCGATCCAAAGGCACTGCCCGCAGGAACCCTTCCATTACACCGCAACTTTACGAGTAGGTTGCGGAGTTGTCGGGCGTACTGGTACTTCTCGTGCTTCGACAGACTTGGCCAAAGATCCTCAAGCAACTCACCAACGATGGTCTGCGAGATGCTCCCATCATTAGAAGAGGTAGCTGATTCTGGAGAAAACAACGGAAGAGCTCGAGTGTGCGCGATGAGAGATAGTTTCTCATGCTGTGCCAGCCCGGCTTGGGAGATGCGGAACTCATAAGTCTTCGGCTTGGGAGGGTCTGAGTTCTTCCTGGGGAGACCCTGTAAGGTGAGGAGCAAAGTGCGGTTTTGAAGGAGCGATGCAAGATATCTAGTATCGGCGTCTGGATGAGGAGCTGTGCTTGCGTTAACGGATACTTGAGTTCGGCCTGCGGTTCCTTACCTCGACCAAGTGTCTGAACATCCGTGTAGTACTTGGTCGTATTAAGCTTCGGCTTCTTCTCTCTGTCGCAATCTTCATGCTTTACCACATCGCTTAGAGGACGCTTTGGTAAACTGGAAGTGTTGGAATTGATGTTCTCTCGTAACCGTGAGAGGCCCGCGTCTGGCCTACGGGCGGAGGCCACTCGCGAGTCTTCAGGCTGCTGCGAACTTCGAGAAATTCGCCGAGAGCGATCACCCAAGGCACTGCAGTTTGAACCAGATCTGAGAGGACCCAGGTCCCAGCCCTCTTCATCATTAACCTCAGGTAATGGAGTCGGGTTTCTTGTGTCGTCTGGGCTGGCCCTAGCAAGCATCTGTGCTCGAGCAGGATTCATCATTTTCACGTTGATAGGGAGTGAAAGAGACTCCCAAACCCCGGTGGCTTACGATCGAAAGATTGATACCTACTGCAGAAGTCTCTTCGGGCGCTTGGATTGGTGAAGAAAGAAAAAGAATGAACCAGTAGTTTGCGTCTGTCGAGAAATGGTAGACTGTACTCCGAGTGCAAAGGAAGGAGACGAGTCAAACAAACAACGGAAATGAAAGAACACCACCAACTGAAGGGAAAAAAAAGATACTCGAGAGAATTGTGATGGGGGAGAGATTATGTGATTCTGTGATTCGCAACCACTCCTTCCGAAGAAGTGAGTCGCTGAGGTTTTCTGCAGACGGGATGCGGCTGCCTTGCACCTGCCCGGCAGTGACAACACAGCACGTCACTACACTGTCGCAGCTTCTCTTCACAACCTCAGGACATCAGGGCAGCAAATTATTTGCAGCCCTCGAATATGGTCTGCAAATTATACCACCGAATTGTATATTCGAGTTCCTACGCTGGGAACGTTCCGCCATCAAGTCACAGACGGTCCTTAATGCCAGCTACAGATATTGTGTTTTACAATTTTGCAGTATCACATAACATTGATTGCGGGCAGATGCATACAAAGCTGTATTTTTGATAGTCTTTCAAGTAATTCTCAGAAGCAAGACGAGTGGAATCAGTTCGCGAATGTGGCCAGATACGTAATACATACATTGTCTCCGTCATGGAACAGCTCTATCGATTTTGTAATCGTAAACACAACCCATCTACTCATTGTTGCCGTCTTCCTGTACCTTTCCGTTCTGCGCGCCCTCCTTGCGCTGAGTGAAGTGACGAGGGAGACGGTTTTCACCTTCAGAGTAGGGGTAACCGGCTTCTTCACGAGCCATGTCATTCACCCACTTCTCATCACCTCGAAGGCCAGGGTTGGTTCCAAGCTCCTGCCACTTGGCAGCCAGGTAGAACCAGCCCAGCGCATTACCGACAGTACCGACCTCGTCGCTGACACCATTCTTAGCTTCTCGAGACATTCTAGCATGGAGATCGTGGTCGGTGTATAGATCCATGAGGTGTTTGGCGACGGTCTTGTAGTCACCAGGTGTAACGAGGTATCCATT
The DNA here is from genome assembly GCF_000240135.3 of Fusarium graminearum PH-1. Lineage (NCBI taxonomy): Eukaryota > Fungi > Ascomycota > Sordariomycetes > Hypocreales > Nectriaceae > Fusarium > Fusarium graminearum. The sequence goes on along the minus strand of NC_026475.1, from coordinate 3,967,770 downwards.
GACATTGTCCTTGACCTGGAGGGGAATACCGCCTTCATTGGAAACGATCACAGGAACACCTGCGTGTAGCGCTTCCGACACCTTGATTTCGAAGCCCTCACGAGTTGACAGCTGAAGAATGACATGGGCGTTGGCAATGACCATGTTGAGAAGCTGATCATTAGCGTCAAGGCGCATGACGCTGACGTCGTCGAGGAGATGAGGGTAGTGGTCTTCCAATTGAGTCATTGTCTGATCGAAAATAATGGCGCCATCTGGATCATCAATTGAGCCGTTGCCGCAACTGCACAAATCAGTGAAGAACATTTTATTCAGATCAAGGGACTTACACAACGAGCTGGGGAACCTCTGTAATGTTGGCCTCATCGCATCGACGGCGGAACTCTGCGTATGAGTCGATGACAGTGGGAATACCCTTGGCAGGGTCGAATCGTGCGACTTGAGCAATGTATTTGCCTACAGAATGAGATTAGTCAAATGTAACAGAGAGCCTGTAATTTTGTCTTACGGTTGGGCCAGTCGAGTTCGGTCATTCGCTGGTTTCGGCACTGGGTGTTGTAGATATGGGCATAGTAACCCGTGTCCCACTTGTTCATGTGCTTGTTGAGACCATCGATCCAGTCGGTGGTAGCAGGCAGATAAACGACCTTTTCCTTGGGAACGGTATGAGGAACAAACTTGGGAATTGGGTGGCTGATGAACATGTCGGCCTCTTTGATGTTACTCCAGAGATAGTTCCAGATATCATTCTGTGGAGATCCGTCAATGGCAACGAGATCGCTTCGGATCTGGATGTGAGATCGGTAGAGGACCGGGCGATCAGGAGTGAGTCTCTTGATCATAGGGATAAGCCCAGGCATCTGGGGATCATCGATCTATACCGATTGTTAGTCGCAGGCTTCTCACCTTTGAGGGTTGGAGTAGTGGACTAGACTTACGAAAATGATATCGGCACCTCCCTCCTCTGGGGGCCTGAGGGGACCGCCCTCAGAGAGCCAGTATCTCTTGGCATTGTCTTCAATCCAGTCGGAGATGGCACCCTTCTCTGCGTCTGAGATGCGCTGGTCGGGGTGACTAACACCCTGGAGAATGTTGTGCTGGTTCTTGGTGATTCGGAAAACGCCAGGTCGTGGCTTGGGAACTGGAGGGTGTTAGTTATTTGAGTTCTTAAGATTTTTGCTGGGCCTCAACATACCATACCAAGTCACATCTACTCCCATGAGGCGACTGAGGCGGACGAGAGCATGCCGCATAAGGGCAACACCACCGCCTTGAGGGGTAGCGCTGAAGAATGCGAGTTTGGTCTTCTTCTCACGCAGCTTGTTGGCGTAGAACTGCGTGGCATTCCACGTGGCGAGGGAGCATGTGTCCTTGTGGTTTTGGATGTTTGTGAGATGAACGCGGAATCCTGCATCTGTCTGAACGATACCTCGGTGGCCGACCTGTAGATGCGGTACGAGAGAAGGACCGAAGTTGCTGTTTTGTACTGTCAGTAGCCGCTCAATATAGTGATTGCGACAAAGCTTACAGAATACACTTGCGGGCCATGGAATCAGCCTGTTCGTCGACGCGCTTGACATCCCAGAAGTTCTTCTCCTTGGCCTCATGATCAGGTCGGAGGACGACCGGTACGATATCGAGATCAAGCCAAAGACGTGAGCACAGAGAAGGGCTCATGTACTTGAGAGTAACAGGGAGACCGGCTCCGATAAACTTGACAAAGTTAACATGCTCGTATGTCTCGACCTCATTGATGATGTGATCAGCAATGAGATCTTGTCCCTGGCGCATCTCTTCATCGAGAGAGACATGCTTGATGGAGAAGTCATTGAGATAGACGGTATCGTGAATCGCAAGGGCAATGACGGCAGTGTGATCATCAGCAAAGACGGCGGAGATACCGAGGTACAAAGTCTGTCATTGAGTGATGTTAGCGTTGCCATAAAAGATCGAAAGATCGGCAAAGGGTCTGATCATTGCAGGGGTCATGGACAACTGAAGTTGCGATAACGCAAGTTGTCATGACAGAGTATAAATAACACGGGCAAAGCAGTTGCGAAAAAGAGAATGATCTTACCTGAAGAGGAGCATTGATGTGACCATCCTTCTCGACCATGAGGCTCATCTGCCTCTTGCGGTGCGAGGTGGCGCCCGTCGAAAATTTGCGAGAAGGCTTGTTGGAACTCATGATGGCGGCTTTCACAAGAACTGGCGAGGTATCTGACACGAAGGAGGGGTACAAATTTATTGGTGTGTTAGAAAACGACAAGCTGTTTCTGAAATGTCTGAGTACGACAAATGGATGCTGAAGTGAGAAGAAGAAGGAAGAGCAAGACTGCGGCCGAGAGGCAAGATATAGTCTTGCAACACCTCCTTGTCCAGGTCAGACGAGCCAAAAGGCGGTCGTATATGAATCGAAAGAGCAGTGGAACTGCACAAGGACGAGGGAAAGAGGTCGTTGGACAATGGTGAGAGACCCAAGATGTGATCCTGGTAGGCTCTGGCCCCGTCGACGCGGGCTTCTGCAGGAGGGGGACTGGGGTATGATGTATACTGTACTTGATGATATCTTGTAAGATGAGACAAAGCCGACAGGTCAAGTCAAGTCACAAGCCGGGGGCGGGGAGGGCTGCCGCGGATGGGCGTGGGGGAAATGGCCAATTGAGGGCGCGGTGACAAGGTGAGCAGGAGATGGACGTCAAGGTGAGGAGAGGAGTGGCGTGCTAAAGACGAGCAAGGCTTGGATCGTGCTTTGGTGATATCACGTTGTTAGAGTCCGTATTTCGAAGAGGCGATGATTGAGGCAAGCAATGAGTTGATCAACAAGGATTTGTTTGAGGAGGAAAGGAGAAAAGTCAACGAGCAGGCAGGTAGACCTCCACGAAGCGATGGATGGAAGGAGGGATGGAAGGAGCAGCGGGCGTATGAAACTGCAAGTGCAAGCCCGTGGTACCTTCCGTTTGTTGTCGTGACAGCCCGGCTGGGTCAATCAAATGAGTGTCAGTCGACAAAACTTCCCTGGTAATATCTTGGTGTTTTAACTCAGATCAATAATTCCTTGTTATCAACTTTTCACAAGGAAACGAAATCGAATTATCAAAGCGGGAGCCGAAAGGCCCAGGATTACAGAAATGGGGGTCAGGTGAAGGGAGGCAACAGAGAGGTGGTCTGATATGCGCTATGAGATCACCAGGTTTTGCGAGAGCTGGGTTGTGAAGCTTTGGGGGTCATGAAACGATAGATAGAGAGATGGAGCTGTTGCAATTGAGGTTTTGGATCAAGATACAAATTAACAAATCTAAGCGCCGCCAACGTGCTTGATGCAGGTACGGCGTCACAGTGCTGTGGTGGTGGAAAGTTTGGATGAAGTGACTGATGAGGGGAGGTGACGAGACGAGACGAGACGAGGAAAGGAGTGGGAGAGATGAAATACGACGAGTGACATCTTGAGTGAGTACAAGAGAGGCTGGCAAGGAATGCAGCCACGGCATCATTGGACCAGCTTGGCTCTTGTTGCAGCTTCCCATTGAGTTGCTGTTGTGTAATAAACTCCAATCTAAGGTGTAACCCCTCCAAGCTAGTGACGGGAACAGATATCCAGGGTAAGCTGTCTAGAGTAGAGCTGTCATGGAAAAAGCTATCATTAAACTACTACCTAGTAGCCTCTACTCCGAGGTACCCGAACAAGAGTACAGTAGCGCAGCTGAACCCCGCGCTCGAGATGGAACTAATTGCGTGAGCTTTTAGAGGATCGTCCCACAGGGCGGATCCCCCAGGTCCCTTCCCCGGGTCTGGTCTTTTAGTCTGCAATGGGGAAGACTCTGATGGATCCGGGACGATCTCATCTTTGATGGAACTCTGGACTCTGGTGAATATGCAAGGTACTCAATACCAATTGATCACTGATCTACCTCGTTTCTACCGACTTTCGTCACTGTCTAGTGTCTAGTGATGGTAATTCTCAAACTGGAAACGGCCCCTCAACCCCTCATCTCAACAAGATTCTCACAACGAAATAAGCACCAATACTTCAAGAGCAGTTGTCTCACCGAATATGCACAGCATTCAGTACGACCTTTGTACAGATCGTGGCTTTGGGATTACTTCACCGTCTCGACATTCGGTCAATCAGCTGGTCGTCAACTCGTATCATGACTACTCTCAAGGTTCCATCTCAACTTCAATCATGGCTTACGACCAAACCTACCAATCTATCCATCAATGCATCAAAGGTTCTCATCACCGACCAGCGGTGAGTTGAAGCTCTACCAATCACCCCACCATCGGCCTTGTTTGTATGTGCCTCACTGCTACCACACATCGTTTATTGGATCTACAGTCGTCTCTGGATGTGTCGCACGCAGTCACTCAACAGATCCAGAACAAAGACGGGCAGGCGAGTTTCCGAGCGCTGTGCATCCATGACATGCACTCCAACCCTTGAGTGTCACTTCAATCCGACCACAGATTGAGCGGTGGAACCATTGAATGTATCTGTACCAGCTGGATTAGGTCAAATGCTGACTCATGCCATGCTCTCACATATCATTCCATCAATGGTCTTTTTTTCATGCTGTCGACAAGAACAATTCATGGTATGGGCATAGTCGCAGCTTTATCAAAATAGCGTCAGCATGTTCGTCACAATCCCTCAGCCGAAGGATCGCAACCCCACTGGGTTTTACGATACCACCACTTATCCTGGTTATCCTTGCAGGGGTTAGCTGGCCAGAGGGCCGAGTTCCGTCGATTAACCAAAGGATGCTCCCAAAAACACAGTTTTTATCAATATAAAGCTGACGACAACATGTCCACAAGACGAGATCGACCTTTTGATCATAGGGAGTGGACATTGATAACCAGAGCAAGGGCCTCTCATGGCCGCGCGGCTTATCTAAAAATACTAATTCTGCTGATGTGAGGTTGCTATTAGTATCAGAGCCATCCGTGACTCACCATACAACTGGTCATATACAAAACTCCAACAGATCAAAATGCTTCGAAAGGCTTCTTTCAGCGCTCTCAGCCTCTTGCTGCTACAATTTGCGAATGGAAACGAAAACGAAAACGCAGAGCGGACACAACCCGACCTCAAGTATGCCGAAGATCGAGCGTATATGGTCTTCAACGAAATTCATTCCGCCGGCCGACTATGGGGGTCATCTCTGTATCACAATGGGTTCGGGTTCTTTCCAGCTACAGTACCTGCGGGTACTATGCTCTACCATGGTTCCCAATACAACGTAACACCGTCAGGGCTGGAGTGGTTGGCTTTCGACATAGAACATTCCGAAAACTTTGCGCGCTCATTCAGACTGAAGCCAGGGGAGGGGCCTCCTCCATCAGTCCCGCTACCAGATGGGGATAAACCTGAGCATGATGATGGCCTACTCTCAGAAGGTAGTCTTCGTGAGGAATTACGACGTCGCAGTGAGCGATCCACAAGGGAAAACCTCCCTGTTCGATACAACAACAAAGACGAGGATGTGAACATTCGTGGCTACCTACATCTGTATCAGACAACCCGTGATCTCAACCTTCTCTTGATTGACGGAATGAGCGCCGGCAAGACACACATGGGCACGCTAGACTCCCAGGATCTCGTGCTCCGCGCGAACAAAGATGCCAGTGAAAAGATGGGCGAAAGGAGTCGAGCTCGTGAACTTTGCGAACTGGCAGCTAAATGGGGCTTGGATGGGTTTGTGAGAATGGAGATTGGTGTCGAAGTCATCAAATGTGACTTCAGCAAAGACTTGGACCTGGTTAACATAATGCGCACGGAAGTCCGTAATGACATAATGGAAGACAAAGGCATGGACGCATTCCAGTGGATAAGGGCTGTTGCAGAACGGTATGATGGTATCGGAGCTGACCGACTACGGATCGACTTTTCCTCCATGGTGTCTGGCCTCTTCTTTCCCATCAACATCTCAAACACCAACCCGAAGCGACCGGATCTCAAAAGGCTTGGCGCAGCAACACTGAAAGAGCTTAAAGATATCAAGGTATACCTGAAGGGTGTGCTGAGTCAACCTCGAAGATACACCGTGAATTGGCAAGGCGTGGTTGATCTCATCGTGAGCAGGTACAGCAAGAGGATTGCGCTCATGGCATACAAGCGGCTGCAATCTCACTACTTCATCAACGAAGTTGAAGGTGCTACAATGACCTGGTACGACGCACCGACGTCGCGCGACGATGTGACTTTAGCAGAGGAAGGAAGCATAAACAGAACCGCCGATGCCATTGAAGAATGTAGGGTACATTATCTCAGACCAGCCTTGCTAGTCAAGGAGAAATGGAGTATGGAGGACAGATTGATATACGCATCTCTTGAGACAGTTCTGGGCACGATTTGTAACACGCTGTATTCTGTTCGCCGTTATATACTACAAGCGTCAGAGAGAGATGGCGAGCATAACGCGGAACTGGAAAAGGCGGTTCGGCATGGTCGAGTTGCGATGCAAGAATTGATGGATGAGCTGGCATGGACAACCTGGAGGAAGCCCCAGGCTTGCGCACCAGACGAGTTGCCAGTGATTGCTATGTGGCCGTTTGGAACCAAGGAGGATCATTGGGATCCTGGATGTCGGTCGATCGATACTATCCAGCACCCTAATGGGACATACTGGGACGTGCTGGGACTGTTCAACTAATGGGACTTGCTCCACCAAGACCCAACTGTCAAAGTATTAGTGATTATCAATCTCATAGCAATGATTTGAACGGCGATATTCCGCCCTGACTTTGACAGCGCATTCCCGTTGTAGCCGTTCCGATATATCCTCAACAACCCGGGGTCATCCGAAGCTTGTTTCCAAATGTCAGCTCACTTTTTGTCACAAGATTGCTTGTCCCAAACTCGTGCCATTAAAATTTTAAAGAGAGCAGATGACATTTCCGCTTCTCCGTGAGGGAATGGACTCTCTCTTGGCTTTGATTGGCATTGTCTCTCGGGTCAGTTTGTCAGTCCAATCATAAAGACCATTTTTGTAAGATATTACACATGAGGTTTTATCACTAGCGACTTATACGGGGCCTATAGTGGGAATACCTATAGCCTCTGAGATACAGGACACAAGAATAAACAGCCCAAGCCCAGTCTAAATAGCGTAAACTAAACCACTAATTTTCGTCTCTTATGCCTGAATCCATCAGCTTGGAACCGAATCAAATGAAACATATTACGTAGAAGCCATAACTAGTAGGCCCTAAAAAAAGAAGTGGTCGCTAATTCCCGGTTCAGCCCTGTATCCCCGCGGAGATACTCCAACCAAAAACATCGTCAGACCACTGACACGGCCATCAGCGCTGTATTGGGGACTGCGAAATATTGACTCCATCGCATGATGATTATGGCGCTGAGAATCATGAAAATAGCAGAATCATGTTTCTCCGCGCCTCTAGTGCTTCTCCGGGGGATGATATAAAGTCGGCATCACAGACACGATGAGTTCACCACAGGCACAATAGACAAACAGCACATACAGCATAGACACAAACACAGTGGTATAGAAACAAACACACAAAATGGCTCTCACAGCAGCACAAGTAGCAATCGTCAAGAGCACAGCTCCCATCCTCAAGGAGCATGGCAAGACCATCACCACCACTTTCTACCGCAACATGCTCGGCGCCCATCCTGAGCTCAAGAATTACTTCTCTCTCCGCAACCAACAAACAGGCGCCCAACAAGCTGCTCTCGCAAACTCCGTCCTCGCCTACGCCACATACATTGACGATCTCGGCAAGCTGTCCCACGCCGTTGAGCGCATCGCCCAGAAGCACGTCTCCCTGTTTATCAAGGCCGAGCACTACCCCATCGTCGGCACGCATCTCATCGGCGCCATTGGCGAAGTCCTCGGTTCAGCTCTGACCACTGAAATCAAGGACGCTTGGGTCGCTGCGTACGGCCAGCTCGCAGATATCTTTATCCAGCGCGAGGGTCAGCTGTACGATGCCGCAGGTGAATGGAACTCGTGGCGCAAGTTCAAGATTGCCAAGAAGGAGGCTGAGAACGACTCCGTTACCAGCTTCTACCTCGAACCTCTTGACGACAAGCCTCTTCCCAAGTTCCTCCCCGGACAATACGTCAGCCTGCAGATTCCCATCCCCGAGCTTGACGGTCTTCTCCAAAGCCGTCAGTTCAGTCTGAGCGAGGCCCCAGGATCCAACCACTACCGCATCAGCGTCAAGCTCCAGGGTCCAGAGGAAGAGCCTTCCCTTGAAGATCTCTCTGCTGGCAAGATCCCCGGTCTCGTTTGCACTAGGCTGCACAAGCGATACAACGTCGGTGACGAGGTCGAGCTAAGCCCTCCCGCTGGAGAATTCTTCCTCAACCCCGCCGACACCTCGGCCGCCAAGAAGCCTCTTGTTCTCCTCTCGGCAGGTGTTGGTGCCACTCCTCTCGTTTCGATCCTCGATTCCGTTCTCGAATCAGAGACTGCCTCGCGACCCATCACATGGATCCACGGTGCTCGTTATTCCGGCTCAACATGCTTCGTGCCTCATGTCTTGGACTCGGCCAAGAAGCACGACAACATCACCGCCAAGATCTTCCTCGAGGATGTCAAAGAAGGCGACCAGTACGACTTCAAGGGCGAGATCGACCTTGACCAGCTGCAAAAGGATAAGCTCCTTCAGCTTGACAGCTCTGATGCTGAGTATTTCATCTGCGGTCCCGAGGACTGGATGGTCAAGGTCAGGGCGTTCCTCGAGGAGAATGGAGTACCCCGTGAGCGCCAGCACCTCGAGCTCTTCAAGACCGGCGACGTCTAAAAGACAGCGAAAGCGTTATAGATTGTGTATTTCTACCGAATTGCGAATTAGTTTTGTCTGGCATACAGAAGGCGTTGAGGACTTGATGTACGGATTGCTTCATGGGAGGATGTATTATTCGAGCTGCTTGAATTGACAAAAGACTGCATATACTAGATACCAGCCACTCCAACAAAATAAAGAATTATTTCCTTCATTTAGCGGCCATGTCTTGGTAAATAGCCGACCATGACCTGAAAGTCTCAGTGCACAAGGTAGCACAGTCGATAGTAGAACATGAATAGCAGCAGCTTCTCATGGAGCTGTGAGACGTCTTACAGTATAGCCACGAGCAAAAGTAACGAGAGACAGTAGCATGTTCCCAGGCAAGGCTCGAGTTACGACTGGACGCCACCAGTTAATGTCTCGCCTGTTTGTGGACGACGTTTGTCCCCTTTCGGATGCAGACACTGTCAACAATGAGTAGTTGCATTTGTGTGGTTGAGAGGAATAGAATGTATGAATACGGAAAGAGATGGCCTTGAAGGGCAGGGTTATGGAGATGGGATGAGATCGGATGTAACCGATCGAGAGATAAGGTTGGATCCTTGCTACGTACAGTACAGTATCTGAGTGGAGAACTATGGGGGTGATGCATAATGGTATGGTGTGATGTGATGGGTAATGGAGAAAGAGATACTGGGATGATGTGATTATACAGTGCAGGTAGACCATGAAGCAACTCAGTACAAACACCAACAAGACTAACTCATCCATACCAGCATCCCATAGCCCCCAATAGAATTGCCATATTAGCATGAATCACTCGCCTCACCAAGATCTCATCAATCCCGCCACCACCCAGCATCTGCAGCTCGCCGAATATCCTTCCAATGGCACGAACTGATATACCGACTTTCAAGCCTCATCCCCAAAACTGCGGTGAGCGGGAAGTGTAAAAAGAGAGAATACTAACGAGGCTCGAAATAGCAGGGCTAGCAGAGCTTGAAAAGAAAGGGCGTGCTCCACGTTGCACAACATGATAGCCCTCGAGGTTTATCACGACGCACAAGGCGTGCTGCTGTGATACGTTCGAAGTTGAAAAGTGATGAGACGCCACCGCTTGTTGAGATTTGAACGAATGGAATTGACAAATATGAAGAGACTACGAGACGAGGAATTAGGTGTTGTGTCGACATCTATTGACACTCAGTAGCGAGTCAAGATTGACAATTGAGACATGGTAGCTTATCATCCTCGTCTTCATCTTGGATATGGTCAAAGTTGACCCATGGGATCGGATTCCCTGACAAGGTCTCACGACGAGGGTACCGACATCATCGGAACCGCTTCACTGGCAAGATACAGGAGACGAGATGCAGCACGACACGATCCTTAGGCGAGTTGATGCATCAAGGGCTTTTCTCCCCCTTCCCCTTCCCCTTCCTACTCCTGTCAGTTTCTTTACTTCCCCATGAGGGATACAATTCACGAGAGCGGTTACTGTGCCACACAAAAAGCTGCAGTACAGTGCAGTATCGAGACGTCCCTTGTTTTCTTTCTTTCGATAGTATGCATTCACTCACAGAACTAACTTTCCTTCTTTCTATAAACAAATTCGGGGGACCCCATCCCAAGCTTTGCTCTCCTCCCCACCTTCTTCTCTTTGAGGATACCATGGCCGAGACGGTGATTCGAAAAGCATGTGATCGATGCCACGCTCAGAAACTCAGCTGCAAGCGATACAACGACGAGCCGTGCGAGCGCTGCGTGAGACTCAAGACGGAGTGCAAGTCGAGTCCCTCTTTGAGGTATAGGAAGAACCAACAGCAACAGCAGCAGCAACTCGTGGAGAACAGTAGCAACAATATTGGAAACAGCAACTCTTCTCAACCAGCACTCAACTCGGCCTCGTCGACTGAACGCCGCTCGCCGAAACGACGACGGACCGACATCCAGGACGATGCGAGTCTTGTCTCACCCGACACGGGTACGTGCCCTTCTTCCTCTGCCTTCTTCTCTCATATCACCCAGTCTCTCCTTGTTCTTGTTGTCTCTGTCTTGGATCCAACCGACTCACTTCACTGCCGAGAGGTATGGAAAGTAGCAGTGCCAATAGTACCCCATACAGCCAGCCTGACGTCTAAGAGTCATGTCCCTGTCTCACCCGATCCCGTCGACAACTCGAGTTCCAGCGCCGCCGCTGCCGACTTTGCCTTCACTTTTGACCAACAGCTGGCCTTCTTTACAAACAACCCTCAGTATTTATCTCATCCCGAGTTCCCCATCGACAATCACCATCCTCCTCCTGTCTTTTGGGAACAACCACCAACTACCACCACCACTCCCACCCTCTTCCAACCTGAAGGGTCAGTAGTAGTAGCACCTCCTTATCACCATCATCAAGTTGCACCAGAGGGTGACGCCCTACAAGTGCCTGTGCCCCTGACCAGCGCTGGTGAAAGCTGTGCACCTGAGCACAGCATCTCCTCTGACAAGCGCGCGTCACGACCGCGGCGCACAACAACAAAGCAGAGGACTGGATCCAGACCCAGACCTAGACCGAGGCAGATCACCCTCAGGCACGACGCTGACCTGTCGCCCCTGCAGCATCCCGAGGCTCCCCCGATTCACTGGATGGCGCAGTTGTCTGACATCAACGCCCGGCTTCTGGACCTGGCGTCCGCTCTGCCTTCTCCCCAGGATGGACCGTTCATAGGACGTCCTGTTGACGAGAGGTTCAGAGGCCAGGGTTTCCCCATCGAGGACATGTTCAAACTGACCCGTCGAGTCGCTGACATCCTCGAGAAGCCTCCCTCGAGCAACGAGAGCAACAAGATGCATCACTCCACCATCGATGGAAGTGACCCAGGCAACGCCATGTTCATATTATCAACGTACGTTCGACTCTTGGACATGTATCAACGAGTGTTCAACCTCGTGCACACAGAGCTGTTATCCCAACCCGACCCGAACACGACGTTTAGCTTCTGGAAACTACCCGACGTGACGGTCGGTTCGTTCGCAGTCGAGTCGTCACCCTTTCTGCAGATGTCTCTCACGATTCAACTGGCAGAGGAGTTTCTTTCTCGTCTCAGAGGCTCGACAGCGCGGTGGTCAGGGGCTGGGACAGCATCTTCTATGTTCTCGGGGGTTGTGGATGTTTCTTTCCAGGCGTTTCGCGATCGGGAGGAGGCTTTGTCGAAGCACTTAGTTGAGTTGAGGAGCGAGATAGAACCTTGGATAGATTCTTAAGAGTGAGTGTCTTGTTCATTGACGGGGGGTATGAGTGTCGATGGACGAGTGAGTGTTGATGGATGTGTGAGTGTCGGTGAAGGGATAGCATAGGGGGCTTCAACTTGACACGAAGCAGGAAAGACTCAAGAAGCAATTCATTAATACATACCTGCGTTTACTCGAACAACGTTTCACATTCCATTCAATGATTCACATAGTTCGTATAAACTTCCCAGACATCAAGACACAGCATCAGCTTCAGAGTTTACACTTCAGGGGCATCAATATGGACACAACATATGCATATTCACTAGGTTTTCATTATTCCCATGTACTCTCCATGACAATCCGTCTCCTGGGCATACAATTCCATCTTCGCCCAAGTGGCAAATTCTCTATAAAAAAATCTCAGTGTTTTTGAAGCCCAATTCATGCCCAACAGACCCAAAGATCTGGAACCGGTGCACATCAAATCGCTCCGTGTTCCAAGATAGGAATGTGATCCTCAGGGACCAGGTAAACCAAATCTCTCTCGTCTACCTTCAAATCTCTCTCGTCTAGCTACGTAGCTACTATTCCCGTGAGACCATGTCTGTTCGCGAGCAGGCCCTCCCGGAGATCGCAAGACGAGAGAAGAGAAAACAACTCTATATCGTCGTCGCAAATGACGGTCAATCTCGCGATATATCTACACTCCCTCCAGATAGCCTTGTATGCAGTAGTCCACGTTGTACGGGATACACCATACCAACTTCAGCGTATCAAGGTTCTCGGCAGGTTACAGTACCCTAGGTATTTACTTTCTTTTGATCCAGACCTTGGCTTATTGACTTGGTCACGCCACGTTTAGGAATAACCTCGCAGGCAAGGAACGGGAAGCCAAAGAGATGCCATCGCATTGAGAGGCTGAGGTTAGACTTGGGGGAGCAGACCCAACCAACAACCACCCCCCCCGCTAGGGGAAGCCTTGCGATGCATCCGCCGCTACTACGGCGAGGTGCTCCATGGTGTTTGATTGGAAACGCGAGCTCTTGCTCTCCGGCCGTTTGATGAAAGGTGTATGTGCCGATGCTACCTAGCACCGGTACACTACTATTAGACTAGCAAAGTGCCTTTTTCCTTTTCTTTTGCACCTCGCAACCCCTTGTAAGGTCTTTGCCTGGGGGTACGCGTTTAGAGTTCGGGGCTGTCTGTTTTCTCCCCTCCCCCTCCACTTCCACCGTTGTCTCATCAAGGTTTTTATGTCTCGCCCGTTGTGAACCATATTTCCATACAACATCCGTTCTTCTTGTTCACTGCGACAGCTCAATTCCCAGAGACAAGGCCAAAATAACAATCGGCGATATGCCGTGCGTTGAATCCTTGGATATGAGGTATGATCGCCCTGCGCGCACGATGTGCGACAGGGCTGTGTTGAGCAGGGGTATATCATTACGAGCTTTTTGTTCCTACCACCGGTACAACAGTACAAGAACTGTTAGCGATGTGTCCGTTTCACTTTTTGACGTCCACAGTTTAAAAAAGAAGGAAAAACGCTCTGACTTTGAGACGTAGTGATAGTAATAGCATGACTTATTGGCTCACTAACCTGCCGTGATGGTCACATATTACCAAGACCTGGCTTGTAAGTCGTGCATACATGCATCTAACAAGTACTGCACACGGGCCGCCACGCGTAATAGTAGTCGAATGGTCTGCCGAATGTGATAAATGATAGTGATTGAATCATGATGCTTTCCTCCCACCTGAACTATAGTCCAACAGACGAGACAAACCCCCACTGTATCAAGGTCACGGGAATGGCCTCCACCTGGGTTACAACTGAAGTCAGTTACTCATCTTGATACTCTGTTTCTGTCTATACAGACACGCATAGCCCAAACTATGCTGCTCTTTTTTCAGTAATACAGGGATCATCTCACTAATTCGGGTTCTTAGCAGACGCCGACGCCGATTAGACAATATCCCGCGTCCTCCCCGATGTAATACAATTCCGAAGGCCAGCTTCCGAAGCTACAGCTTTTCGGAAGCCAAGCCTTTTAGATCTCCCAAATACCCTGCTAGAACTGCATCCGAGACATGTATGTATATATATATATAAGCATCCAAAGCATTGAGATTATATTCCATGAATCCTACATGGCAACAGAACAAAGTAGATTAAGCTTTACCCCAACCGTTTGGTAACTAACTTGACTAGACCAAAAGCCCTGTTGCCAAGTCCACCTGATGAGCGTGTCCCAATGCCTTGGGATGGAGATGGGCAAAAGTGGATATTCAATGTGAAGATCTTGATGCCCAACAACGTCCATCGTCTCCTCTCTTTTCTTCGATCCCTTTTTTTACTTTTCTGACGAATGAATGTCTCACATTACAAGATCGTCGACACGATCTGTGAACTGGATGGACCCTTATTCTTCGGCAGTGCCAAAGGGGAGGCATGTCAGTGCATTCAGCTAAAAAGTTTTGCCTCCCTCTTAGTAGAGAAATTGTGTCGACCCAAGCAAGCCCCTTGTCAGGCATAAACTGTCAAAGGAAATAGATAGGCGTCTAAGCCCTTTATCTCACAGGGAGAAGAAAAAGAAGAACATAATTCTGGCGTCATAGACAACCCATTAAAGTCCGTGCTATACTTTTTTGCTCGCAGCATGGCAATATCACATTATCGTTGTAAGTGCTGATGTACATCCCTCAGCTCAGAGAACTACCGCACCTATAAACACAGCCCAGCTACAACTCATCTCGCCAAATTTCCAACAGGCTGGTTCCGCAGTCTTGGTCCCAGCCTAGGATATAATAAACATAACTAGGGTGTGAAGATGATGTGAGCCATGCCTTGATGATCCTTCCAGCGATAGGCCAACTTTTGGCAGATACCTTGGCCGACGAGGACGGGGACTTGTTTTTTCTTTCTCTTGTTTCCGTGTCTGGTATGTAGGGAGTCTTGTCGGAACTGGCCAGACCCTTTCTCATCCACACTGAAACAGCCCTCTCTCTTGCGAGATGGAGAGAAACCTGGTTCGACTCGACACCCATGATGTGTGCTGTCGGCATGGCAAATTGATTCGCATGGGTGGAGTGATATTAGAAAGAGTCACAACTACGTGCCGGGCCTTGGCTACCTTGATGTCTTTTCCAGGGAACGCTCATGTCCGGCTGCTGAATACCCGGTTCGTAACGTGATTGTGTTCCAGTTCTCCATTCAGAGCGCAAACCATGTGATGGGCTTGTTTGATCCTAATAGAGGCATATCCTTCTTGGTCTATCTAGTTACTCTAGCAGGCAACTGACTGCCACTAGGATCATGTTATCTTGGACTATTGGTGTAGGGTATCTGCCGTGTTCTTTTCACATGGTGTCTAGGACTACAACACACCCCGAGTACGATACCAAAAAAGATACTGATATGAAACTAACTGGAATCGACAATGACATGACACTAGATATTGACTGACGATAGTTTAAAACGTTCAGGCCTTTGCCATGAAACTCATTACCATCGTGAACGTTGGGTGCTTCATGTGAAATTAACGCACAAGGTTGACCGGTGAGCTAGTTGCCCTTACGGATACCTTCAACGGCGGCACCCGTTTTGTTAGCGGCACGATTCCGCTTCTGCTGTAACAAAAAACGGAACTGAGATCCTCCTTGCTACAGTAACAAGCTTCCGTCGACAAGTTTGGGTTTAGCTATGACAGCTTTCCGTGCCTGTCCTGCATTGCATATCTCTTCCCTTCTGTAGCAGCGACTAGCCGTGGACGAGGCAAAGCCAAATGCAAATATCTCTCTCCCTTCCTTTTGCGTGTTTCACCGTGACAAGTATATCGGGCATCAAAGAAACAAAACAAAAACACGGTCTCCCAAGTTCGAGACTCGGTGATTGCTATGCACGATGCATGCGTTGTTGATATGGAATGGATCGTACAGCTGTCAAGTGGCGGTCTGGTGTTGCATCATCTACATTAGTTAGTGAACAAATGCAATGCAAATGCAATGTAATGCACACTCCACAAAACGTTTGAGGCATTGTCCTTTTTTAATAAACCGTGTTTCTAGTTATTGCATACACGCAGTGTGAGTTGAGTGTGTGTGACTGGCAATCTGCGTGTGTGTAGTAGTGTTATACCGGTAGTTCTCTCAAGGAGGTCTGATTTGGTGTACCCTCGGTACAGGAGCAACCGAGCTAATCTCGCCCTTGAAAACTTAAACAGACAAGACAACTGGGACTAATAAGAGTTGTTGTCTCTTTTTGTTTTCTCTTTTGATCGTACTGTATTGTACCCAGGAGCTCAGGAAATCCGTCGCTAACCTTTGGTGGTCCCTGGTCAGTTTTTGGAACACAGACCCAAGAGGATCAGCTAATACCGGCAGACGAGGGCGTCCACGTTCTTTGGGTCCATGATCTGCTGCCCGGGCGAAAAAGAAATCCCTTCTCTTGGTAACATAGAGAGGTAACCACCTGACGGTAAGACAAAGGGCACAGTACAACGGACGATCCCAGGGCCATGACCCAAAAGATGGAGCCTTGAGAGTGGAGGCCTTGTCCGTCTGCTCGGTAATGGGAAGCTATGAGCGTCTAGCTAGCCAAGGCCAGGCTGAAGGATCAGGCTCAGGGTTATTACGGACGTGGCGGAACTTTACCAAGCAATCGGTGTAGCGGAAACGGCATCATTGGCAGGACAAGGGAAGAGAAGGAAAGGAAAAGACCTCGATAAAGGGATAGCTCCGAGACACTAACCCGCGAGACCTGTCAATGCCTGACGTGAATCCAAGCATTGCATTCTCTACCTAGACCTGGTTCCACGTCGCGAAGGGTTACAGAAGGATTGTCGTAGATGCAAGCTTCCCCCGCAAGGAGAGAGAAAGAAGGCAGTGAGGAGGATGATCATCTGCACAGCTGTAGACTGTAGTAGAAATAAACCATGTGGTTGCCGTTTCAACTCTTTTGCCAACGGCTGTTGGTTCGTTCAATTAGTTCTGCTAATTCATCAGAGACAATGTCTCTCATTATCGATTTCGCTTAGAATGACGAGCTTTTTCGTCGAACCCGGTCGCTCATCACGCTCGCATACGAAACGCTGTTTTCGAATAAGCAAAGGGAAAAAAAAAGAAGAAAAAGAAAAGAGAAGGATGGAACCTAACGAACCAACAAGGGACAATGAAAGCGCCCGCTAAAGAGACAGAGAGGAAGGGGAGCAGCGTAAATCAGCAAAGCAACGACAAGACCGGGTCGTCACACCCGCCGCAGAAGCAGAACATCCCGAGGCCCGAGCCCGCGTCCTGGGAACGCCAGAGAAGAAAGCTGGGACGTGTTTGATTGGTTAGAACAAGTCCCCCCTTGCAAGTTGCAACAGACGAGGGGGGGGGGCAACCCATGAATTGCAACAGTGTAACGCGACTCTGCTAGGGGGGGAGGCGCTTCTTCAGTTAGGACTTGGGTTGGCGTCAGAGGACAGGGAGCACTCAGACCAGATAGCGAGCCTTGAACGTTAATAAGGGGAGAATGAACTTTTGGTGACGGCTTCATCCAAGGTGAGATTGAGAGGGGGGCTTGTTTGACTAAGGATGGAATGACATGCTTTTTTCACAGTGAGAAGAGACCTGGCTGGAAGGAGTTTCTGTTTCTGTTTCTGGTGACATTGTACCTGGAAATAGCAGCAGCACTCATGTCATGTCAGTTGCTTTGTATACTCATTCAGTAAACGACGCCACTTGGAGACGGGGACGAGCTTCCTAGAGCCCGACGCCTGCTCTGCTTCCAGCCAGTCGGTAAAGTCTAAAAGGGTTCCATTTCCCACCTAGAGGTTTCAAGCCCATCCAAGGAGAATGAGGTACAGAAGACAGGTGATTTGCAGGGCTGATTGGGTAGCGGTGTGAATGACGGCGTCGGACCAAGTGTGGGTTTGATGATGGGTTGTGGAAATGATCCATCCCATCCTTCCAGAAGGACTTTTTTTTTTTTCTCTTGTCGGTCTCTTGTTTCTCTACCCATGACGCAGCGTTTCCTTTAATTTTTCTAATTTTTCAGGGGCTCAACAGGCCATGGTTCAGTGGAGAAATGACCTAGAGCAGTAAAGTGTCGTGAGTCTGGTCTGGTTTGAGATTCTGTGTCGCTTAGCTGCTGGGCAGGATGGGATTCGAAATGATATAACAACATCGGAGCCGTAGTCTATCGTAGAATCGAGATAATGTCAATGTCGAATGGCACACACAGCAGGGGTCTATCTTGATTTCTCTGTGTCATTGGTGGGAATGTTGACGGCAGGGTATGGATGGCTGTATGCCAGCAAGGCTTGCATATATGACACTGCATGTATGCAGGCGCAGGCGCAGGCAGGCATGCATACCTACAGACAGTCCAGCGTATTGACCGGTTCCTCTTTAGGAAAGTAAATGGATTTGAGGGATACAGGACTCTAATCATGTGTGACTCTCTGTAGGTTCACAAGTATTGGCAATTCTGTTATACAGTAAATGAGCAAGACCAAAAATAAAACAACAACGTGATGAAATAGTTGATTGGCTCGCATGCCCTGTCGAGCGTCATTCATCTTGATGAATCTCATCTCCCGGCAGCGGGTGCTGTGCTTGTTTCGGCAGAGTGACAGGACAGGATAAAACAGCATTTATTCACCACATTGAGTTTGGTCTAACAAAACTCGACTACTCTACCGGCATCCCACCACGTGTGCAGTGGAGCAGAAAACTGCAGCCGATGTGCGTAGTAGCATGCAGCTAGACCAACAGTTTGTATAGTGTGCAGTACGAAGATGGAGCCCCGGCCCCAATTCGATGGAGTGACTCTATTTCCTGTCCGCTTCAAGCAGCTTCCAAACTTTGACAGACCGACATCTCGAAATAAGGCCATTCCTCCGAATTGTGATACACTCGGCATTGGTGTGTCAAAGACGGTACGGTACGCGGTACTTGGGTGGGAGAGGAGGACTTGTTTTATTAACCAGGGTCAGGATCAGGGGGGAGGGGGGGCTACTCTAGGGGGGGCATGACATGAAGGTGGGTTTACCATACGAGAGGAGAGTGGGCTCAAGTGAAAAAGAAATGGCGTCAACAGTCCAAGCGCAACCTCGAGGATATGAATCCAGAAGAACGTCTAGAACGAGGAGAGAAGGGGAAGAGTAGTAGGTATGACATGAGACAAGGCAAGACAAGACACAAGACAGGTTGTGTGGGTCAGACTGTAATAGACAAAAGATGTCATGTCATATTAAAAAAGGAAATACATACATAATTAATTAATTCCATGGTACATAAAACAAAAACAGACCGACCATCAATGGCCGTGCACCGGAGGTCAGGTCAACTGCAGGTGCGATGCGAGCAATGCATCAGAGGAAGAAAATCTTGTCCGTTCCGAGCTTTGATGTGATTTGCAGTGCAGTATACAGTACGTGCACTACCTGAACTGAACTGACCTGAGTGAGGTCCATGTCTTTTTTTGGTGTGTCTTACCTTGACTCGACTTATCTGATTGAGACCAGCCTGAGTTGCATTATTGATTCGGTAGATCCACGACGAGAACGTAGTAGTAAAAAAAGCAAAAAAAGACACATACATACATAAAACACAATGCCGGCAGCGGCAGCGGCAGCGGCAACTTGGTAGATCATGATGTACCCCCTTGATGCCATGACATACTTGTTGGACATGACTAGTAGTTTTGTAAAAGGGAAAAGCAATTCTTGTTTTCTTCTTGTCATGACCGACTGTCGAAAAAGTAATTTGCTGCTTCAGCAACAGTGATACCGCTTAATACAGTCGTGTACCGCAGCGGAACCGTTGTGGGATACCCTCAAAATGGGGGATGGATGCTGATCACATGGGGAGGGGAAGGGGGGGAAATAGTGGCACGTGGAATCAATCAAGACAAGAGCCCATGTCCCTTCATCTCCAATACCAACACAAGATAACAATTAAGCGCAAAGATATTTGAGGCGGTCTCTGTCTTGTCTGTTGCCTACCGTTGTGGAGATGCGTGTAGTTCTCTCTCCTCTCTTACTCACCTTCAAAGAACGAGGCGGTAGGAAAGAGGATCTTTTGCTCGCTCGCTTGTTCTCTTTCTGTTCGTCAAAAACAGGGATCCCCTCCTTTTTTTTGATAGTCTTTTTTTCTGCTCTCTCACCGGCATTCGCGATATTGCATGCAGAACACAGAGAGAGGGCGCGGTCTGGCGGGCAGAAGAGAGATAGAGAGAGAGAAAAAATAGAGTGCAAAAAAAAAAGTACCATGAACAGCGCGCTTGGAGAGGAGAAAGGGCCCGACCATGTGGAGTAATTGAGAAAGAAACACACCCTGAGAAAGTGTCCCACTCGAGGGAATGGGAATGGCGGCTTTTTTTTAAAAAAATTATTTTTATTTTTACTCTTTGCTGATGCTGCGCGTCGTTGTGGCAGAGTTTATATTTTGTCGGTGAGTACCCAATCTTTATGTAGGTGAGCCTTGTTTTCTTTGCAGGTGTACGGAATAGCTTCAATGATTCATAATGTATGTATGTATGTGCTGTAACTGCGGTCCATCAAGGTTGGGCATTTTGATTTGACCCAACTGCCGGCGGTCTCTTGTTTCTCGTGATATGTATGTGATATCTCGTGTGTGTGTGTTTTTGTCTTTTGTGTTGTCTCTTTTGTCTAGTCTACTCTTGTCTTTGTTGTTGTCTGATATATGTTGCTGCAGCGGTGGAGTTTGTTTGACTTGGGAGAGAAAAAGGGTCCAAGCCAGACCCAGAGCCAGGCGCTGTTTCGTGCTGGCAATGCAAACTGCAAACCTAAGGATGCATGCATGCGTTGCATTGCTATGCTGGCCAGCAACTTACTCGCGAACGAATATGCCGGCGGTGGGAAGGGATTGACTGTTCGTTTACACCAATATACCTTAGTAGGTAGGTGGTATCTATTCTAGACGGTATCTGCGAATAGCATCGACTTGGTATTGAAACGCCTGTGCTTTGCTTGTGCTTGTCCTTCAGCTTCCCTTTTCATCTTCACCTCGGAGGTCACTGCTCGGTGAGTCATTAGGTTAGTTACAAATAAAAAAGAAAAAAGTAAATTCTTCAGGGTCTTTTTTTCTTTCTCTTCTTGTCAATTCTTGTTCGTCATTTTTAATTAGCAATGACCACATTCATCCTCACTTCGCAGTCGCCGAAGCGCTCAAGGGCTCGTAGGCTGGTCTGTGTAACCCCCGTACTAAACTGTAGCGGTTCTAGCAGTCGTTCTAGGTGCTTCGTCTTGGGACCTAGGAGCGAAGGGACCTGGAGGGGGGGCCCAACGCTGCCCTGCGCATGCCCTGTCCTGGCCTATTGCTCGCCTTAGATTAAGATACCCCGGTAGTTGAACAAGAGCCCGGGCTCGGACATAACCTCGATATCTGCATACCACCGCTACACCGTTCAGAGGGCGTGCATTTCTCACTCCCTCCCGCTCTTCAGCTCCCAAAACCAAAGAACGACCCCTTCCCTTGCTCTTCGGAATCGTTGCAGCACACCTTGCGTCTACACCCCCCTCCCCCCTACGTACCGGTCGGTATTGGGTGTGTGCTTTGCTCCCTCGAGTCTGGTCTGTCATGACAGGGGTTTCTCTATGTACTCTCAACTGGGAAGGGCCTTTCTTCCCTCTGGCTCTGGCTCTGGTCTGGACTTTGTTATAAACAACCTTCAGCCCAGCCCATGAATGCCCCCGTCCGTAGGGATTCCGAAAACTAGCTTCTGTTCTATTGTTTTGGGTCCATCTTGTCTTGTCTTGTCTTGTCATTGTCTTGTCTTTAAATACTCTTGACCTTTCCCTCGAGGCTGTCTTGACGTCGACGCTACAGCTGTGTATCATTCATTCATATCCATCAAGCTAACACCTTTTTGCCGCCGCTGCTACCCAACAACCTTTACCTACCGCTTGAGTCTATCTATATATATACACGACGACAGACCTTGCATTGGATTGGATTCTCTTTTACTCGATTCATCCATCTACCTCGATCCACGATTTACTAGAGTCGATTCGATCCGCTTTTCACAATGTGCAACTACATCTATGTAAGTCATGGCATGTCAATCATGAGTCTATACATGGTCATCATGAGAACGAACTCAAGCATGGAAAGGCACACAATACTAATACTCTTCCCTCTTATAGAAGGAGCTTAGCTGCCAACACCACTACCACTTGGTGGAATCATGGTGTCCCAAGTACATCGAGACTGAACGTCGGTGTCCGCCCACTATTGTGAGCAAGCAGTACTGGTGAGTCAACTCAACCCAACCCATATATTACCATTACATTTACTAACGGTTTTGATCAACAGGGGTGACGACATTTGTGGTATGTCTACATAACTACTTCCAAGGAAGACAAAGTGATTTTTTTTTTTGGGTCTACGATACTAATTAACTCTCTAGCTGCTTGCCGAGAACGCCAACAGCCAAGTCAACACCCTTGGGCCAAGCTCATCCAACGTCCCGAGTCACGCATGTCCTACTCTCCTCAGCTCCGCGCATAATGAGAACGACACGACGAACGACTCGGCAGGTCGAGATGTGTTTTGTTGCTACTCTACTCACCTGTGGTCATGGTCCGACATGCATACGTATACGAAAACAAAAACCGACGCCTTGGATGAGTTTGTGAGACATATTTAAACAAGCTCATCAAGGAAACGAACTACTCATACTCATCCACTCTAGCATACATGAGTCGGGTCGTCGATATCCATCTCTCTGGTGCAAAAAAGACGTGCTTTCACCGGGTGGTCGACTCAAGTGAGACATTGCCCCACATGGAGGATGCACGACGAATCAACGAATACAGAACAACAAAACAAAACAGAAAAAAGTCTATTTTAATGCGACAAACTCGATACCTATTGGACACCGGCGCAGGAAAGCAAAGCATTTATTATTTATTCGGAATGGGAAAGGGAAAAGAATTATTCGACTCTATTAGGTGCAAACCTATTCTCTTGGCCCAATGTGGTCTCTTCTTTTTACTTAGGTCTTTCACTGGAAGTGGGGGGACGACAAAAACGAGGCGTTGGAAATGGAAATGGTACCTTTTTTAGGAGGGTCAACCCGGGCGACCTAGAGGTCAGGTTTGGCGTCGATCAACCCGACAGCTTATGCTTGGGGGGCTCAGACACCAACTCTCCACTGCATCACACTGCACTGCACGCTACAAGCTGCAGCACATCCTTCGCCACATCGACCGGATTGGAATGGATTGATCAAATCAATTCATCAGCATCCCTCGACCTGTCTTGCGATGCGATGCGACGCGCATAAGATCCCTTCCTTCACCTATCAACGACACTTTACTTCAGCACCTCCATCCCCCTCAGTCATTAGGCGCCACTCACCAGCCTCGGGCGCTACTCATTGACCTGCACAACAAAAAGGTGTCTGATGACCATGTGCATCAAACCTAGTCACAGCAGTCAAGGAGACAACAGAAAGACCAAACAAGAAGAGAACCAACCCACATCAGGCACAAGAGAGAGTCTTGCTATTATTACTTTTATTACTGGCGTGCTTTTTTAACTATCATCTTTTATTCACGCCCAAAACTAACTGGGCAACAACATGCATGGAAAGGAAATATGGGAAACCGGGCATTTATGGGAAATATATCACTTGGGATGGAATGGAATGGAAACAGGAAACTTTTCTTTCTTTATTATCTCTGTACTCGGAAAGGAAGGCATTGGGGGCGTTATTTCATCATTATCACCAGTCCTTTTTTCCCCTCATCGCGCATGGGGGAAGGACAATGGTTGTACAACTGGGAAGCTTATCTCACACATTCTGACACACAGGACTATAACCCACAAAGACTGGAAAGATAGTTTGCATATTGTTTGGCGCAAGGAAATGAATACAATACACTTAGACCACTACCTGCCTCTACTCTACCATCGATCATATTGTGCACTTACTTGGCATTGGCTATTAAACGAAAAGATCATCTCGGCACTTACAAGACAAAACTAACAAATCCTAGACCCAACAACCGTGATGATCATCTTTGCCAAGTGTTTTCTCTCTACTCTATTCCCTTGATATTTATCTATTTGCCGGCCGGGCCATGACGATCACAGGGATTTAACTCGGAAACGGGGCCAAAGAAATAAAGGCTTGCTCTGTCCAGTCCGTTTTCAGTATGTCAAGTAAACAGCCTTGCAGTAAACAATAAAAAAAGATCAGCATCGTGGGAATTCTCGCCTCTGCAAAAAGAAAAGAGAAAATCGGTGTGTAAAAACCAAGGCAGAATAACTTGATTTCTTTTCTCTCTTATCCCGTTAGTGTCGTCGTTAGAACCCGCTACGGGCCGCTGGTCTGCTTGTGGGAATTGCCGGCCGGCCTGGCTTTTTTGATTTGCTAGGGCGGCGGCATTTGGGAAACTTGATCCCGTGGTTTGACGATGTACGATTCTCGCTCGCGTGGGCAGTCAAGTGACGACGAGATTGGAGATTTGAGTAGGTCGTCATTTCGATAAATCAGATACTCGTATCTGTCTACTAATGTGATTAATCAAGGTTGGGCTGAGCTGTGTGATACGACAGAGCACTTGTTCCATTTGCCGCCGTGTCTTGTTCCTTTGATACCAGTTATTAAATATCGCAGGTGCATGAGTATCTATCTCCAATCATGTAGTGTAATCTACACGTGCAACAACATCAAACTCTAGCGTCCAGCAAGATGCACATATCATCACATTAATTTACAACATCTTTGACCTCTCAGACTTTATTAAACTTTCTCTTACTCTTCTTTTCTCTTTCCTCTCAGCCTCGGGTTCGCTTGTTGCCCTCGTTATCGTATCAAATTAAATAAAACGCCATCCCCACGTTCTTATCCCTCCCCCCCCATGTAAACCTTGTCTCCCACCATCTTCTTTTCCATGCTTTGATCCTCCAACATCAAAACGCTTCGTCCTTCTTTTATTCCCCTGTGGCTTGTCTGTACGGCCGCCAGTTTTGCCTGTAAACATGTTAGGCACGTTTATAATCCCTGACGCCATTCTTTATCGTTGAGACATTTTAGAGTGCGCTAAGAATATTAATCTTCATCCGTCCCGATTACGTACAGCGATCAATCTTTCTTTCCTTCTTTCTTAATTCGTCACATTCTTTTTTAAACTTTCCACGGACATTCCATGGGAATGAATGAAGCCATACTTGCATCTTAGTCGAGTTATCTCTTTTCCCTTCATGGGAATAGACGATGCATGAAAAAAAGGTTTATCAGAGTTTGAGCTAACAGCCTTAACTAGTAAACTAAACCACACGAGATGCTTACTCCAAACGATTAGGTTTCTCTGACTCGAGTCTATCGTGTGCTTGGACGTTGAAAGTCATGCATCGTCTTTAGCTGAACTGTTGAACTATCGAATAAAGTGGTGACGATGAGTAATGAATATGGGGTCTATGCGCTTGCGTCTAACGAGGAGGCAACAAGAGAGAGACTGTTCCTTCGCAAACCGCGGCTACTTGGCAATTCACCGCTTACCGTTACACGAATACTGCAATTCGTAACTGCATCTTATGTCATCTTGTCCCTTGACCTCTTTTCACTCTTGTTCTACCTGCCTCATCTGAAGATGATGATGCATGTGTGCTTTGATCCAAACCCTGAGACGAGGAGATAGCCACACGTGCCCCAAGCCATCGTCTGTTCGCCTCTCTTCGTTCGAGCATTGTCCCTTCGGCCTTATCCCCTGTCAAACTGAGGGTGTGTGTGACTCGGCAATTCTTTCACAGTCGCAAAGAGTCAGCGGCATGTTGTCAGTCATAAGAATCTGTCTCTCAAGATGGGCGACGTGGGATGGCATTACAGTCTTTCTTGCTTCGGAAGCGGAACCGCAGTCAGATGATGAGCAAGATATGCGCTTTGCCTGGTAATTTGCAATGCCCGTCGCGATTGTCGTTCCAGCTATCTGGTAAGAGTCACATGTGAGACAGGTGAGGTACGATAGCTACTATACGTACATCATGTATATGGACCGGCGAATATTACATCTCCGATTCTCCTTCAGCTTCAGCCTCAACTTGATCAAGGGCTGCGATAGACCCCCATCCCTCCATCTTACATCTTCGACAGAGCGGGAAGGTCCCCATGTCAAGCGATCCTGTCTGTGTTATCTTATCCGCCACCCCTCATCATCTTTGTCAAGAAAACACCGCGGCCGTCTTATCTTGTACATACATACTTGCTTCACCGTGTCTTTACAGTGATTGCAGAATCACACCTGAACCAGCCCTCAAGAAAAAAGCGCCTTCCATAACCAGATGGCAAGAGATTAAAGGGCGAAAAAACAAGATAAGATGAGATGAAACCTGGCGAGCAATAAATGGGCAGGTCGGGCAGGGAAGTAACCTTGGAAGGGTAAAAAAAGCTTTTGATGCATGTCACGCAGCGTCTATCTTTCACATGCAGGATCCTAGCCAATGTGTGATTCAACAGAAGATCCAGGGTTTTTTTCTTTCTCCACAAGTCCAGTCTTTCTCGGTCACCGGGCAAAGGTCGTTGATCACTTTGAGTCGATTGCAACGGCAATTCGCAGTTCTGAGGCATTTGTGAAGCCGAGCCCCGGATTCCGCAGGACCGTTTTTGGTAGTTGTGTGGGTGGGTGTCATCACGTCAACATCGCATCGCATCCGTTCATCTTTTACGGAGTAAAGTTATAGGTATAGACCGTTGAACTATTAGTATTAGGCAAGGATGGCGGGTTCTCGGGAACGGAGATGACACCCAACTTTATACTACAGACGTACTACTACAACGAGGTGAGACGGCATCGGGCCGGAAGGAGATCATGGATACGTCTGACCGAAATGCGACGGTAGAGTTGAGTCTAGTGTAGAATACATAGAGGAAGGTATTATGAGTATGAGTGATGGATTTGTCATTGTCATGGTCATGGTCATGGTTGGGGAAAACCCCGGAAAACTTATCATGGCACAGTCATGATAAAAGGGTAATACCATGTCCGACAGAGGGAAATGTCTGGTGATGATAAAACAACCTTGTTGGCCCAGAGAGGGTGTACCACAAACGCCCATTACGTTGAGCAAATGCCCGATATCTTGGCTTTTTTGTCTCTATCTGGGGATGACAAGATGGGTTGCGTCTGGGGAATACACACACACACACACACACACACACACACTCATGTATGTATGTATGTACACTTCATCATACGTGTTGTTGGCTAGCTAGTACTGCTGCTTGGTGATGTTGCTGCAGGATCGACTGCATGCACGCACTGGCAGAGTGCAGCTAACCAATAGCCAGACCGAAAAACATAAAAGACGCGGAGATGAAAATGCTACCGAAAAGAAGCGCCCCATGAGGCCATCTACCCCACAAGAATGGCTCACCGGTATGGAAACCCTGCCACGCACACAGTCTGGGGGAGAGAGAAAGCAATTGAGAAGCGCTGGGCTGCGGGAAAACAGGGCCGCGGTTGATATTGCACCTGCTTCATTCGCTGTGAACAAGCTACCCCATGGCTACATAGTACATGGTATCATTTTTTTCGGGGTAGCCAGCACTTAATTGCATTACATCCCGATGAGCCAGGGTTTGTTGGTTGTTGTCCATGCCCGCCGTAAATATTCGGTGCCCCAATGGCGGTGACAAGCAAGATATTTCATCACTGTGAAAATACCGAGGTACTTGCTGTTTGCAAAAGAGGCAAATATGAACTTGGGCCTGAAGCTTGAGCTCAGAGGCCCGGTTATCCAGGGGTTGCCTCTGTTCCCAAAAGTCTGGGCCTGATCTTCACGTTTTAGCGGAGGTTATTCGTGTTTGATAGCGGCTGATCTCTTGTTAGGAGGGGTGCATGACTGACAGAGCTCTGTAAACTCTAGCTCATGTCAAAGTGGCGATATCATAGCGTTTGGACCATCATCATCATCATCATTCAAGGTGCATCATTAATATCGGATCGCATTATTTAGCCGGGTATACAGGTTTGACAGCTGTGTATTCAGTGGGCTCACAACTAAAACTCCAAGGGATCGCAGCCACCCGACAGTGGATGCGACACTGCAACTGCTGCTGCAGCTGCAACTGTACAAGTGCCGGTTATTTGCATTAGCTAGCGGCTGCACATGACACCTGCATTAGTCCCCGTAAGATGCATATCCTCATGTACCTTCATACCAAAACTTCAAACGGCAGCATCATCCATTTCCTAAACCGTCCACTTGCAGCTTTTTCTCTCTGTCTCTTTCACTTTTTCTTTGTATCTTTAATTCACAGTTGATATCTACACCCTTGCTTGCGGGCAATTCATCCATGGTAATAAAACCAACCCATCCCTACATTTGCCAGAACGAGACATTTTATTTCTTCAAAGGGTCGATTCCGTGCAGATACACCAAGATCTCGTCTTCCCAAAACGACAAGATACATATTCCCTCCGCCGACCGGTGAACTGGGATTGCCCTGCGGAAATTTTATCCTCCTTAACAAAAGGACCCTGAAACCTTGGTTCTCGCCCATGATGCCACATTCTGTCAAAAAATCATGATGGACAAGCGTCCCTTCTTCGACACCCTTTCTCCGGTTATTCTGTCAAAAAAGGCCTCATCAATCTAGTCGACTCGTCCTTCCACGAATGGCTTTATCGGTCTAGAAGAAACTCTCCCATGTCATCTGGCTCATCCAGAAACAGCTACACAAAACGTGATCGTGGCTTTGTGCAGACGTCCGACGTCTTACCCACCTGCAACTGCTGCAAGCTCTTTGAGACTTTTTTTTTTACTCCACGATCGAGATCAAACCCCCCCTGGGCCCCCTTAACTGTGTGGTGTCCCTATTGTCTGTCAAAGATGCTTGCACCCGCACAAGCCTCTGAGCATGTGACTTGACGTATGGTGTCCATGTATAACGATTTGACGCAGAGTCGCGTCTATTGGTTTTTTTTTTTGTTTTTTTTTGAAAGGCGTCTATTCATCTACCAACAGTTTGGAACATGTCTAGAAAACGACAACACAAATCCATTTGCTGCCCTTGCCAAACAAGACATGTCATTCATTCATTCAGGTGTCTTGAGCTCAATTAATGCCAGATAGCAAACATGTCTTTGCCACGAATAGACGGCGGCCGATGCCAGCTGCGACGACATACCGAATACATCCACTGATCGTGATCATGATCCCGTGCCATCCGCACGCCGCACGCCGCGAGCTGCCAGCTTCTCTTTCGTTACCGATACACTGGATTGAGTCGCAATTGGTCCAGTAACGACCTTGATGAGTTTTTTTTGCTGGGAATCGGGCTATCGTGAGGCAAGTGTTGGACAAGTTTGCTCTTTTTCCTGCTCTGCTATTGGTGTGTTGGTTGCGACAACTGTTGGGCCATATCTCTACCCTGGCTACAGCTCTCCTCAATTCAGCAACCCCTCCCAAGGATTCTGCTGCGTGCATTGACAAAAGTCTCAGCCAACGTTACATGCAAATCCGGAGAAAACAATGCACTCGTCAAGAAGCACCCAGGCCTGGCTTTGCTCTACATCGTTTCACGGTCATGTGATGTGTTTGCGCAATCCCCTGTCCATATTGTCTTTCTGACATTCCATCGATTGTTGGTCAATCGTCCAACTAAACTAAACTGTCCTGACTATCACATCTCACAATCGATTTTGCTCATCTCCGTTGCGCTAAGAAAAGGCTGCATTATGCGCTCGTCACGCTATGCCCAGCCGCTATGTTTGGAAGCAATGACTACCACCCCACGAGGATCTGACTTTGTCAGATTGCCGCGATACAAATGTTCAGCTAAAGCGGCTGCTAGATCGCACCGCCATACTCTTATTGGCCGTTCAGCTGATCAGCCCTAGTCCGCTGGCCATAGCACAACAAATATCCCGAGGTAGTGAGATCCAAAGTTACGTTGTGCGGACGCCACAAGTGATTCAATCGTTGAAGGCTTATCGTCACGTAACCAACAAAAGCTGTAGACGTGGGGTGAAGCTGAGGATGGCGTGTTGTGTCCACAGTAAGCATCTGAGTTACAGAATGCTCTCGATTGTGACAGAGATCCATCAACACAAACATCTCCAAGGATCACTCAGCTCAATGTCACCCTGACGGAAGCGATTGTAGAAATGTCATAAATTGCTTTTGCCATGTTTCCTCCGCTACAGTGGCTGACACGCGACCAGCCGTCCCCATGTTTCGCTGCCGCCTTCTACTGATGCTTCTTCTCCGCATCTGTTAGTCGTCTCCCATCAACCAGGCTCCCGTCAGGCAGGACCTTTTCTGTAGTTCGGACATGGGCCAACAGAAACGGGTACGCCAGATCGCAGACCACCGAGGTACCAACGAAAAATAAGGCGAGAGGGTGAAAGACGAAGCCGTGAGCCTCTGGCCAATACCACCAGAGCAGTATGCAACAAACAGGGAGGCCCATAATGGTGCCTACGAAGCGACAGAACCTGGAAGTATGATTGTCAGCGCTGAGCAAGTTTGTGAATACGGCGATTGCTGCCCAAATCTCTTTTCCATCACGAGACAACGGGCGGATGCAAATCCTACTGGTGACCAGACTGTCGGGTCTACCTGCATGGTTGTGTTGAACAGACCGCCTTGAATAATAGAAGCTGACCGCTGAACTCAAGGATGTAATAATAAGCAGCCTAAGAGTTTGCTCTGAGACAGCATGAACAAACTTGCCAATTTCGTCTCGTGTGCTCTTCGCGGCCTAGCTTTCTGATACATGACAGTTGATAGATGAGATCTCGCTAAGCTCCGATCAAGACACACCCTCTGCAAGAACCAATATGCAAATAGATAGAATAGAAAGAAACTCACCAGATTGCATAGCTTTGCCCACCAGAGTGACCACGCTGAAGAAGCATAGCCAACGCCGAAACGCTGAATATCATCTGCGCCACACCAGCCGACCAGAATGCCAACTCAGTAGTATCCCTCGCCTCAAGACCCTTCCACGTCTTGCCCCATTTAATACCATACCCACGATGCGGCTCCTTGAGCCACCACCATACAAACGTCCCATTACCCACCAGCCCCGCCACAAACACAACCGCCAGCAGCAGCGGCACGTTGCGCGCGACGAGCGGGCTGTTAGAGAATGATCTAGGTGCCGTTTTGAGCGTGGCGTACAGAACGGGTATGTCGAGGAGAAGCCAGCAGGTGAAACCAAAGGTCTCTATGGGGGCTTCGCACACGCCGAACGCGTAGACGACTTCCCATGCGAGGTTGAGACCGAGAGCTAGGAGGGGCGCGGGCGTGGCGTGAGTTGCGAGGCTGCGGCGGACCATGAAGTAGTAGGCGAGTAGCCAGAAGGTTATGCCGACGGAGAGGCAGGCTGTTGAGGCAGGGACGAGCCATGCTGGTGCTGAGGGCGGGGGGATGTCTGAGGAGCCCATTTTGTGTGATGTTGTAAGACTCTGGTTGTGTGAATCTCCTGTCATACCTGAGTACGTGTTAGTGTTTTGTGGGTGATTGGTGGATTGCTTACCCTGTATTCTTGTCGATCGGCAAATGTGCTTTCGCTAGCTAACGAGTAAACCTTTTGTGACAATCACATGAATAACTGCCTAAACACTCACTCCTTTATCAACCTCCCAAGATATATTGATGGCGGTATAGGTTAGTAGAGTATTGAGTGTTGAGGAGGCTGTTTTTGAGTTTGACACTGAAGGTTCAGTGGGAAGACCGGAAAGAACACATGAGTTAAATGGTTCCATGACCTTGTGTTTCGTTTTGAATGAGAGAAGAGCTTTTTCGATCTGCTTAGAGCTTTGTACTTTGAGACTGATGTTACATCCTGTGGTTTCACTGACTGCTGTTAGGTATTAACTTCATGAGTCGCTATTACCGATCGACTGATGTGAATTATACTTACCTTAGTACTTGAGAATAAAGAAATGGTAGAGCAATAAGTATACTTAGCAGTATTAGATCTTTCTAGAAAAATAGAGAAGTCCGTCTAGAGTTACGTAATTGTTATTTACTTTGGTTCTGGAAAAAAAGCTGAGTTCCTGTGCAGTCAGTCAGGCAGCTGCACTAAGGGAGGAGAATAACACAACAACGAAATCTGAGCAGAACATCCACAGAACATACCCGCGTTGCATTCCAACGCCTCAAATATTTGTTCTACCTGCCACGATCTCTCTACCAAAATCATGGCGTCCGAAAGCGCTTTTATTGAGCAGCCCGACATTGACTGTGAAGCTCTCGATGAGGCCCTCGATGAGTCTCCTCTGGAACTTTCTGTTTCAGGAGAGAAGCCGCCAGTTCACTGTGAGCCGCTCACATCAGCGAAATTACTATTCGCGCTATTTCTGACTGTTATATAGCCAACGAGCTGAAGAAGCAGGAGACTGAGAAGGGGAAGGGAAAGGAGATTGCGGAGAATGACACTCTGCCTATGGTTCATGAGTCCTCGACTGAAGAGGCTGAGGCTGAGAAAGCTTGGAATGAACAGTCTGGATTTTCCGAACCTTGGCGTCAACTGCATCCAGGTGTCTGGATCCAACTTCTCCCTTATAAAAAGCCCTCGAATGGAGAGACCTCAGCTGGAGAGGCCTCGGCTGAGCACACCGGAGCTGAAGAGGTCTTGGACGACAAGGTCTTGGACGACGAGGTCTCGGGCGAAGATGTCTCGGGCGAAGAGATCTCCACTGAAGAGGCTTTGGATGAAGAGGCTGTGGATGAAGAGGCTTCGACTGACCAGGCCGCGTTTGAACAAACCCTGCCTGGACCGTTCGAGGATGAAGATGACTATGAAGAGTTCACGTAGGACGTGGCTCTCGATATGAACCTCCCCGATGGTGAGGAGATGGATGAAGAGGCTCTTGCTGAATTCCTCTACGTCTTCGATCTCGTGAGAAAGGATGTTGCCCACCTCGGAAAACCGAAACGTAAGTATACGAATGTCGACGTACGGGTATACTTATTTCTAACCACTTTCTAGAAATCCGACCAATGGAATGAGCCAGACGTGGCCGTATCAGGTCCTCGATTCATAAAGGCACATCCTCTGGACAATGCCGGCAAGTTGTCTCAAGACCTCCAATAGCATAGGACCGAAACTAACGGCGGGATACTCGCAGAACAAGATATCGAAGACCTACCTGCGATGAGTCCTGGGCCTCGGAGCCTGACTCCCAAACTACTGGATGCGAACCCTCTTGTCTTTACCTAGGATGTAGAGGTTACAGATCCCAAGCCTAGGCGAGAGGCTAAACGTTGGGGGATCATTCGAGAGGAGGACTGAGGATTATTGGAGGCGAGAAAGAGAGCTGTTTAATAATGATTAATAGTCAGTTAAGCGACTATCAAATTTAAAGCTGCCTATCTCGAGGTTTAGTCACAGACCCCGGTGTCGACCGGTGGTTTCTCCCTACAGTGTCGCTTGATTGATCATGTGTTAGAATGCAAGTGAATGTGAACCTTTGAACTATGCAACATATCCTTCCAATACTTGTATACATACAAAATCGACCAACCTAAACGCCAAACACCAAGATACTAAATACATAAAGCCCTTCAAGCGGCAGCCTTAACCATTGGCTCCCAAGGCCTAGCCAGATTCCATAGGTATACCTCCCCGACTGGCTCTTCGCCTAACGCCTTGACAAGAATATGCTGAAAGAGAGGAGCGCTGGAAAACAGCGGCGCAACTGGAATGACCGATCCCCGATCCCAACCAGCAGAAAGACCCTGCGACCACGAAGGCTGTTGAACGAAATCCTTGACTTTGGCGTGATAAGCGTCCCAGTCGTCGGAGTGATCATTAACGACGATCTGGAACCTTGCGCCCTGAATGTCAACTGTGATGCGTTGCACCGTACTCGGAAACCCCTGCTCAGCGCCTGGGCTCAAAATCCATGAGTAGTCGGTCTGATCACCGTTACTCTCCCAATCATACCAGACTTGCGTGCCAGCCTGTGAGTAGTCGTTGAGAACAAGACGTCCCTCTGCATCAAAGCTCAACTCGCAGTGTCGTGCGTCGATACCTGGTAACGTGGGGAGGACGATGTCGCACGTGGACGGGTCGGAGCCTAGGACGAAAGAGCCTGGGCGCTTGGGGGGTGAGTCGAAGGAGAGCTTCAAAGCACGGGTTGGACGGCTGCCGAGGAGGTTTGGGAGGCGAGAGGAGAGTGTTGGGGAGGATTCTATCTGGACGGTGCGGAAGATGTTGGAGGGGAGGTGGGCTGTTTTGTCGGCGGGGGAGTTGCGTGCCGTAGGGACCAGCCAAGCGATGATGTCGGACATTTTGATGTGAAAAAGAGTGGGAGATGATGAAGAGAGTGTAGTTGCGGTGAGTTGTGAGTGAGGGTTGACACTAGATAGTGTGATGGATGAGTGACACTGGGTAGTGTGTTGGATTGACACTGGATAGTGTATTGACGATGATGTAGTAACAGAAGAGGCTCAAACGAAAGAAGCCAAGAAATCAAGATTGTATAAGTAACTAAATGCAAATGTAAATAGAAGAAAGCACGCTGAAGAAAAGACTGTCGAATTTGTCTCTGATGTGTTGTCCATGTGGGTTTATATCCAAGTCAACATTCGACCAGTCCACGTTGCGCTGACAACCACTGGCCCTCGATGCACCGCGCGCGACGCGTCGCGAAGACCTACCAGAAGTCTAGAGAGGTGAATGTTTGGAAACAATTGTTTCATTATTCTCTTTGGAGAGTTGATTGTGGTGGTGTTTGAGCGTGGGAGCACGAGAGCCAATCATTTTTGGTGGAGTTGGAAGGGGCGACATATGTGAGCCACTAGACTAAAAAAACGATACCGTGAATGAAATAGAGAGTATTGAATAAGATAAACACTTATGGTATTGGTCTGGGATGGTTGAGGTTCGATGTGGCGTTTCGGGAGTGGTGGGTTGAGAGGAAGCGATGCATGGGGATCGCTGTCGTGGAGTTGGATCCTGCATGCACTTTACTGACTCATATACTGTTTTGTTTTATCACTGGTATTGTAAGACCTCTATATCGAATGAGCATGGGTTGTTTTTAGAAGATCTGGGGTAAGAAGAAACGTGGACATGTCCCGGGGTGGACCGTTATCAGATCTGCTCCAGGACGTATCGCACCATCCCAGAGAGGCAATGTCCCGTTCGATAGAAAGCGATGTTTTATGATACAAAGATGTATCGGTGAAGGATACTGAGACCCAAGTTGGGCGTTTGCATCCTTCTTTAGGCAGCCATCAACCAGAAATGGAAACAAGGCATCGACAAGTTGACCACTGGCTGTATTATGATCCTCAGTCTTGGACCAGAGCGAACGGAAGGTGGGCAAAATGGCCAGTATTAACTGTGGATCTATTGTATTCTCTGATGTTTTATTCCTGACGGTATCTTGGACTTTGGTGATGCTCACTTTGAAGCTATACTGAACTGTTATCTGCCACCCAAACACCTCATCGATATAACTCTTCTCAACAGCTCAATCTTTCACATACGACCATACCTACCAGAAAATACGGGATCCCGTCCGCTCTCCCATAGTCAAGCTGGTAAGGGGCGGATTAGTAGTTGGGTCGGTGACGACCAGCGAATCCCCGCTGTTGTATGTTTTTGCTATTTTTTGCCCAGGCTAAGCTCGACTGACACTCTGTGTTCCTGCACCCAAACCTGCAGTATATCTGTAGAGACACAAACATAGCGGTATCAGTACTCTTAACACAGGTCCCTCAGTAGACACTGCGCATAGAGACAGTCTTGGCGCAGACCGCGAACTATAGCACATTCATCTCACCACCAAGAAGACCACGTTAAGTAGTGAGTGCAAAAGTGGCGCATTCCACGTTGGCATCCAAGCCCTAGTAGTCCCCAGGTGCTCAGCCCATTAACCTGGACATTTCTTAACAATAGTGTTATTTCTATGTGACTGCCTCAACAGGATCCTCTGAATAATCCCAGTTCCATTGTCCAATAATATTACTTCGAATGAGGCGAAGGCAACTGCTACCGCACGACACATGCTCTTCGGCGCCTCAAACATATCCACCAACGCGACCTGAGATGCGTACGCTTCGCCTGACACTGCGGAGAATTACGTGAGAGGCCATATCTCGTCGCGGTGGACCAACAATGACCTCTTCCCATCGGGTACCTAAGGCACCAATCTCACATGATGGGTACAGGAGCAGGTTCTGTTGGTCAGTTAGGCACTGCGCAACCATCTAGATCGAACAAAATTTGGTACAAAAACACATACCTTCAATAACAACTGGCGCGCTATTTAAAGATTACGCGCTTCATTTCAGGATGCGCTGCTTCCCACGCTGGCCTAGATATCTTGCCCAAGCCGGTCCTCGTTGCAAACCAACGCATAGTATCCCATTCAACGGTCATGACATTGTACAATGGGTAGCCCACGATGTCAATTCTCTTCTCAGTCCCCCAGTATTGCGATTCGGAGAGCAGGATAAAATCATAAGGATGGGATGATATGGTTTTTCCTTGGTCGGTAGGGATTATGTGGCCGATAACGTTCTCATTGTCGTCCAAGATCTCGGCTTCCCAAATCTGCAGCTCCTTCTCGATTGTCGCAACCCCATCAACCAGTGTCCATAATGGCTCTTTCCTAGACCTCGTCTGACGAAGTCTGAAGCTGGCCACCCGCGTCTCGCAGACTAGGTGACGGTCATCTAGCTGGATATTGGGCGGCATGGAAGGGGCACCCGCGGCACCCGCGGCTTCATAGTCGACCCCACGAAATTTGAGGGCTTTCTTCAAAGCTCGTGAGTCCACATCGTCCGAACCACAAACAATGCCTACACCGAACCCATTCACTGGTACTAAGCTGCCCTCAACATGTTGAGGTTTTGTTGCGAGCTGTGAATTTACTGGTAGCGTCGTCTGGAGTCTCGCTATGGAGTCGGATTTTAAATGCGACTTTTTTGGCCGAGGGGCCGGCTTCTCTTGACGCGCGGCAGACCACTTGAACCACATCACCAATGGTCTGAAACGCTCCTCAGAATTGCTGCCAGTCGCTCTGAACTTTCTTAGGGACATTTCGTCATTGCCGGAGACCCAGAACGGTTCTTCGAATCGCACACCGGGATGGACAACATACTCTCCATCTTCCTTACCATCTGAAGGATTTTTACTGACCTCCCACCCAGCCCATGACCAGCTGAGGAGAACATCGTTCGACCTTTTAGTTAGATACGTCCCAGCCGCTGCTGGAGGCTGCCAAAGCAGTGCAAGGTCGAGGAACTCCTCGGGCAGTCCATAGAGAGTGCGGCCCCCTCGTCAAGTATCTCGGAGATATGTAAAAGCAAGACTACCGGGCGGGCTTTGTGAGCGCCTCATATGCTCCAGAACCTTAAGAAGGCCATACATACCGTCGAGGATATCACTAGACTCAGTCATATCTCGACTAGTGTATTGCTCCAAAAGCTTCGCATATTCGCTGAAAAAAGGGGATCTCAGGAGAACGGGGACTCCATTCCAGGTCTTTGCGGTCCTAGGAGCATGATTGTTTGGTGGCATCGAGAAACAAGGAATTGAAGGGGGTCCAGCGTCTTTGCCGGCATGTGCCGCAGGCATATCCTCGCGCAAGATGCCATGTCTGCAATGGAAGCTAACGTACTTCTCACCAAACACAAGCAATCTCCTGGAGAGAAGCTTCTCTTGGAGGGTCCAACCTCGTGTATCCCACTTTCCATAAGATTTATCATACTCCACGGGGAGTAAAACGTTAACGTTAGGCTTCACCTCCCTGGCCATCTGCGTTGCCTCGCGGGGCGACGACACACCCACTAAACCAGCTTCCGAATTCTTTCCTGCTGAGGCGACAAGAACGACTTTGGCATGACCAAATATGCTATCCATCTGTTTAAGTTGTGACTCCCGCGCTTTTGCGTCGTCGCCGTTGCTTTTCTTCTGGATGACGCAAAGACTGTCTGCCCAAAGATATTGGAACCCTAAGCGCTTGGCTACCTTGATAGCATCGGATATCATTCGAGCTACCTTTTCATTCTGGTCGTTGATTTGCTGGCTAAGTTGAGATACATTCTCTGAGCTGAGATTGAGGGACTTGGCTCCCGTATCACCCCACACGTACGAAAGGGCCGCGTACTCAGGTAATTCTCCTTCCCGGCCATCGACGTCGACTTGTACTATCTTGCAAAGATATTCTTCGTTCTTGTCTTCATCGTCTTCAGCTTCAGCATCTGTCTCGTCGTGTGTTTGGGTTTCGGTATGCATTGGGATCTCGCCTTCTTCATTTTGAGATTTGAGTTCTCCGATTTTGATGAGTCGAAAATGCTCGCCCGCTGGCTTAGGAAGTCCAGTCGACCACTGAGGCGTTGCGAAGATATGCTCATGATTCTCGCGACAATGATTCAGCCATTCACGACAGTCGTATTCAATATTGACTCTCCTACCCATCGTCCTTCCATAACGAAGGTTTTCTTTGCCTTCCACGATTATATGGCTGGACGCGATTCGAAGATTGAACTGGCTGAGGACTGTGAGAGGTGCCTGTACCCGACCTCCATACCCCCAAAGGCTTATCTCGAGAAGCCCGGCGTCAACGGCATTGGCGTTGTGCATCTTGACCCGGAAAACGACAGGCAACTTATTGTCCATAGTGAGAAGCGAGGCAGCGAACGACCCTGCGCCGGCCACAAAAGTGAGACACAGTTGTCGGTCTTTGTTCGTGTCCTGCACTGCGCCGGTCGTAGTTCCGCCAATAATCATGCCGCTGGTAACGAGTCCAAACTTATCAGCATTTTCCATCGCTTCATCACGACGTTCTCGTAAAAAATCTGGATCTGAAGGGTCTTCTTCAATGATGATCCTGTTCCGACTCTGCCCGAAGGGATGGGGAACTCCCAGCATTCTATCATGCCACTTGATTCCTATTGCCCATGTCTTGAAAGTCCTACCTTTTACATCAGGAGGCATGTGGTCCCTCACAGCTGGATGTTCGAATGGATCGTGACGTTTGAGTGCGATGGCGTCGAAGAGAAGAGTGCAAAAATTGCAATTTCCAGCTCGTTGATTTTTGATGACGCTGAAAAGCGAGATGAGTATCCTCGTCTCTGGCGAGTCGTCCTTGGACGGAGCTGGTGGCGATGCGAACTGTTCGAAATTGATCTCGCAGCAGTGATTACAGAGACCTGGAAGCTTTGCGGCCTTGTTTGTCTTGTTCGGCAAGTCGGAGCCCGCTGCTGGGGAAGGAGTCCGAGTCTGCCGATGAAACGGTGGTCGCAACTTGTTGAGCAGGCCACCACTATTTCGACGAGAGTCGTTTGAATCCATATCTGGAGGTTTGAGAACAGAATACGAGTGGCGCGACTGGAAATTGATAGGCGTACCGTATAATGTAGAGCGAAGTGATGAATGACAGGCAAAGCAGGGCTTGGAGCTTGGGGGAATGGCTCGGGAGACTGGCTTATGTATTACCATCGCTGTCTCTCAAAATCAGGCTGGCAGGCAGTAGATGTTGCCTTTGCGCATGCCGCTGAGGTTCAGCGACTGATAACGTTGCTCCAGCTTGCATGCAACGTCAATCGTGCCGCACAAGTCTCCTCCATCTTGGCAGGCCTTTTGAATCCCCCGTGCTTCTTAGAATAAGCAATTGCAACATTGCAAATGCTCGATAGCGAATGGATTGCCTTCGGCCCAAGCTCAGCGGCATGAATACAGAGACCATGATGTTGTTGAGATCTACACCGGTGGCATGCAAAGTCAGACGACTTGCACCAACATATATACCAGGCGACGAATCATAGGTGCAGATATGCATGATGCATCCGACATATGCCCGTGGGAGGCTGGGCCTTTTTAGAATGAGCTAATAAAAATCCATATTCGAGAGCCAACGGCTCCTCCCACACCAATAAATAAAGCAAGGTGACCAGCAAACACGGGTGGTCAGATCTCAAACCGGAGATTTCATTTTTAGATACATCTAAATCTAATTATGGTTAAATTTACGAGTTTGGCGCTGACGCCAAGTGCCTTTAGTGGCTCGGCTATGAACGATTCACATGAACAGTCCTCAGATTGAATATGGCTAAGTCTTATATAGGGGGGCAGGCCTGTCAAAGTATGGAGTACAACTAGCATTTTTATCATTGGTTGTACTAAAAATACAGTCAATTATGACATCCCAATCAGTTTCCAATGTCTATTATCCCGCGGACGGATAGAGAGGTTCATAGTCGACATGTCTCTCGTTCCAAGAGACAGATAAAAAATATAGTGCATGGAAAAATGAGGTTAGGGAGCTGAACAGGGATAGAAACCAGAGTAACGTGGCTGGGGCGGCCCGGGCCGGATGATCCACATCTCAGCTGGCAAATTCTCTAAATCTTCGAGCCAAAACAGCTTGACTGTAGAAGCTCACGGATATAGTTTCTCACAAAGGACTCTCTGGTACATACGACCATACCTATCAGAGAACTCGGGATCCCGTCCGCTCTCCCATAGATAAGCTGATAAGGGGCGGATTAGTAGTTGGGTCGGTGACGACCAGCGAATCCCCGCTGTTGTATGTTTTTTTGGTGTTGATATCTTTTTGTCCCTTGGATCTCTTCCCTTCCTGTGTCATGTTTAAGCATCCCCTCACATCTTATAACTCAAATTTGTATGTTCACAATGTATTCTAGTGTATTTACGTATTTCTTGGTGGCTGGTAAGCCGCTTTACTTGACTCTCAGATTGGTCTTAAATGTTGGCGTTGGTGTTGGTGTTGACCGCCCTAGTCATGTTGAGGCTATCCATTCTTGTACCCTCCGAAGAATTCTCATTTCCATGATCGCTTTGCGAAGAGATCTCACGGTCTTGGTCTTGACCTGCCTTGCCAGAAAACGGCACAAGTTTGTAAAATTGCTGGCGAGCAAACTCCAGCTTTGAACGTCTAAACACTCTCCCAAGATATTCCAGATCGTTGCCGTGGGTTTCTTCGACAAGGAAAAATATGAGGAAGAATGATATGACGTTAAGGCCAGAAAAGACACCAAGTGTGCCGCCAAACTTTACCCCAGCGACGAGCAAAGGCTGGAGCCAAGCAAGAAGGCCCGCGAAGAGGAAGTTTATCGTTATCGCGAAAGAGGCGCCCTGATTATCAAGTATCAGTCAATTGTTCCGGGATCATAAAGATAGGTTAGCCTACTGTTTCTCGATAGGCTAAAGGAAAGCTTTCAGCTGCTAGTACGAAGGGAACGGGGCCCATGCCAGGGCTATAAAAGGCCGTGTGAACTATACAAATGTATCAGTTAAACATGCTGTAGATAAAAGGCAATTGATGGTATGCTGACAGAAGATCCAGAAAGCGACGACCTCGATTGTTACCTGATCATAGCTCACTGCTGCGGCCATTAACCCTATTGCCATGCCTGGGATGGTGTAGAGAAGAATTTTTCGTCTCCCTAAAGTATCGATGTAGTAGATGGCTGGCAAGCAAAAGAGGAAGTTTATGGATCCAAAGATCAAGTTGTATACCATCGCTTTCATAATTTGACCCCCGTCAGGAACATTACCAGGAGTGATTCCCACAAGCGTGGTCCCGCCGTAGAAAGCCATAAGATTTACTGTCAAGTACTAGTTGTCAACCACATTCCTAGTAACATATAAACTATATGGATGTGAGCTGACTTACTGCCTGAGAGTTGTTGTGATAAAGCCACGATGCCAGTGGTAATTGCAGCGTTGCGAAGACGACGGTACTTGAAGATATTACAATACCTTGTTACGTAGCGAAGAGAGCCACTACTGCTTAACCCATCATCGTCTCTTTCCATTCTAATCTCATTGACTATTCCCTGGTGTGTCGCGAAGAGATCGCGGTCCGCTTGGAGCTATAAATTTTGGTCAACTACCGAGTTCTCGTCCATTACAGTAGGGGATAGGGAGGAAAGAGAAAGGGAACCCCGGTTTTACTTTTGTATTTCGGAGCTTCTGCAAAGATGCATAGGCCTTCTCAGGACTGTAATTCTTTGAGTCCGGCATCAAATGGTATCGAAAAGACTCAGGGCATCTGTATGCAACTAACATCAGAATTAGTGCAAAGACTGCAGGAGAGCCTAAAATCAAGCGGAGGGTCAATTTCTTGTCGTTGATTTGGTTCAAACAGATGTTGACAACGAAAGACATCATGATACCAAACGCAACCCTGGACAGCAAGTGTTAGTCAAGTACTTGTCCCAAGATAACGAGATGGGTGCGTATGAGGCTTACCACAACTGCCACATTAGAATGTTAGAGCCTCTCCAAGATCCCACTGCAGTCTCGGCTGCCAGGATTGGGGTACTGGTTGCTTTGAGACCCATACCGACGCCTCCGATGATCCGAATGCCTGCTACGAGCGCCCAAGTACCATCTCGAGCTGGATCGTTGTCCGAAGTTGGAAGTGGAATACATGCTGATCCTATTGAAGATACAAGAATAAGAAAAGCAGCGACAATGATGGCACCGCGACGACCGAGGAGTGTGTTAAGTGGTGCAGCAAGAGGGCAACCCCTTCACAGTGTAAGTGTTTGATCTCAATACCAGCAGTGGGTACATTTTAAAGACATGTATAGAATAGGGAGTGAGTGGACTTACAAGACTGCGGCACTAAAGTATACGGCAGCATTCGCGAAAGCAAATCTGGAGTTGACAGGCTGGTCACTGGAGCTGCTAATCCAGTATCTTGCAAACAGGTTTGCACCATTCTGACTACTCTGGGCAAAACCCTGCAAGAAAGCGCTGAGACTTACAGTGAAGATGACCGTCCACATACCCCTTTCGGAGAAGGGATGGTCAACCTCCTTGACCAGCGCATACTGCTCTGCCATATTCAGAGATAATGGCGTCTCTAATTTATGTCGTGCAGCGTTCTCGTAGTAGTCTTTGTGATGCCAGACTTTAGCCGCCCGTTCAATGTCTTCCTCAGTAGGATATTGTCGACGATTTGTGAGGGTATCTGAAGTCTCGTGATAAAAGCTCCTGACCGCGGTCTCGAGCTGTTCGTCGTTCATGTCGGCTTATTACGATCGTAAGATATATCGTATTGATTGGTCAGGGGAAGTAGGAATGCTCACCATGGTCATCACTGGTAAGTTGTTCTTGAGATGCCATCTTTGACGGCTGGGGTAGAGATCTGACAGTGATTTCGGCTGGAGGTTTTCAGTCTTCGAAGTTCAGAGAACGAATATAAAACTATGCTTGAGTGTTTCTGAGCGTGGAGCAGAATGTTACTGGCAGAGGAGTGAACTTGCAGTATTTATCGATTCCAATGAGCATTGGCACTCAGCCGATCGTGGGCACAGACCTAGTTTGCCTTTCAACACGGCAGATTCTTCCCCCTGCATACAGTTAATGTGCAGAGCCTCGTTGCCTTGTTGCCTTCCTACACATCCCAACCACTCAGCTATCGAATAGTATCCAAAAACTCAGCCTAGATCGTTTCACCGCATCTACTAAAAGTTAAATGATGAATGAAAACTGACATAGCCTCGATAGTCGGAATCACAATCACACGAGCAGCCATTAGCTTCCTCTGGATGCATGGAGATACCCCAGCTTTCAAACATGAGGCTTTCCTGTCCTACATAATATCCAATAGCTAGACAGTATAGCCGCCACTTAACGCAGCCTCGGCGGCTTGGGACGTTGCAACGAGCTCACGGACTCTGGGGAAATGATGGCAGCCCTCCAGGACGGGACTCTGCACGAGATCATGGTTGCACTGTTGGGTCACGCAGCAAGCCAAGAATTAGTATTGTGTCCTTCCATTCAAGGCTGTACGTTTAATTTTGTGTCTTTTTGCCGCCAGTCGATGTTGAGGTTGTGAGGGGAGTTGGGACTTCCCAATGTTCATCTGCAATCTTAATCCTTTTCATAGCCACTCTCCTCCCCACACTCTTCCCACGCAAATTTTATTGAACACTCTTATGTGGGAATCGCCCATTGTCCTGCAAGCTTTCTTGTCGCCTTGATTTCTAATACTGATGAACAGATCATCGCAGCTCCCTCACCAAGCTCTAGCTTCTTCAGACGACCCACCATGTCCGGCCCTGATATCGCGGGTGTCGCGCTCGCTACCACTCAGATCTGCAGTCAACTTGCAAAGGAGTTTTATAAGATCATCAAATCAGTCCATGGAGCCACCAATGAAGCTCGTAAGTCAAGAGGTGTCTGCCTGCCTGCCCGGGTTCATCGGTTAATGACTGCGTCTCAGGTAAAACCCAGAATGCCCTTGCTTCTTTACATTCACGCCTTAAGAGAGTCGGGTTCCTGTTCCAGACGACAACACCTCAAGACGAAGCAGAAGAGGACTTTCGTAACTCGATCATAAAGATCCTTGAGGAGATCGGCGAAG
Source organism: Fusarium graminearum PH-1 (assembly GCF_000240135.3). Lineage (NCBI taxonomy): Eukaryota > Fungi > Ascomycota > Sordariomycetes > Hypocreales > Nectriaceae > Fusarium > Fusarium graminearum. The sequence goes on along the minus strand of NC_026475.1, from coordinate 3,923,461 downwards.
AGCTTCGTGATCTACAAGTCAAACTTCGGCTTGACAAAATTCTGTCTTCGAAATCGTATATCGGTATAGCCTGGGATAAACTGGCAACTAGACTGGACGAAGGAGATATTAAGGATATCCAGGCACGGATTACTTGGCACGAGAACCACCTACAAACGTGTTTTGAAATGATTTTACTGTGAGTCACTTTCGTTCATCCTTGATACCCCATAAAATTGGTTTCATGAATTCTGACCTGTGGATAGGTTAGCACATTGGAAAACACAACGCGATCTTGCCAATCTCAGCAGAATGGTGATACCGATGATTGAGGCTGCCCAAAACAACGATCGACTCTATAGAATGGAGGTGGCTGAATCTTGCACCGGCCGGATGATCCGACATGAGGGGACTTTGAACAGCACATATCCCAAGAGCATCATTGGAAACGAAACTGGCCCCAAGTATCTGACCGCTATCTACAAATGGCGTGAATCGATTGATCCAGGCCCTTCTTCACACGAGTCACTCCATGAAGACATCACATCTTGTCCGTCTGTCATAGACGAGGACTGTATCAAGAGCTTAGCCTCTATCAATGCTTCCATTTCAGAGGATCAAGGCTATTTCACGACAGGAGGAGTCATCCCCTTATCGCCGCCTTCACTTACGATAGACTCCGCCATAGGAATTCCAAGGACCACGATACCCTCACCAGACCTAGATGCTCCAAGGATTCGTGCTTGGTGCAGGGAGCAGGGATTCGATATCAATTCTCCTGACTTTGGGTACGACAGGATCAATGACACGGTCCTCGACCACCTGAAGGGTTTCTCTCCGATTCATCACGCCATAAATACAGGGGAGAATGACATTCTCGAAAGTATGCTATCCGGTCCTTATTATGATCTGGAGGTTAGACTGGAGACCAAAAACGACAATGCAACTCCTCTGCTCCTGGCGTGCTCCAAGAGGAACATCAGAGCTCTTCGGCTCCTTCTCGAGAAAGGCGCTTTAAGAAACACAATCGACAACAATGGCAAAACTGGTCTACATCGATGTCAAAGCTCCGTCCCCGGAGGCAAAGACTTTGCTTGCCTTCTCCTAGACTCCCAAGGCCTTGATTCGCTTGATGTCAATGCACATGACCAATACGGCATGACAGCTGTGCACATGGCTGCCCGGATAGGCGATATCAAAATGCTTGAATACTTGCTGCGCGAGAAACAAGCAGATGCAAACTCGTGTCAGCCAGATGGGTCAACGCCCCTTATTCTCGCACTGAAACATAACAAAGTCAATCCCAAGAGACATAATGTTGTATTTACTCTGCTCAATAACGGTGCCAAAGTCACGTTGAAGAACAAGAAGGGGGAAACAGCCAAGGATATTGTTAAACGCACGAAGGTCGAGGGTGATAAGAGTGTCTTAGTCCTTCTGAAATCCTATAAGGTCATCGACAGGACTAGTACAATAAGACGTCAGAGCAATGTTTCATAAGTTTAATTAGGAGAGAATATTTAAGGCGCAATAAAAGCAGATACAAGATGTCTATAGTATTATATTGAAGTTAATTTATCTCTCTTGGTACTACCTCGGCTAAGCTGAAGCTATTGCTACCTCTGCCTGTTCGCCACAAACAACAGCCACTACGATGCTAGGACAATCAATACACCTACAAACAAGTAGTACAATTGCCAATAAATTCTCCGTCCATTGATGCACACAATCTGACTAGCTTCCTATGTACGATGTATCGCTGTTATCTCAAAATGGTGGGGAAGTTAGTGCTTTGGTGCAAAATACACACACGCACTAACGCTGACGCCATGGGAACCTGGTACTTCATCATACCTCATCTCAAGATATATGCACACACAACACTGACAGAAAAGTTGATCTCTAAGCTTTCAGGTACAAAAATAAATACTCTAACAAGTAGAGTCTAAAGTAGCAGAAAGTGTCTTACTAATTTCATCCCTCATATTCCCAGCGGATAATTTATCTGATCCCCTAAGAACTGACGCCATGGAAACCTTGCAATTCACCATATCTCACTACATCATTGAGGGTGACGTTAACTGGCAGGTACCAGAAAGAGGTGGCATCTAAGCTTCGAAGTGCAGAAATAAACAGCCAACGAGTCTGGTCTGAACAGTGTAAACTGACTGTCTAAATTCGTCTCTTATGCTCTCAGTGGCTAACTTGTTCAATCCACTGAGGGTTAAGTTAGAAAGCGTTGTAACTCTATGTGATTGTTATAAATAACAGATGATTGTCGTAGAATAGTACTCACATCAACTGAGGTCAAAGGTATCTATACAATTGACACAGTCATAGTTCCTCAATATGCGTTCTTCAAATTGGATCAATCCGATACTGTTGGCAAGCTCACTATCTGCCCAGTGTATGGGAGCTGTGGTTAGCAATGATCAAAAAGCCCTGATCAATGATACCGCCCATGGCAAGAAGAAGAACATCGTCTTCATCCTTACTGATGATCAAGACTCTGTCTTAGACTCAGTCTCATATATGCCAAAGTTGAAAGAGAACATCATCGACAAAGGCGCCTCATTCATCAACCACTTCACCACCACGGCCATCTGCTGTCCAGCCCGTGTGTCACTTTGGACAGGCAAGCAACCTCATTCAACAAATGTGACTGATGTAAGCCCGCCATATGGTAAGCAAACATTTCCGAGACATCGTTATTGAAAGAGGCAAATCTGATCGAACAGGTGGCTATCCCAAGTTTGTCTCCCAGGGTCTTAACGAGAACTATCTACCCGTTTGGTTGCGCGAAGCGGGCTACAAGACTTATTACACCGGGAAACTTTTCAATTCCCACACAGTCAATAATTACAATTCGCCTTATCCAGCAGGGTGGACTGGAACCAACTTTCTTCTCGACCCTGGAACTTACGACTACTTGAATCCGATCTACCAGCACAATCAGGAGGCCCCCGTCTATCATAAGGGAGAGCATACTTCAGATCTGATTGCTAAGTATTCGCATGACCTTCTGAAAGAAGCGATTGACTCAAACAATCCGTTCTTTGTTGCCATCGCTCCTATTGCACCGCACTCGGATATCAGCGTCGATCGGGTAGCTGGGAGTGGTATGACAATACCTATCCCTGCAGAGAGACACTCGCATCTCTTTGAAGGGGTGAAAGTACCACGGACTGAAAACTTCAATCCAGATTCCGTAAGTGCTGTTGAGGTCGTTCGGGGACCATCGCTCACAATACACAGCCCAGCGGAGTGAGCTGGATCAAGGAACTCAAGCAGTTCAACGAATCATCTGTATCACACCTCGATAATTACTATCGCGCACGTCTTCAAGCCCTCCAAGGCGTCGACGAGATTGTGGAGCAGGTCACTCAGCAGCTGGAAGACGCTGGTCTGCTCGATGATACGTACATCATCTATAGCTCCGACAACGGATATCACCTTGGCCAGCACCGACTACCTCCTGGCAAGGAGTGTGGTTTTGAGGAGGACATTCGTGTGCCCCTTTTTATCAGAGGTCCAGGCATTTCTTCCGGTGCTGTGGAGAAGACAGTGACGACTCACATCGACCTCGCGCCTACCATTCTCAAGCTTGCAGGTGTTGAGCTGAGACATGATTTTGACGGTACTCCCATTCCGGTGCTGGATTACGAGGAGGGAAAGCGACACGAGCATGTCGCTGTTGAGTTCTGGGGTGTTGCAATCGCTGAGGGCGGCTTTGGTGGTTTTGGTACGTATGGACCGAAAGACTCAGTTGCGATTACTAATCTGATTGTTCTAGATGGAAAGGGCCTGCTCCAGGTACACAACAACACGTACAAGGGTGTAAGAATAGTACATGAAGACTATGATCTTTACTACTCGGCTTGGTGTAATAACGCGCACGAGCTCTACGATGTCAAGGTATGTTTGGCTCTACTCTCGTCGGAGACTCACACTTACCTCTTGGAAGACGGATCCAGGACAACTGAACAACCTCTTCCCCCTGGACAGTAAAGCGACTGCAGACAAGGAATTCCTGGGAACTACCGTCCAGCAGGTCATCAACCGTCTCGATGCTTTGATGCTCGTGTTGAAGTCCTGCAAGGGAAACACGTGCATAGAGCCCTGGAAGACCATCCACCCTGATGGTAAAGTAGCGAATCTCAAAGGCGCTCTTACGGGCAAGTTTGATAGCTTCTATGAGGAGCAGGTCAAGGTCCGGTTTGATCGCTGCGAAGAGGGATATTTGGTCGATGCTGAGGGGCCGCAAGTTGGGTATGAGTATCGTGAGGGTCTCGAGTGGCATCATTGGACTTGAAGCAGGCCTGCTGTATTTTACAATGGAGAGTCCATGATCGAGACTCGTAGGCCTCAGAGTACCAGGAGAACTGGCTGCTGGAAGCATAAGAGACGAAATTAGTAGGTTATTTTATGCTATTTAGACCATACTTCTTAGACTACTTATTCTTGTACCCCAAGACTTGGGAGGCTAACGTTTCTGTTACCTGCTAGGTAGGCAGATGGCAAAAAATAATGCCTAGGTGAAGCGTATTGCAGATGTCATGCATCTTGTATGAATACTGGTATTATCATGATATTCGCATAAATTGTGAGTTTAGTTGTTGATCAAATGGTGTTTTGCCAGGTTAATCACTTGATATCTGAGTTTGGTGTGAGTGAAAGTAGAAAGAAGGATAAGGTATCGTGAATGCACATCGATATGTGTAACGTCCAAAGAAGTAACCCCGGATTAATGATGTTATTCCCCAGTTGCATCATTTATTATCTCTTCACCTAGGTGTGCAGGTGAGTAGAGTCTGGAGCCGGTAGTGGTCCGGCCCCACCTTTTGTCCGTTGGCAGTTGAAGCTCAAGTTGCGATCATCCTGAACCATTATTGTAAAATAATAGCTCTATGCTTCAAACATACCAGTGAGTAATCTGACAATAGAACGAGAGATTAGAATAATTAATATGAATTGTTAAAGACAACCTTCTTGGTGATGTGAATTTGGCGTGGTAATTCATAGACATCCATTGGCTGAAAATGATTGATGCCGGAAATACAAGGCACAAACCAAGATGCTGCCGACCTTGAACCGAGAGAGCATCTCACGACAGCTCTACCAATCTACGACAACCTCACCTTACGAAGCTCAATTGAATCCGCAACCATGGGTTCCGACGCAATCACTGAGCCGCGGCGTACGTACCGACCTCTAAATTAATCTCCAGCAGATATTTCACCACCCGAACCTCGACCGCTGACTTCCTGAGCAGAAGCGACCCGCGAGGAGATGCGCGATGCCAAACTCCCTCTGGCCTACCGAGACAGCTGCGCCCACCTTCTGATTCCCCTCAACAAGTGCCGTCGGGATACCTGGTATGCCCCTTGGAAGTGCTCCGTAAGTCAACAATCATTATCTAGAGCAAGCCCGAGTCGAGTCCCAAGCGCCTGCACCGAACGTGCTCAGCCCAACCAAGCTCGACCGACCGACCCAAACACAAAAGCCGATCATTGCCGAGATATCAATAGACGAAACATGCTTACACATAGGGGGTTGACTAGGATGAGCGACACAGCTACGAGAAGTGCCAATACGTCGAGTTCAAGAAGCGAGTCGCCAAGATGGACGAGTTGAGGGAGTCGAAGGGTGGTGCACGAAGCAACTAGAGAAAGACAAAGAGACCGAATTCAAATCCCGGGTACAGACAGGGCCGGGCCGGAATTGTACATTTACAAACAAGCCGATGCGTTTGACAAGAGAACCGGAATAGAAAGAGGCCATTCCACACAAATGAAACGATTCAAGACGAGAAAGAACAAAAAAGACGTCAAAGTGAAATGATGGCGGAGCCTACCATGGCGTTAACGACTGGGTTTGATACAATCGATGGGCTAATGGAAATAGACATGCGACGAGTTCCGACAGAGCCTCATGAGATGTATGAGCCGCGCACTCCAACGGCATAAAGCAAGAGGCCAACCACAGGCCATATGGCGAGCTTTTGGAGGATGGAATGGACCGGAAAAGAGTGGACTCGCCGGGGACATGCAAGTGGGACTCGCAAGTTGGATGGTGACAGGAACAAGAGACAGGACTTGTAATGTTGCAAGCAGATGGGTTTTGGCGTGCTCATTGTGGCGGACAGTACCCTGTATGCGGCCCGGCTCAAGAAGAAATGCGCCGACGTGGTGTTGTGCGGGCTCTTGGTAGAAAGTTATATATATTGAGCTTGATGGCCACTGAGACGTAGGGAATCTGAGTTGGAAATGTATCAAGCGAGTTGAATCGTGGTGTTTTTTCACCATTTGCAGTGATTCCTCTTGTGCATATCATCAGCCATTTTTGTTTTCTAGGATGTTGATCGTTGATCGTTGATCGTCTCATCGGCAATTGACTTCCACAGAGCCTCAACACCAAGATATTTTTTATCTATCGCCAAGGTCTTATCGGGACTGGTTGCTGATCGACAGCTTGAGCCTCGACAATGACTATGAGAGTGTCGCGATAAGATATGGCTGCTATCGACAACTCTGGACAGTCACAGGCATTTGATGGCGCAGTCATGATGAAACCGACGATCAGCAATGAATGTCGGAGTTTATCGGCTCAGTTCTGATGAGACAAAGATCAAAGCTCCTTGTGCTCAATCTCGCATTCGATAGGGCAGTTGTCAACGAGTCGTGGATCTAATTGTGAGCGGCATGGTCTCAGCTTTCAACGAGTCAGACCTGCACGACACCTATTTTGGCCAGCTCAGTCAGCCTCGCAGTCAGAGACCAGCAGGCTAAACATGCCCTGAAAAGAGCCGCACGCATGCGGTTCTAGCAAAGTTGTGCGCTATCCGCAGTCCCCACTCGCACTGGAAAGCCATCCCAGCGGGTGGCTTGGCGACAAGCCCACTATCAATCTCTTACCCTGGCCCTGGCAAACGCATCAGGTAAGGATGGACAGGCATTAGCAAACCTTTTGTCAACGTCGATCCACTGCCGGTCGGTTTGGCTCGGTATATCCAGCTTACAGAGAACCGGCCCGGTTCGTCAAAACATATCGGCCGGTTTGTGGATATAATATCTCCATTCTTTGTCAATGCTCGTCTTGGCTCAAGGCTTGTTGTGTCTTGGAATTACTGCCAAGACCTCACCCTCGGAGCCTCCGGTGCCTGTTTACCAATTCAACTGGCTCACAGAGGGACCATCATGATTTCTCTTATGCAACAGTTTCAAGCAACTCGGCGGAATGACACACGCATACAAGGATGGACTAACACTCAGGAGACAAACGTAATACTCTTACAAAGAGTGAAAAACTGATTCATTCATGCTATGCTGTCTAAAAACTAACGGAAAATAACTGGAGACTTTACACGAGATGAGACCTGCTCAGAAGATGGAGTTGCTACCACAAGAGAAGACGCCCTGAATGGAACTGGAAGAGTTGGCAAACAGGTCCAACAGCTCAGTGATGGACGACCACAAACCAGCAGCGTTCATAAACAGCGAGATTCCAATAAGGAAGCTGTTGAGGCAGAACAGCATGATGTTCTTGGGGCTGGAGAAGAGCTGGTTCCAGTTCATGTGGAACCAAAAGATACCGCTAAAGCCAAAGGTGAACCACGAGATGGTCGTAGCCGAGGCGATGGACAGGATGGAGTCAAAGACGGGGATGGCGTTGGAGAGGATGAAGCAGAGGACCCAGAAGACGGTCACAATGGTCATCCAGATGGACCAAGAGCGCACATTGTTGGTAGTCATCTCGCTCTGGAGCTTGAAGTGCTTCATCACCTGGACGTACACGTACTTGATACCAGTGTGGCCAAAGGCAAGTCCCGTCGAGAAGATGGCAGGGAGCACGATACCGTAGGCAATCTTGGCGATGAGCTCGGGGGCTGAGCCAAGAGCGGGCGAGACGGTGTACTCTCCAGCAAGGCAGTAGATGGCGATAGCCACGATCACGTAGAAGGCAATTGAGACGCACTCCAACCAAGCCAGGGCAAAGCCAAAGTCCTTGACAGGGTCAATCATCTCAGCCATATAAGTGACAAAGTTGATGTTGCCTGAGTAAGCGTAGCAGATCTTGAGGCAGGCGTTGAGGCCGGATCGGAAGTCGGGGTTGGCCACCACCTTGATCTCCTTGTGCCAGTCTGCGGGCGCAGCAGTGGGATTCTTGACTCCTAGCGAGACCATGACGAGGATGGAAGCAGCAATGACGGAGACCATGCAGGGGATACCCGACTGGGAGACGAACTTGGAGGTTCGTGGCGCGCAGAGGACCCAGCAGCATAGGCAAGCGATTCCGATGTAGCCCACCGTGCAGAGAGAGTGACTGGAGATGGTATTAAAGGCGATTGAGAGTGTAACACTCGCTGAAGCAGCTGTCATGATAACCTGCACGAGGAGGCCCAAACCCGAGATGATACTCAGCGGACGTCCACCAACAACCTTGGTCATGTCCACCACGTTCATGACGTGTTGATGTCGACCAAAGAACTGTTTTAGGACGTAGGCTGTATACCAAGAAAGTAAACCTATGCCAATAATAGCTATCAATCCAGGGATGATTCCCATGGTCTTCAGGACGCTGGGCAGGGACAGAACACCAAGGCCCACTTGGTTCGTGAGCAAGGCAAAAGTTGTGTCCCATTTTGTCATATTGCGAAAGTTCTTTGCGCCCTCGCCTCCACCGAAGCCGTTCTCGACTACGGGGACGTTGTGAGCAGACTGGAGGTCATCGATATGACCCTTCTCGTTGTCGAGAGGCATCTTCTCCTTGCTGTTTGTCTTGCTGGAGTCATTGCCCTGATCCGAAGGGTAGATGTCGTTGTGTGCGTCTTGTGGATATGAAGACATAATGGGCGAGTGTGTATAAGTGTGTGTATATATGTGGTTGGGTATATCAGATGAAAGTTGGCTCGCTTGGGGTGGTGATACACAGAGATATTTCAAGAGAGCAGTAAAGAGTTTATAATGATTCAAGAGGCTATAAGAGGAGGAGGAGAGGGAAGGAGAGAGAGATGGGAGAGGACAATGAAGTGTAATTCGAGAGCAGATGGAAAGAGAATTATATAAGTCCAACAGAGCAACAAAACGACTAAACCAACAATGGTCAGATAAGCAATCACTTCGGAATTCCCTCATTAAGCTCCGCGTTTTCTTTCCCTAAAAGCGCGTGGCCGGTGCTCCAGCTTTGTTCAACTCACAGTTCCACATGAGAGATAGTGAGCGTTGCCATCAGTAAGTAGTATTATCGGAGGTATAAGAGACTACCCATGCTAGATGACAGGGGGTGTGTTAGCAGCGAAGATTACAAGTCGGACTAGACCAGCCTTGGACTTTTTCTGGGGTGACCCTCTTTCTCTTACATCGGCGGCAAAACTTGGTGCCTTGCTTGACTTGTAGTTAGTTGTCAGAGACTTTTCAGTTAGTGCTGGTGATCATCACAACCATCCCCCTCATTTGTGGATAATGGAACTCTTGTTTTTTTCTCCTTTTGGAGTCTTGATACAGTTCCCCGAGACAAAGTATCTATCATGATGAAAAAGGTAGAGAGGAAACCCTTACACACCAAAAATGCATGTGGGATGAGGGACCTTTCTCTCTCTCTCCACCCCGTTGTGAGGGATTACATGGTGGGTCTCCACGGTATCCATCCATCGTATCTGTCTCTGTCTACTTATTGGAAAAGGAATTGACATTTCTGTTAGGTATTCTGCATGATGCCAATTGGGTGTCGTTGAAAAGCTGGGGACGAGTGGTGGAAACACGCTAGAAGCTCATCATCCATGTTTGATACTGCAACCTCCTTTCCGGGCCGTTTTTTATCTTTTGTTCCTTTCCATTTGCTAACATGCTGTACATAATGTCTTGTCAAACGTGAGAGGCGGATCCCGATGAGCTGGTCAGAGTATCCATTGGGCTGCGTATGTCTATGTCTATGGGGGATGTCATCATCTGTCGGTAGTTTAACCAACATCCATCATGAACAAATGATCAACATCATGGTACCAACAGCAACATGATCCAAAGGGTTCTGTCTCTTCTCATTGTAGTTCGCCTCTTTTTAATTGTGGTTCTCCTCCAATGCTTGGCCTGAGCAGAGTCCAAAAGAGGCAATTATGCTACTAGTATCTTTACAACCTAGTTTCAAAACTTTTTTTTTCCATCCCTCCGAATTCGAGGCTGACGGGCGCGTTACCGAGAGAGGTTTAAAGTCTTTCGACACGTTCAGGGCAAGGACCAGGTCTAGGACGGAGATCCGGGAGTGGAGAAGACGCCTTTTTTCTTGCTCCTTCTGGGCCTTTATTCCGCTTTATTTCCCTTTTTTACGGTCAATACTCTGTAGTCTTGAGGATCATAACGGTAGTTGACCGCGGGAGCGGAAAGCCCTTGACTCTGTCTTAGTACGCTTTGAAAAAACGCGGAATTGTTTGTCTGATGATGGATCATGCTGATGCCCTTTGGGGAAATTTGGAGAGAGTTTTGGAGAAGGGACAGGATCAGGGATGTTATCCAATAACCATACAGCATAAAGTTCATGTTAAAGCCGTTGAGTATCGTTCCACAGAACGTTCCAAATTACGAGTCAATACAAGTTCTCATTCACTTGTCAAGAGTTAGCTGAGAAAGCGCCTCATCCAGTCGGATTCTCCCATTTGTGTCTCTTCCAAGAGAATACGGAAATTAACCCCTGTTGCATGTCGTCATCCCCCTAAACCCTGACACGCACGCTTCTTTGCCTCTGACCAACGTATTTCTAGTCGTTTTCTAGAAGAAACTGGTGATATGCACGTCGCGCGTGGGGTGTTGAATATGGTGATACAATACCATGTTGTACTCCGACCCGTGATATGTCCAAATGACAGCAGGAATAAACATTAGCCTGATGCTCTTTGACCCTTGAATGGGGTCTTGCAGGATATATTCTGGGGACCCGGTCCGATTCCTTGGCCACATAGCCACAGCATAGCATTGCAAAGGCAACTCAAACAATGGAATGGGTAACCACACGTAATTTCCATCGATTTCCCCATGACTTTTACGTACAATAAACTGACACAACACAAAGTCCCCATGGGACACTCCATACTTTTCTTCTTCCCCCCAATAAATTCCCGCGGGTTATCCGGGGGCATGCACTCCAGATACTTGATACATCAGTCTAGCAGACCGAGATATTATCGATCAAGCTCATTATCTGTGCATAGACAGTTTCGTACCATCGCCGAAGATAATTCGCCTTTTTTTGCTCTTGCCAAGGACAACTAATTCACCATAGTCTCGGCCATGCCCGGTTCTTTGTTTTGACCCTGCAGATCTTCCACGAGGAGCACTCTGCAGCTCAACTTACAGGGGGTTGACTTTTTCTAGTGCATTGTTCGGTGCATATCTAGTTATTCTTGGTGCCCGAAGACAACACACGCCAAGATCGTCGATATGTTAGTGTGAAGAAATATCGGATGTGTAAACAAACGGTTCGACTATCGTAAAGTCCCCAAATAAGAGCCTATCGGAATTGTGACAGAGAGACAATGATATCATTTGTGTTCAGATAGTCATCCATCTTCGCCTATTTGCTGTAAGAGAGCCCCGGGTCAGACTTCTCAGCTAGGCAAGTATCGTCTCATTTAGCAGTTTCACGGTCAGTCTATCCGGACCGTTACAACGCAGATCGCAATCCTTATCATCAGCTGCGAACAAAAAAGGGATCATGGATCGATGAGCCTTGCGAGGCATATCTTGTAAATGTGATGAGGAGTGATAGACGCGAAGCACATCATAGCATCGGGATCTCACGGGGGTCTGAGCATGTATCACCATGACGGAAAACGACGGTCCTTTTAATAAGGGTCGTCTATGCTTCTTGGTACATTCTCCGCTTTCAACGAATTCTGGTACAGTTGATGTCCAATAAGCATTGTTGCCGGTCGTGTTGGAGCTGCATTCCCAGGATGACCTCCATTGAGGCCCGACTCCAAAGCCGTTGATATCCCCGATTGGTATAAGTTTTTATTAGTAGTACTTGCCACGGCGATTTATCGGATGTTTATGTACAGATCCTTTATTGTGGCTAGTTGATATCGAGAACTTGTAACGTCAAGGGGTGTCTTGGTCCGGGAACTCGCAAGTTGAAGCCGTCCCGGAGCTAAGGAAAGGACCGCTGTCTACTATTGATAGACGTATTGAAGTGGGCGAGACAATTTACGAGATCATACGTAGCAATGCCATGACATCAAAAATTCTCCAAGAAACGCGAGTTCCCCAAGTCTTACGTTACGACAGTGACTCGTCCAGTTTCGATCATGTCATCGGGAATCGATTGCTGAGAGCATGGAAAATAGAATGAAGACAACTTACACTATTATAAACTAAGTCTCAAATCTTTTATGTTTGTACCATTTGTTTCCCCAAGCATTACAAGTATGGGAAGACACACGGAGGCTATTTCTGACTAACTCCTCCAGCTTTGCGCATTCCCTGACACACCCCTCTAGCAGGCAATACAAATTTTAGCCTCTAAGTTTTAGGATACATAGATAAACAACTCTAAAGTCTGGTCTAAGAAGCATAAACTACTCTAATACTTTCGTCTCTTATTCCCAATGAGATCTCATATGGAACGGGGAGTGCCGGGAGAGCCTCATCGAGAGCCATGTGGTCATCCTCGGAACGAAAGCAGTTTCAGACATCATGGTTCCGTACGGGATTTGATGTGGAATACCTTCACAGGTATAAGACCAAGCTGGACAGTGTAGGTATGTTTGGGAGAATCATGCAGAAACAGCAGACTGAGAGGGTACTGTATATTCAGGCGGCCTCTACGCTTGTCCAATCCACATAGATACCTGAGAATACAATCAGAACGGGAACCTTAATTTACAGTAATGATTGCCTTTCTAGTCGATCTTTGTCCTGTAGCAAATGCTCGTTGTTTTCCATTGTGATTCTAGTATGTCAAGACACAGACTCAACGCAATCAATAGTTATTAGGCATGATACACCATTTGCTCCAGGTGACAAAAACTAGTTCTCCATGTTTCTATAGTCGCTTTGGATGCAAGCATGACAATCTGGCCTCCAATTCTGCTCTCTATTATGCGAGCAACAGTAGTCCATATTTGAACAAGCGATGTTCATAAACAACACCATCACTTCCAACCAGTTATCTCACTTCAACAAACAGCCTGTCACCGAGCAGAGTGGGATACCTGGACTTCAGATCTCCCAACTATTTAATCTTTACCTTTTCCCTCAAAATCTCCCCTCATCATCTTCCCTTCTCTATCCTTCATTCAAGTCGGCTTTATTCTATATAGACTCTATTGTGAGCTAACTTCACCACCATCCAAGTATATATACATTCTAACCGACTCAAGTCTTTCAAAAGACCCGTGAAGAAAGGAACGCGCCTAGGGACCAATTGTCATCGGCAACACCATCGTTGGCTGTGCTCCCACCTGTAACCGTTCCCCGCCAATCTTCATCGCGGTACCCCAAACGACAATCAGGCCGCGTCAATTACGATCTGGGTCTCAGTCAGGACGAGAAACACCGGGATGAACGAGGTGATCTATCCTCTTCTACGTCAAGGACTTGGAAAGAAAGTGACATTCCTGCAAAAGCAGTCTTGTCTATATATTTCCTCCTTTCCTGGCCCTCCTCGCCCAGGATACCTCTAATTGCCTTGGTCTGAAGACTCCCATAACCCTCTTCGCGCTAGTTAGGATACTGCTACATCTTACCTATGACAACTTGACACTATATATACCTGCCCAGCTTTGAGGAATCATCGTTCTGGGCCCATAGCGGCGGCGTTAGGAAGTCTGGTTTTTGTGAGCGTATTACTGCTTTAATACAAGGGATGTCAGACCTCTCTGTCTTTATGAGGCAAAAGGTGGATTTCTGAAAGCCCCAATGGAACACACAGCACAGTCCTGTTCATGAAGAACATCTTCATTTAGGTATGGTACATTATAAAACCAATTTCCTGTATCAGATAACCATTGTTTAACGATTGTGTCTACGGAGCTCATCGCTCACCCCATCTGGGTCACTACTCTCGACATTCAGACGACTGTCAGGAGGTCTCAGATAATATCGAGCCTGAGAGTCTCAGTAACGATGATGCCGAGACTGACGGTTCATCTTACAAACCAAGTGATGTTAGCAGAAGCGCGTCGGCCAAACAGAATTGTCAAGGACGAAACAAAAACCAATGCATATTCATGTGCATAGCACTGTAGCCACATCTACCATCTGGTTCCTTTGCCTCCCCTGTTGGTTCAAACTCAGATTCTCTCACCAACACCGTCTTCTTCATCTTTCTGGCCAGTTATCCAAGACAATGGCGAGTTCGCTGAGTCGCCTTCAGTGATGGCGGTATCTCGGCCAGTATCGGGATCAAGGTCACTCAAGATGTCACCCATACGTCTGTCACCTCTACCCAAGAGTTCATCTTTTGTAACTAAACACGAGCGTATGATTGCGCAGCGCCCCCGACATGTCTGCGTCGCGTTTGAAGTTTTGAGTGACCAGAAGCCGTACCATATCATTTACTCCACCGACTCTTATTCGCACCGACAACCTGGATTCAAGATGCAGGTCAATACCAACCGATCCTTCTACATACCTACATTGCTTTCTACCAGTACAAGGCCTTGCCCAGATCAATTTGTTCGGGCACAAGTTCTATGGAAGACCTTAATCGGGCCATCCTACTGATCTATGAAGTCAGCAATAGGCGCGAAACTTGGAAGTTTATATAGGAAATTTTGGCAATTCCACTCAAAGCTGGTGCAAGATATCATGCCAGAAGCAGAGAGCTGGAAACCCGCGAATCTCAGGTGAAGGCCGGTGGACGAGTTGCAAGGCTGCCGTGCGAAAGCTCTCTCTCATGTGTGAAGCTTCTTGGTGTTCGGCGTTCAGGTTGGTCGATTTTGTATATATAAGTACTGTATTTCCCACGTTTACTCGTTACAATGTTTGATACAGTTGAGCAGATTGTCAAATAAACTACTAAGCTTCACATCTGTCTGTTTACCATTGAAACTGCTCCCACTCCCACTGTAAGCCTGACTACTAAGTAACAGTCTGGTGGGTAGTAGAAAAACAGGCTTCTAAGCTTTAGGCCATAAAAATAAATAAACTAAGCGTATTGCCTAAATATCATAAACTGACTTACTGATTTCGACTCTTATGTCTTCAGCGACCAACTTTTCCAGTACCCTGATGACAGTACACTGAGAGTGCCTAGAGTATAGGCATATGTGCTTTCTTGTTATAATCAACATTCCACTAGTGGCTCATTGCGATCACCACAGGCCTCAACAGCGCGGCCCCAGAGTCGACTTTGCTTTCCGTGGTTGCGACTCTGGACCAAGTGCAACAACAGTCCGTACAGGGTGGTATTCAAAACGCTGGTAAGTGCTTGATAAGAGTGTTAATGGATGAATGGAGAATTACAAGTTGAATAGGAAGACCCTTGTCCTCCTCTTCTCTTCGAGCCAGGAACTAGCTGGGTGTATGGCTCAGGAATCAACTGGGTAGGACGGATTGTATGACATGCCACAACTACCCGTCCAAAGAATGGCTCTAACATTCACAGATTGAGGTGACAGCTTAATGCTCCCTTGAGGGGTTTTGCAAGAACAACATCTGGAGTCAGATCGGGGCCTACAATACTATCTTTCGTCCTGTATTGCAATCCGACCTTTTATCACGCCATCTAGCTCTTGTCCAGGTAATTCGGAACGAAACCATTATAGGCTCGGATTTATACCTTTTGACGCCCGAAACAGACTTG
Organism: Fusarium graminearum PH-1; assembly: GCF_000240135.3. NCBI lineage: Eukaryota > Fungi > Ascomycota > Sordariomycetes > Hypocreales > Nectriaceae > Fusarium > Fusarium graminearum. The sequence goes on along the minus strand of NC_026475.1, from coordinate 3,907,687 downwards.
GGTGGATGTGACCTTTGGAGCACGCCCCCAGATTTTAATTCTTTCTTGTGGCATCTCTTCCTCAAAGACGATGGTCTACTCACGCCTCAAAGTTTGAGCCTCATCACTTCGCAACAAGCCACCTCGTCCGAGGTGGTAACGAAACAGATCCGGTTATCAAACGGCGGGATGCTTACCAAAGCATACCCAACTCAAATCCCACCGAACATAGGGGTCGGGAGTACCATTGCATTACATGATATTCCTGGACAGCGACCAAAGGGATCCATTGGTGGCGTTGGTTTGCCCAGCGTCCACTGGGTCAGTTTCACAGCATGCTAGAAGAGATCAACCGCTAATATCAAGAAACAGTGGTACGATCCCATAAACCGTGTCTGTGGAGCGCTGTACATGCAGCTGGTCCCGGCAGGACTGAGCCAGGTAACCGACCTCTTGGTTCAACTTGAAACTACCGTTTATAAAGACATCAAGGCAGAAGAGGTTTATAAGAGCAAGATTTGATACAACAGGTTCAATGGCGCAAGTAGGCGGGTTTGTTAGTAGGTTCCGTATTGTAAATACTCTTGATGTCTCCATTGTATGAACCTTTTGCAACAGTCAAGACGATGACTTTATAGCATTAGCGAAACGGCTTTGTTTTTGTAACAGTGTTCATCATTAAATCGAGGTATCACACAACTCCTGGCTCCCTATAGTCCCATGCTTTGCTTTTATTGATCCTCAGGAAGCGCCAACACCTCACGCTTCTCCTCCTCGTTGTCCTGCGTCTGCTCCTGCTCGTCCGCGAAGCGCGTCATGGCAAACTCGGGGATATGTCTTCTGCGACCTCGCTGGACACCCTTCTTGCCCTGTCGCATCTTGGCAGTCTCCGCCTCCTCGGCCACGACGGCCTTCTCGCCAGCCCTGTCCAGCATGGTACCCTCCAAGCTGAGATAACTAATCTCGCCGCTGGTGCCGACGTCGAAGTTGCGTATCCGGAAACGGATCTTACCCTTAACCTTGTCGCCGCTGCCGTCGGCCCAGAAGCCGGTGCTGTGGATCTGGCGGACTACACCGTGGTCGTCGGCGGTGATGACTGAAGCGGTCTCTTCGAAGCCCTGGGCCTCGGGGGACTCATTAGGAACCCACTTCCAGTCGGGAGGAAGTCGACGAGCCTCAATCGAAGCATTGAACTTGCCAAAGCAGACTACACCAATGTGTCCCTCGGTCTGCAAGTTCACACTTCCCTCCATCCAGGCACCGCGGCTGGGGACAAAAAGGTCGACCTCGGCGGTGATCCATCCCCAACCAACAGCGGCCTCTCCCTTAGCCATGACAGTCGCGGGCATCTCATCATCTGTAGCGGCACCGTGGCGACCGGGGTTCTCGCCAAAAGCGACGTTCCTGTAGTCGAGAAGAACACCGCGCAGCGAAGGCACGTACTTGTTCTGGAGGTGTTGCAGGTGTTGGAACTGGCAGTTGGTGACGGGTTGCGCCCAGCCAATGGGGAAGAGAGGCTCGTAAAGCGACACGGTCTGGGTGAAGAAGGGGAATTGAGGGTTCGCGGGGATATCGGGAGGTTGATAAATATTGTCGCTGGACTTTGAAGGTTTGGCGGGAGGAGGCATGTCGATATCCATAGCATCAGCGTCGGAGGGCGCGGCATCTTCACTCTGCTTCTGCTTATCGTCATTATCTGAGTCTTCAGTATCCTTATTCTTCTTGTTCTTTCTCTTCTTCTTTTCGCCGTCTACTGGGGCCTCTGCCTCTGCCTCTTCGGTAGGCGCTGCGACTTCAGCATCGTGGTGCTTCTTCTTCTTGTGCTTCTTTTCAGGCTTGGCTTCGTCGGCTGCAACATCGTCGCTTTCTTGAGGCGCAGTAGTATCGTCGGCGTGCTTATCCTTCTTGCTCTTCTTCTTTTTCTTGTCGGCCTTCAAGTCTTCGGTCGCAACATCTGCTGCGACGACACTCTTTGACTTTTTATGTTTTCGGTCGGTCTCGACAGCGGCATCTTCTTCGCGGGCTCTCTTCTTCTCCTTTCTCGCTTTCTTCTCGGCCTTTGCGGCGGCGTGGTCGATTGGCGCCATTTTTTACGTCTGGCTGTTTGCGAGCTATCGCGGTCGTCTGAGAGTAAAGAGGCCGGAAGATCTCGAAAAATTCTAAAATTTTGGCTTATCTTATCGCGAGCTCAATGCTTCACCGAGGAAGGTGGGGCTTCACCTGCCTCACCTTGGAATCTGCACCTGCCGTAGTCCAGGGTAAATGGAGTTCGATTGGCAGGGGTGATAAAATAGCACAATCATGACACTGCCGATAAAACAACTTTATTACCGGTATAATTTCCGAGGCTATTGATCACGAGCACTCTCTACCACTCCTCTTTTGCATTCTTGGTCGGATTTCGCAGCATGCTTCATAACACCTAACAATTGCGTCTTTATCTCTTCGTCAAAGATCATGTGGTCTCTCGATCTCAGGTCTCACATTCAAGATGCGTTTCTACCCTTCTTGATACACTGACGTTATTTCGATTCATGTTTATGTCAACTACCGTCGCTCAAACTTCATGATTGGTTATCGACGTTTCTACTCGGCAAGATTTCCATGAATCTACTTGTTGGATGCTAGTGTCACCAACTGCATCATCCGCGCCATTCACGGGTAGAAGACAGTTCCACATGCAACTAAACAACCCGTTCGGCGAAAGGGGAGTCCTAGGCGACGCTTAGGAGACCGAGTCGTGATCTACAGAATGCTTCAGAACCCAAAGTTGAGCGACCATGTTGCCGTTCCTCCAGCTAGCTTGCTGAGGACACATGTGCAAGTCGCGAGTAAGGCTCTCCCCAAGATCACAGGGCCTACGGCATCTTTCTCACCGTCATAACTTGCGTCAAACCCGGCCGCGGGATGCTTGTTGCTCGGAAATCGCCGTTGAAACGGGCAGAGACCGTTTACGCTCTTCCACCACATGGAGAGGAGATCTCCTCCCCACAGTTCACTCAGCAATTAAACTGCCAAACACACAGTCGGGGGTTTACGTCTCGTATTGCCCCAGACGAACATCAGTGGAGATGGTACGCAGGAGTTCCCCTCATGCATCGGAACCGCCCTTCAAACACTGGCCTTGACAAGACATCGGGCACGACCCAGTGTCCATATTACCCCAGACTCGTATCCAGAAATGTCCGAAAGGCATGGCTACAAGTGTAGCTGTCGCGTGCTCAATAACGACATTTGATGGTTGCGTCCTGAGAAACTATGCAGGCGTCGGGGCATCAAAAAGTTGATAGTGAAGGACAAAAGAGACGACACAGTGAGCTAGGACATGTCACTTTAGACGGACTCTTAGGATGTCCAAATTTCTGTCCCAAGAACTACTGCCTGGTACAGATCAATTCGCCCGATACCCTCTTGGTAAGACGATGCAGGCGGGCATGCGCGAGATACTGAAAGCGATATCCCGATGTCACCATCCTTTGCGTTATCGGACAAGCAGTCTGGACTGTCAATGGAGCATCGTTACCACGAATCGCCATGTCCGCGCGGAACAGTAGGAATGTTAATGGATCCGATCTGATGCCCGGAAAACTAACGTCTTCGGTCGAATTTCACAAAGCCGGAAGGTGAGCGGTATTATGTTGAGAAATCGAGAGTCCACCACGGATGTTTACAGCCACCATGTAAAAACCTCGCCTGTCGAATTAGAACCCATATTCGCATCTAGATCGAAAAAGTGGGAGTCTGACTCGATATACCAGACTCTGTTTAGAGGACCAAGTGGAGAAGTAACTTGCATTTCTAGACAGCGAAGCACTAACAGCAACCGATGAGACAACCATTCAGAGCCTAGCCAGAGACCGATTATGGCGTATCAGACGGTGCATTGAACGGCGTCTGTGACGGCCTGCCACGAGACACATAACGGAAGAATGTGATTATGTACGAACCGGTCAAAACCGGGCCAGTCTTGAGGGTTCGGGGTGGCTGGGGAGCGTTTGAACTCTATCTTGACCAAGAGGGCTTTCTCGAAAACACCAAGTTCCATGGCAGAGGCGAGAAAACGTGCGCCGACCGAGAGAAGATGTCACTGGATGAAAAGAAGCGACATCGTTTTTCCATCGGGATGGTCGTCATCATGCAAAGAGCTTCTAATTCTGGTCAACAAAGCCGTAGAGTTTCAGGAGATTGAATCAGAGGCTTTTTGAGTCAAGACAAGAAAACTCAAAGAAACCCGCAACCATAACGTCAGTGTCGGAACCAGTGTCAAAAATGCCATGTGGATGGTAGCCACGAGTGCCTCTGCCGCGATCAAGTCTCGAAAGGGTCTCGCGGTCCGCCCTTCAAGATTCAGCCACAGGAACTACCAGAAGCTTTACAGGAATTTCCAACAGAGTTTTCTCTAGTATTCCTATACCCCGGCCATTATACACAAGGAGCTGACTGCTGCATTTGTCAAGGCGCATTTTATGTGAGTGGGTTTTCCATTTACGCCGAAGCTTCTGACTTTTCTTCTTTTCCCTTGCCTGCGGCTTTAACAAAAAAGGCACCGACCGAGGATCTGGAAAACCGCTAAAAAGTGCTTCTTTGAAAACCTTGATTTTGGTGGCCCCTCTTCTAGTTATCGCACAGAAAAAGAAAAACCCACAACGACAAGGCACAGTTTCGATGTTGCGCACAGTATGAGAAGAGAACAAGAAAAGATAGCCTGAAAAGTGACAAGAAGGCCTTGGTTGAGTGGCTTGGTCAATTAGGCAAACCAGGTTGCAGCAACACTAACAGCAGATGACGAATGCCCGTTCAATTCGATCATGTTGAGAAAACAGGCGGTTGACGAAGCGGCAGCCATGTCCTCATTCTGGCTTGCAGTACAAGGCATTGGGTCAGATTACCTTGTCTCAGTGTGGTGAATCAAGTATCCAATGTTGGTTGATGAGCTGGCTTGTGAAGCCACCCATCTCAACTTGACAGGTAGGCTGCCGTCAATAGATGCCTCTGATTAATTGAACTCCAGCTATCGGAATGTTTTTCTTGCCTCAAGACCACAAAATTGAAACAAGCTTATCGGCTTCCCGAGCCCGGACAAAGAGCACATCAATCTCACTCAAAGCTTGGCAATCACGATTTACTCGGCTCAAGCATCGGACAAGAATCGAATATTGACGGGGGAAGAACTTGTGAATAGAAAGTCCTAGATTTTTTTTGGTTGGATGAGGTTGTTCTTCCATCTGATCCACCGTTCCACAAGGTCAAAAAACTATGAGGCATTTGACAAGCAACCATTTTTGACGGTTGTCCGCTTACGTACCTGCAGTACAGCACAGTACGTATCACAGTTCACAGTGTTTGAGCAAGCGCTTTTCTCTTCAATTGAGTTGTCAGGCATCCATTTCAGGCATTCACTCATCGGCTGAGAAAAGTTGTTGATGGTGGCGCGAAGCCTGCTGCATGTGTCGTGGGGCAGAAGTTGGGAGAAGAGTTTTCTCCCTCCGTTTTCTCTCCGTCTTTTTAGTTTACTACCAACTTATTGTCCAGACTATACTGGTTTACTGGGAAACGGAGTTAACAAACTGATCGTTACAGTTATCCACTCACACCTACCATCGGGGATCGATTCAAAAAGAATTGATTCATGGATCGAATACTACAGTACCAGGAAACTGACTGCCTTGATCAACAGGCACAGAGACACCCAAGAATTAAGAAACGGAAATTGACAAGGATCATTCAGGTACAAGACAAGGGGGGATGTAAGCCACGGGTCAGGCACAAAACCAACCAAAACTCTTTGCCCAACACCTCTTCATTCTCGAAAATCAAGGCCCTCTTTGAGTGCATGCGTCTTGCCGCCGTGCCGGGTCCCTGACTAACGCACCGTGCCTGGGCAAACAAGCAGTTGAGACATTTTCCGGAACCCAGTGAAAAGACCCGGACTGGACTGGGCTGGCTCTGCCCTTGTTTCTTGGTCCTTGGTCTCCCTCCGGTAAGTACTTCCGTCGGCAGCCAGCCGGGCGGGTCTCTGTCACTAGTTTCTTTGGAGACAACTTCAACAAAGGGCGACCGACACCAGTCTGTTCCAAACTAGCCCATCCGCGCTCTTCGCGAATCATGGCTGCGGCTCGATTCCTTCTCTTGCTCTCAATGACTCCTGACTCTGGGGACTTTGATGGGTCCCTGCTGTCACCCACAGAGTTCCACTCCCTAAACTAGGTAGCCCAAGCGGTCGCTTTCTCGGCGACGTCCACGTACATTCTCTGTCAAGCAAGTCCTTTCCTTTTTGTTTCGCCTCAATATGCAAGTCTAGCTATTGGCATCTGCACGCTTTGTCTCTCCCCGAGGATGGATGGAAACACACCCTTGCAAACTTTGACTTATTCAGTTCCCCGAGATCTGCTGGTGTACCTGAGTGAGTCCAGGATACCCATCTCATGTATATAAAGTCCATCACCTCCACCTCGAATACAATCACTTTCCCTCTACTCTCCATCACAGTTACATTCCTTCCTTTTTCGCTACCGAATACTCTTCTTCGTTCACTCCAGACCTAGATCTGAGATCAGTCCTTACAAACAAGCTTACTTGTCCATTCCTTCCTCTCCGCCGTGCGTTGAGATATATCAAGTCGAGCCAGTCTCCAAATCAACAAAACTTCTAAAAAGTATATACAACTTTTTCAAAACCACTCAAAATGTTCACCAAGTTCACCACTATTGTCGCGGCTGCTGCTGCCCTTGTCTCTGCCAACCCTCTCCCTCGAGGCGAGTCCGGCTCTTGCAGCGTCACTCCTCACGACATGTACTCCAGCAGCATCGGAGTCCTGGGTTGCAAGATCAACACCAACCGCGTCGCCTACTGGCCCGGTTCCGTTGACTGCAACAATATCTGCGTCAAGGTCTCCAACGAGGGCCGCTCCGTCTATCTCCTCAAGATTGACTCTTCCGGCGGTGCCCACGACATCTCTTACGATGCCTGGAACTACCTTGGCTTCGGCAAGTCTGCCACCCAGGACCCCCAGATGGGAGGTGGCATCAACATGGACTACGAGTACGTCCACGCCTCCAAGTGCAAGGACCTCCTCGACGACGGCAAGCTTCCCCTCGCCGCCGCCAACTCGATGAACTACGTCGCCTCTTGCCTGAGCGAGCCCAAGAGCTGGGTCGCCCAGAACTACGAGCTGTACAACATCAACGACCCCGTCTGCAAGCACGGCGTCGACGAGAAGTGCCACCTCAACCTCGCCGTCAGCAACCAGCCCGAGTGCCCCAGCGGCCTCGGCTCCGTCAAGGGTCTCAAGCTCAAGGTTGAGAACATTATGTACGGCACTGGCGAGAAGGCCGTCGCCCTCTAAATGGGTTTTTGTCTTATACCTCTTTATGTCTTACCATGCCATGATGATCACAATAGAGAAATCGCCGCCCTAGCAACTAGATGCAGGGAGCGTGTCACTTTGCTACGAATGATATGAAAAAAATACTCTGTAATGATACACAGGATACAGAGGAAAAAAGGATTGTTTATTGCATTTTATTTTACTTTTCATGTATATACATAGACCATTGCCGACACGTCAAATAGACTACACCTTCTTCAATTTTGAGTCTTATATTTTTGTGTGAAATTGACTTGTGTGATTCCTCTCATCTCACAGCCTCGGTGAACGGGAATGTAAGACACACTTTACTGACTCAATTAATTCTCCTGTATTGTGATTTGCTTTTTTTGTTTAATCATCTCTGGCCATTAAACTCTGCCTCTTATGTCACAGCACTTAAACCCCCTCCTTTTTAGAGGGGCCGAACGGTACAGATCTATGACAGAGCCTGAAGTAATTTTCTCAACCGCATCTTGTGGCATATTCGATTGCCCCAACTGATACTCTCGACAATCTCGATCAACTCAATCGGACTTTTATTAAGCTGAATCTCATTTTGGAGGCCTTTCAATGATCCCTTCAAGGGGACGTGGCTTACACCCAGCCACCTCTCCTTCAGCCCTTGCTTCATCATCCCTCTTAGGGCTTTTTCACAGCCCTGCAAGGTAAGTTCAGCTCCGTAATGTTTGCTTACCTCGCTGTAATAGCCTTGTTTTCTCCTCTGCAGTGCAGTATGCAGTGCTAGGTTTTCCTTCCAAGGCGTGTAGGATCATCGCTGACTTAGTGGGGACAAACCACGTGCAAGAGGATCAAGGCACTCAAGTCGGACCGGCAGGGATCAAGAGACGTCATGTTTTGCTTTGCTGGCTTCATGTACATACATACTTGTGTGCACATTTGTTCAATAAACTTGCGACGAACATACATATGCAGACATACATCACACCGCGTTTTGAAACCATCCCCATCCATTCGGCAGTTCAAATTCAGGGGTGTTTAAAGTTTGGGTAGCACTCGGGACCTGAAGCCAACGAATCTGTGTGAGCTGTGTCGTGGTTAGATCTCAGCGAACGAGGCGCGACATGAAACAGGGGGGGGGGGAGGAGGGAACAAAGAAGATGTAATGACATTTCTTGTTTCTTTTATTCGCAAAGTGACAGCTGAAGCGGCGGTTAGGCTGGATGTTGTACCTGCATGGCCGTGTTTCATATTTTCTTTGATGACAGGCCGTTGAATGTCTGTGTCTTTTGTAGTGGTGCAGTGGGAGTGAAATATTAAGTGAGGGGTTCGTTGACGGTTTGCTTTATTGTGAGGGCATCATGTGAAAACGGGGAGTTGACCGTTTAAAAGACAAAACGGTGGTGCTCTTGGCATATTTTCGAGTAAGCTTACCCTAAAGTATTTTGATCATGAGAGTTAAACCATGGATATCGACATGTAAAGGACTTATGCGTGTGATATAAGTGATGGAAATAAATACTAAATTTTCCTTTATTTAATTGTTTCAATTTAATAAATGGAGAAACAGTGTCGTGTTGCCATTTAACATTGTGTTTCAATATTTAAATACTCCGTACAGCAAGTGTTATTCCCACCTATGATTTTACAAGCATGGTGGTAGTCAAAGCAAAGCATCTATCCGAGAGACAAGAAACAGCATAATACTTACAAATTATATAGTATCTTGTCATTAAATTAATTACCATTCATATGATATCTCATACCCGATAGATCCGCGGATGTCGGCTACTGACTCAGATTCACTACAAGATTGTAAATGCTGACCGAGATTTAACGGCGGCCCCCACTAGTAACCGGCCTCGGCCGCTTTCGCCGAGGTTCTCTAGATTCTTGACACTGGTATAACCCGCGGACAGGGGCCGACACTTCTTTACCAATAATACAATTGTAAACACTGATACCTAATGACGAATAATCAATTACGGTCTGTACCGTATTACCAATAGACATGTTCTCATTGCTTACGTAGAAGGCTTAAAGTAAATTACTGCAGCGGCGGATATAATACCTTCCTAAGGGTCCAGCCCCGCGGATTCGATGTTGACGGAAATACAGCACTGTACAAGGTGCTGACTAATGACACCTACCCCATTTTGCACCCTGGAATCTTTAACAAACCCCACCATTCGATTCGAGGCCAAGTCATTGAAGACATGGTTCCGCAAACTATCACCCATACACAGAATTGATTCCGCTTACTCAATTGTCCATTGCTTCACTCACACGACAGACCACACGCGACCTCTCTGTATACTCAGCACTGCTCCTCTCGCCCACTAGATTCTCATTACCTACCGAATGCGCATTGAGTCTACGCCGCCACCCAACCGAACTGAACCCCTCCAAAATCCGATCGCGGCGCCGTCCTTGCCCGCCTCAAGCCAAAACATGCCGTCCGATGCGACTCCAGGCTCACCGGCGGGCTCCAACTCAGCTCTGCCTCCCTTTTACTCGCCAAAGACAGAGCCTGCCGATGCATCGACTCCTGCGCACCATCACAATGACACTCTCGAGCAGTCCATAGACTCACTATCTCTCTCCCCCGCTCCCTCCACTCCCGCCTCCGCTCCCGTCTCCGCACATCCCGATCCCGAGACCCCGATCGGCCTAGAACCCCCGCCATCACTGCTCTCTCCCTCCTTCACGCCCCCTTCTACGCCTGGTACTTCCACACCGACGACGGCTGGCCTTCGCGGTGTCCCCGTCGACAGCTCCATCCCCTCCGGAGGATGCGGATCAAAGAGACCAAAGCTGCTCCCGACTCTCCCGGAGGTGGAATGCATCGTTCGTGCCCGTATCCCCACGGTTGCAGGAACCGAGATGTTCTTGCACCTGTACACCAACAATGTGGACAACAAGGAGCACCTCGCCATCGTGTTTGGCAAAAATATCCGAAGCAAGAGTCTAGATGCTGTCCGGGAGGGTGAGACCGAGATGGACCGCATGGTGCGCGGCGCATACACAGGAAGGCTGTTCCCCGGTCGCACAACCAGTGGCATCGGTCCAGCGACCCCTCAGGAGGAACAGCCACCGCAGCCGTCGGACGAGCCTCCTCTGGTGAGGATTCATTCCGAGTGCTACACAGGTGAGACGGCGTGGTCAGCGCGATGCGACTGCGGCGAGCAGCTCGATGAAGCAGCGCGCCTGATGAGTCTGCCAGGCAACAAGGCCGGCGGCATCATCATCTACCTGCGACAAGAGGGTCGTGGTATCGGTCTGGGAGAGAAGCTCAAGGCGTACAATCTTCAGGATCTGGGGTCTGATACTGTCGAGGCGAATTTGCTTTTGCGCCATCCTGCCGATGCTCGAAGCTACGGTCTTGCTACCGCTATGCTGCTGGATCTTGGCCACCCCGAGGTTCGACTGTTGACCAACAACCCTGACAAAATCCGCGCAGTCGAGGGTCCTAATAGAGAGGTTGTGGTCAAGGAGCGAGTGGCCATGGTGCCTTTGTCGTGGAAGGGACGTGGAGGTTTCAGAAGTCAGGAAGTGGAGGGATATCTCAAGACCAAGGTAAGTCTGCACGGAATGCCGATGACGTTTTGTCTGAGAGGTGCCTACTAACACTGATTCGCAGATTGAAAAGATGGGTCACATGTTGGATATGGCATCAGTGCCACGATAGATGCGCAAACGAGAGACAAATACCAGAACAGAGAGAGATGGGACTTGAACAAGGCTTCTGTTTGTTGCAATCAGGGGAGTTTATCGTCGTTCTTTGGGATTGATTGATGGCGTTGGACGGTGGAGCTTTTGATGTATGTATGTGTAGGTATGATAGACAAAAACCACATTTCAACAACTGTTCCATATCCCGATCTACAATCGTTGATTACGGGGATGGATTTATGAACCATGAGTGCCTTAATGGTTAATAGCATGGGAGTTGCAATAACTGGAACCTTTTACTGGATATTCATGCTATTATTTTACGATACGTAGCTGTTCTAGAGTAAGATCATTGCTTCGACACTTTTCTCCTCAATTACAATTGGCTGTGCGGATTAGTACTGAATCGCCATGTTAGAAAAAAAGACAGCTTTGATAGTATTGTTTTATTTTACTGCTAATCTGTATTTTCTTCATCATTCAGAGTCGTTAATCATTGTCGTTGCAGTGGGTCGGGTCTTGTCGCTGAAGACTGCCGTGACGATTTATGGGCCTACGCTAAGTTGCACTTTCCAAATATTGAACGGCGCGTCAAGCTCCAAATTCGCAGTCTCAATTTCGGTTCGCGCAAACTCGATTCCTTCCACTTTTTCACTTTATGCTTCATTTCTTTTACGCAGTACATTTCATTAATAAACATGCGATAATTGGCCTTTTTCGCAAACATTCAAAGTTACCATGTCTTCCCAGACGATTCGCCTGCGTCTAGTCATCCGCAGACATTCCGTCCCTGAAGTCAAGCTCGTTTGGCCCTGCATCGCAAACGACGACCTCACCGTTTCAAAGTTCCTCGCACTCGTTAACGAGGTTGTTCCGCTCGAGAGCCCAGATTGGGGTCTTGAGGATTATGTTGTTGAGCTAGCCGATGGCAAGGGCGATAGTTTCGAGCTGCTGCATTTTCAGCCCGTCGGCAAAGTTTTGAAGGAAGATGACCAAGTTTTGTACGACCCGCATGCATTGCTGTACTCTCGAGATCTTTTACGCTAACAGTTGCACAGAATTAGATCACTCTCCACGGACGACCTGAGGAGAAGAAGACTTAATGGGCGACACCAAATATCCCTGGACGGAAAGCATCTTATCGATGGCCTGGCTTTTGGTAGGCCTTGGTTAAGGGCGCCGCGCGATCGCCCAGCACTCGACCTACCCCCACGAAAACGAGCACGTATCACACACGAAGAAGAGCTCGAAGAAGAAGAAGACTCCGACGAAGAATATTCCAGTACAAATGAAGACGAATATTCTAGTACCGATGAAGAAGAGCCGTCGGAGCAGCTCTTGCTCGAAGATACTCCCCCAGCCGACGGCCAGGACGAACCAGGCAGTGTGCGCCTTCGAGCTAGATTCATAGACACAGATCAGCTTGGAGAGGATGATGACGAGGAGCTCGACGTTGACACTGATTTCCAACCTACGAAAGATGGCCAAGCAGAGCTTGATAATGACGACGACGGGGATTCTGAGACCAGCGACGAGGACGAAGACGAGCCGGACGATGATCTTGTTGACGAGTTGAAGTTTCTGCAACAAGATAATGCCTTAATTGAGCAAGTACCTGGAAAGGAGCAGCAGAATTCTCCTAAAAGCAATCGCCAAGAAGCACAGACACCCTCTTCCGCACCCAAATTTGACCTTGCTATGGTCGACAAGATTACCGCACTGCGAGTCGCGTTTCCTTTCACATCCCTATCGACCATGCATGATATTTTGCAACAAAACGATAACGATTTGAAGAAGACGTTCCAGGTCCTTGGCACGACTAATAGCCCAACGATCACCTTTGACGAGGTATTAGAGATTGCCCTCCTTGGCGTCGTTTTCAACACCAGCCAGCCTAGTCCTAAACAAACTGCGGAACAACATAACCCAGAAGAAGAAGAGAAAGACGAGGAGTTGGAGACACCGACACTACGACTTCCTGGTCAGTCTGAAGCCACAGGCTCGAAACGACCATTGATCCAGGAGGTGGATAATGAGGAGTCCCCTTCTAGTGCACCAAGCGAAGCGATGGGTGGAATAGCGAAACGTTTGATCAGTGTCGTGGATGAAGATGATGATACCTCGAGCTCTTCCTACAGTTCGGACTCTGATTCTGACTCTGACTCTGATGAAGATTCGTACAATGGCCCAGATAAAGATTCAGACTCGGATAGTGATTCCTCAGACTCGGAAGACGAACCGATGGGTGAAGCAGATGATCCCACACGACACTCGACAGGAGACGCAGGCTCGAGTGATATTTCCGACTCAGACTCAGACTCAGATTCGGATTCAAGTTCTGACCTGAGCAAGACTGCCGGAGGTGCGAAAACATCACTTGCACAGGACTCTGACGATAGCAGCGACAGCTCGAGCGACTCTGACTCCAGCTCAAGTGATTCGGATTCGGAGTCAGAGCCCGAGGAGCTTTCGTCGAAAAAGCAGTCTCAGGCAAAGCAGTCGCGAACACCTGCAGTCCCTGAAACGAAGACTGAAAGCCAGGCTCCAAAATCGGTTCCAGAACGCACTGAAGATTCGAAGCCACCTGGCGCCGGGTTGACCAGGACCAAGAAGAGGAATGCCAGAAGACGTGACCACAAGCGATTGAAAGCTATGCAAGCTTTGGAAGACACTCAATCTCAACAGCCTACCAACAAAACGCCTAGCGAGGATGCCGAATTTCTCGCCCGAAAGCGTGCCCTCCTAAGTGTTGTCAGCGACGAGAGCGAAAATGTTCCAAGCCCTCCAAAAGAAACGCCAGCGACTGGCCCCACTCCTATGATCGTCGAAGTTGAGACAGAGGAAGCATCGGCGCCTACGACGCAAGATGCGGCCTCAATTGAAGAATCTGCTCCTCAGCGTCGTCACAAAGTCGACATGGGAGCCGGACGACGGATGTTGTTTGGTGCTCTCGGGCTGAAGAACCCCAAGTCTAAAGCTGACGAAGATAAGCTTCGCAATAGTTTGATGAAGGACGTGAAGCCGCTACAAAACCCTCGAGTTCAAGTTGAGGAACCAAAGGCTGATGAGGCGGAATCAACAGCAGATCAAGAGGATGAAGACCCTGAAGCATGGCGAAAGAGGATCTCATACCGAGCAGTTGAGTGCTGCCAGGAGAACATCACTTTGAGCGAACCGCCATTCCCATTTGTACAACGGTGGGATCCTCAGCAACAGTATACATCCGTGAGAAAGCGAAAGAGGGCTTCGCAAGAGTTCAATGATGACAGTTACTACGGAGAAGAATGGAACGGCGATCAAGAGTGGCAAGATGACACTCAAACGAAAAAGAAGAAAAAGTCCAAGAAGCGTAAAGGAAAGGGGGGACAAACCGGAGGATATGATGGAGGGTATGAAGAGATGGAGACGACTGAATATTCATATGCTGAAACAGGAGTCGATGGTGACGAGGATGTCGTGCTGAATTACGATGACATACCGACCACGACTAGCAAGCCTCGTCTCCAGGATACTCAGTTTACAGAGATGGATGATCTCCCTTCACTGCCTTCAGATCTCACTACCCTTCCCAGTCTCCAACTGTCTGAGACCAAGCCGGGCATGGTCATTACCTGGAAGCAACTGCTCATGTCGAAGGCTACAAAGTGGCAGCCCGAAATGGTATCAACGACTGGCCTCATCTTGTCAATCAGCGACGACAACTGTCTCAATGTCCTTTTGGCGAAGAGAGATAGAGACGAAGATGACAAAGAATATGACCACCACACAGGCCAACGGGTCTACGGAAAGTTCGAGGTACCAGACTTTGACGAAGATGAGGACAACGATGAGGAGGATAGCGGACGAAGAGAAATTGCCTGGGAAGAAATGTCCGATCCAAGATTGGTTCAACCAGCGCCGGCAGCCGACTCTTCGGAAACACTTGCCAAGGGCACCGAGCTCCCGACTGAGCCCACCAAGCCCGTACAGGACGGAACGGCGAATACCAAGGTTAGCACGAGAACACACCCCGATGAGACTATGGCTGAGGAGTTAGATACGCAGAAAGTGAGAGCGGAGATTGAGGCCGATTTGAAGGATCGAGAGGCTGCAGATAAGCCCTCGGGGACCGACATTCCTTCTGGCCAGCAGCCACCGCGGCTCGAGTTTTCGGGAGAGAACAGCCCGATCAGCAGTTTTATTCGACCTCCAATGGAGACGCCGAGTGATATGACTAACAGTCCCACACGCCAACTACGAGAAACAATGGAGTCGGTTGCTAGAGAGGATAATGTTTTATCGTGCGATTCGGAAGAAAGAAGTAATGTGGAGGAAAGGAGAGCTAATGCAGCGGATGAGATGGACGGAGTGAATGATGCAAAAGACCTGGACGAGCCGATGCCGACGGTTGAGGCTGGCTGGGACACAATTGTTCCTGACAGTATACCGTTACCAGAACTTCCAGCACTTCCCACCAAAGATGATATACCTATGGATAACCGTCTCGCGGTGCCGTCGTCTGTGGGTAGCGTTCGCAGTGGAAGACAGCCACCATCAATCAGTGGTCTCGAAGATCTCCCGGAAGAGCGCGTTGAGGACTCAATTGTGGACAATGATAAAAGAGCAACAAGCCCTCAGAACTCGATTGTGTCGGTGAGGAGTAGCAGTCCTTTGCCTTCCTTGGAAGAGCTATTCCAAACGGCCAGGCAAACACAGAGCCCAATGAAGTTCTCACAGCCGTCTGCTCCTCAGCATCTAAAGACCGAAAAACATGATGCTGAGTATGAGGAGGCGATGCGAAAATTGGATGAAGGGGAAGACGAGACCGATCGTTCTTATCTACACAACAAATCCTTACGCAGCCTTTTGTCGCATGCGCCACGAGAGAACAGTCCTTTACAGCGCTCGATCAAAATCGAGGCATCGCAAACAAAGGCCGTCGAAGCTGAGCAATTTACACCACCGCCTTCGCAAAAGGTCAAGCAAGAATCACAGGCTATAGTTGAAGAAGGCGGCCAGGTTATCGAACTGAGCTCGAGCCCACCATCTGTGCAGTGCACCGAACACTATGCCCAAGACAGCGAGGACGAAACATATCATGAAGGTCCTCTGCCGCAAGGTGAAGGTTGGGTACAGAAGAATTATAGTGAAATGAAGACACGAAGCCGAGGCAAGAGTCCCCCAGCGACAACGGCAGCGACAACAGAGATTAACAAGACGACCACTACTACACAAAGTCGCACTGCGCGTGGACGAACATGTCTTCCCCCGGTTCGAGATGCCACTGCCAGTGCCTACAGTCAGATCAGAGGGCGTAGGAAGCTAACTCGCAAGTTCTGATACGGCAAGGGAGCAGAGATTAAATCTGTCGGTGGAAGGGACAGTCGCTTTGTGTCAGTTTGGACCATCTCTTAGGTCATGTAACCCAGGCTTTCTTCTACCCCTGGTCTATGGAAGTTCTGGAAGGGAAAGGATGTCTTTTGCGTCATTGCATCATGTGCCTGGCTCTGTTTTTTCAGGCAGGATAACAAAATGGAGTTTATATGTAATATTAAGAACATGGCGTTGGGGAACCGTGCATGACAGCCTAGCGTTTGGCTGAGGACAAAAGATTAAGCTGGTGCAAAAATGCACATACCGAAACTAGCATACAAAGAAAATAAGCAAGTTCAAAAAAAGCCAAGATTCATCCTCCTCAAACAAAATCTCTTTGCCCAAATGCCCAACGTCTCATGTGAGGAGCATCACGAACCGATGGTTTAGTCGTGGGCCTGTCTCAGCGCAGGGTTAGGAGCAAAAGCTGCATCACGAGCCAGACCATGTCAGCCAACCAAACACTTGGAGCGTTCAGATGATGCAGCGAAACAACCCACCATCACCACCAAAGACTACCCAGGAACCACCACCCAAATCCCCTAATCTAGTGTCTCATGAACGCTATGAAATGTCACGGCCGTTGGCTATTGTCGCGTGGTTCAATGTCGTGGGGGAGTTTGTGAGAGTATGTATATATTTATTGTTCATGCCATAGAAGCAATGTGTTTCCCTTTGATCGGTCCTTCTTTTCTTTTCGTTCTGACTTTGTGAATTGTGAACATTACTGCTGTGCTTCTTTGTTAAAGGGGACAACGTAAAATACTTGGTTCAAGACGGATATATAACGACACGACAAGATCAATCAAACCTACCACGACAGAAATCTACTATTGTCACCAAGCAGATATACCTACTCCTCAATTCGTACGAAACTTGTTTAGATACACAACAACATCTACGTCGCAATCATGTTGCCATTTCACTACTTCATCTTCACCCTCCTCACCATCGTGGGCTTGAGCTTCAGTTTACCCACACAAACACTAGAAGCCCAGCCCGCACCAACACTATCGCACGCACTCCCCGACACGACAAGCATGCCTGACCCCCTGGAGGAAAGACAGGAGAGAAACAACGCCAACCCATCCGTCTTCAACCCGCCCGTCACGGCGGCGCCCGACCAGGCGGAGAAGCTAGAGAGCATGGGTTGGAGGCAGACGACGTACTACGAGTGCAGGACTAGAGGCGGACAGGAACGCTGCGGGTGGCATATCCCTGTTTACAAGGCTGCTGCTGAGGGTCGGAGAGGGGAGATTGTGGGGTGGAAGGTTGTCGTTGGGATTGCTTTGGGGTTGGCGATGTTGTTGTATGGAGGGTGGTGGTGAGGTGGAGATGGAGATTGCATTGGGTGGAGTTTGGAGTTTTAGTTTTTTGGAATAGATTCGTCTTGATACCCTGTTGTGCTGCTGGGCGGCATATGAATTGATTAGAAGCATTCTGTACTCCTTTTGGTTCAACTGCTGTGATAGTAGTAGTCATGAGTCATACATTTATATCACTGTCAGAAACACCAAAAGAACAGACCCGCGTGAAAATCAGAGACGTTGCTATTTTTTGTTTTTGGTCCGAAACCCGAAAAACACCATTGATTTCATGCTAGTGTATTGAGCAAGGAATGTGAAAGCATAGCCTTCAATCCCCCTCGTCGAGTCCAGATAGCCCCCGCGTCCGCCAGCAAGTCCCTGTACCCTATGCCAAAGCCGGCGCCGACGACGAGGATGGACCGTAGTAAATGGACGCACCCGCATGACCACCGAATGCACGCAGCTGCAGACATAACAGCAGCCGCTCCCCAACCAGCCCGAGGATATACACAAGCCAAGCCATGAATCGTTTATTTCTCCTTCTTCGCCTTGGCACCCTTGACCTTTGCCGTACCTCGGAGGGTCTTTTGTCGGTTCTTGCGCTGCTTGCCTATTGTCGAGTGTCAGCCAGACTAAACCTTTTTGTTTTTGTTGGTTATACGCACGCTGCTGTCGGGAAGCACGCTCGGCCTTGGTGGCGAGGCCAACGCGCACCAATCGGTACTGAGGCTCGAACTTCTTCATGGCCTCGGGGGAGTCATAGACGAGAGCGAAGCCGGTGGTCTTGCCACCACCGAACTGGGTTCGGAGACCGAAGACGGAGATCTGGTCCTTCTGGGCCTTGTAGAGGGAACCGAGCTTCTCGCGGAGCTCCTCCTTGGAGATGTTGGCACGGTTGGGGTGGAGGATGTCACTGTAAAAACGCATCGCGATCGGTCAGCCCAAGCAAAATATAAAAAAACATGACATTAGTTCCCCTGTATTTGCTCTTCCCATAGACCGTCATTGATGCTTGCCCGCCTTGTCCCATTTGCTGATGTATGTTGATTCTCGACATTCAAATCGTTGCGTAGCGTATAAATCGTTTCTCAAAGACCAGTGTCTTGCAGAAATATTGAGGTGAACAGAACAAGCATCGATGACGAGCGATGGAAGAGCAACGGAGGACTGATTGTCATCAAATTCAATTCAGAGGGTTGTCACTCACACGACCATCTGCTTACGGCCCAGCAGAGGGTTGCGGATGAACTTGCGAGTTCGGAGGGTGACGGGAGAGTCGTTGTCCGCCATTTTTGCCGATTGTCGTGATGGTCTCTGGGTGTGTTGACGGTGGAGAGACTGGGCGTTGGGGGTGAGATCGTTTCGTTGATGAAGTTGTCACACTGGGAAGGGTCGCAAAATTCGCTTTGTCGCTTAATTTGGTCCAACCCTAAGAAAAGATGCTTGTGCGCGATGATGCCTGAGATTTGAGGCTGTCATTTCCAGGGTAAAAGTCACGTGTGATGTCGGAGAATCTTCGGTTTGAGACAGATGGAAATAGATCGGATATTGGACACGACTTTTCACTCTCTCGAGTTAGGACTTGTTCCAACATTTGCCAAGTTTAAACTCCAGTCTTTGGTGGAGATAGTCGTCAGACCACTGTTATTACCCAATGGAGCTGTTGCTTTGCTTTGCAATGGGCTCCAGGATGGTCCGATCACGATCACAATCACAATCAGTATAATACTCGAAATCTTCAAGAAAGAGACATATTTATATAAACAAAGCAATTCCCTCTGCCGAAATGTGCAAAATGTCGTCTCCAAATTCACAACAAGTTGACCGGTTCTGTCATCAGTATCTACAGCTGCAACCTGACCTGGACTTCCCAGAGCCTGCGCTCTTAAAGACGTCTCAGGTTCAAGATGATTTTTACGAGAGATTATTTGCCGATGGTGCTATTCGATATGGTCCCCCTCCGCGTTTCCAGCTTCGTGTGCTTAAAGAGCTCATGGCGCGAATTGAAGCCAGTATCGATGACTGGGAAGAGTATGTAAGTCATTGTCCCTAATACAAGCATATCTTGTAATAGTTGCTGATACCGAGCAGGGAGTTTCTGATGACTTGATGTCTGCCCTCTCACTATTTCTCGCAAACCCATTACCCTCAGAAGCCACCTCTGCTCAGCAAAAGGCATACGTCACTTACCATCTCTCTGAACTTTGCCAAGAGGACCATCGTGATCAAACTTCCCGCCCGCCTTGCATCACCCTTCTTGAGAATCGATCTCTCATTTCGGGCTCAGGAACGACTGGCCTGCGGACATGGGAAGCTGCCCTCCATCTGGGATCGTATCTCTGCCAGAACAGGCACATTGTCAAGAACAAGCGAGTCCTAGAGCTAGGAGCCGGCACAGGGTACCTTTCCATTCTCTGCGCAAACTATCTCGGTGCTCAGCATGTCGTTGCATCAGATGGCTCCGACGACGTGATCAATAATCTCCCTGATAACCTCTTCCTCAATGACCTTCAGGATTCATCACTTGTGACCCCGATGGATGTCAAATGGGGTTACGCACTCATGGGCACCGAAGAAGAGAAATGGAATGGTGGTCGCCCTATTGATGTCGTGCTTGGCGCCGACATTACTTACGACAAGAGCATAATAGCAGCCCTGATCGGAACTTTGATCGAGGTATTCGAACTTCACCCGCACGTGGAGGTCTTTATCTCAGCGACTCAACGCAACGAAAAGACCTTTCAGGCATTCCTCGACCAGTGCCAAGCCAACGGCCTTTCCGTAGAGGTTATACAATCTGCAATTCCCAAGCTACAAAGCCAACAGGGTCCGTTTTACGACGACAAAGTTGACATCCACATTTGCAAGGTGTCCAAAGCATAACCGAACTCCTGGACCACACGTCTGTACACCATACTCCTTTCATATCAGCGCAGAGAGGAAGACAAGATCGTGGTGGAAGTTGGTCCAAGGGATGACTCCTCCGCATTCCAGTCGAAAGTGTTGGCGTCAATCGGCCAGGAGGGAAATCCATCGCTTGTCGCACCATGGATCGCCTATACAGAATGCGGCCGGTTGAATTATCGGTAAATCCGAGAGAACAGCAAAAAAGCACCATCGACCTGAATATTCTTTAACAGAAGATACACATCACGGCAACACGGAAAGCTGGTCGTGAATCGTCATGCCACCAGAGTGACAATCAGCTCAGGGTATGCGGTTGTGGCCCCGCACTTTGGTGGCTGCTGTGTAGCTGGTTTCGTTTGCCAAAGGTTCCTGATTCGACGTATCAGAGGTTTGAGAGTCGGATGCAACGGACAAGCAACTGCACAGTCACAACGATGTGATTTTAAACATGTTTGCGAGAGTCATGCCATTAGCTGTCAACTATGACGGTACCTCAAGACCCCGGTTTATCTAATGGGCCCATTATTAGGTGATCTGATACTTGCAGTCTCATGAACCTGTTCCAGGAACCACATCAGGCCAATCGTGCATCATGGATACCCGTCATTCTGATATCAACTCTATCGCCATCCAAGGGACAGTAAACACCACGATGCAGGCTAGACCTTCCCAGGGGACCGCCCAGGCCCCAGAGGCGAGGAAAGAGGGCTCAGCCTCCCAAGACCCCTGGAGGCAACTGGGTTTGCGTTGCGGGGAAGAGCGAAGAGGGGGTCGGCTGCAGAGGCACGATCTAGAAGTTGTCAAGCTGGCGATCTGGGCTGATGATTGGCCTTTTCCCCGCTTGATGGCAACAGGTGCTTATTTATCACCATTGCTGAGAGCGTTTCGCACAATGCGATGCCCCTTGAGTTGGTCAGATGAGGGTGTGGCTAGGGAGGTATGCAGGCTTCGGATTCATCCAGCCAAGAACGTGGCACCTTTGGGATAGGCAGGTAGAGCTAGCCACAGGGTCAGTGGCCGCGCTTGGGGGGATTAGTACTTTACAATGATGATATCCGCAGTTCAGTAGCGATTTGGTATTGCGGGCTGGAATGCGAATTCAGGAGCAACGCTATATAGACCGCCGATAGTTGAATTGTTGCGCCGTCTTGGTGTTCGTCTTGTTAGCGGGGAGTAGTGCTGGATGACTGTGTCAATTTTAAGGTCATATCAAATAATTGAAAGTGAGAAACTTTGCACTGTGCTCTTTTGAGGTTGTTGAGCAATCGTTGGGAGCCTTTGCCAAGTGAGGTTGGCTTTGGTGGTGGTGATGACGATGGATGGAGTAGATGAGTGCGTTGTCTCGTAAAAGAAACCCAAAGCAGGCTGACACGCAACCTCTCCAAAAAATCGAGAATACAACGTCGATGAAGTGGCGCCGTAGTACAAACAGAAAGCTTCATTTTACACCGTATCGTCACTTGACCCTTCTGCCGAAGCGTTGAAGTTGCGTAATGGTTCAAAGCAAAAAGAAGAAGAAGCTCTTGCAATGACATGCTCTGTCGAATTTACCCTAGACGAATTGTAGACGAGAACGAATGGGAAGGGAGGGTTCGTTGGACAGCGTTTCTGCTATGTATGCAAAGCCGATCAGATCAGACATACTTCCGCGGCCGGGGAAGCTTGGATCCCTTTTCCCCCTCCCTTTTTTCCTCTTGTTTCCGGTTCAACTGCATAAGGATCAACAGCGCCAGCCAAGCCAGCATTGAAGATCGCAAGAAAGCTTATAAGCCTGGGGAGGGAGCCGGGAGCTCTCTTGATCAACCTCCTAAACAAAGAAACAAGAACTTTTCATTTGTTGGGGGACTCTTATCTTTTCGTATTAAAGCATGATGATTCATTCACAACCCCATTGTTTCTTTTGTTAGTTGCTACGTCAATGATGTGATGTAGTGATGTTGCTGTTGGAATCATGATACGGTTCCTTTTCCCACCAACCGCCTTTCTCGGGCTTCGGCTATGCAAGCAAGTCGATCAACGACGAGAAAAAGTAAACACCCCTGAAAATCAACTGACATAGAAATATCCATGTATTTTTCGTACCCAAACAAAAGTTACAATTCTTGAAGAGAATACTACAATTGTGTGCGTGCTTTTATTATCCATGTCATGTCAAATAAAGGTAAAGCTCCCTTGCTTATTTCGGGAGCGGTTTGTCGATGGGGCCAGGGCTTAAGTTAGTAGAGTTATCCTGATCCTGGTAATTCAATTTACTTCTTTTTGCCATTTCGGGGGGGTCAAACACAACCTCCAATATTTGTTATCGTTGCCCAACAGGGGTGTGAGGGAGAGGGACAGGACAAACAAAGAGTCCACAACTTTTTCCAAGGACGGGGAATTGCATTACGCGTGTTCTGTATGTAGCTTGTTACAGCTTCTTTATTTCTCCGTAGCTACCCAAGGTTGTAACTACAGCTACAGACAGCTACAGGTCACAATTTATGGTCTGGTTACAGTAGCTATCACGACTCAATCAGCCCACGAACACTTACTCTGGTCCTTATCAAACTCCCGCCTGTAGCCGTAACTGCTTCTGGAAGAGGAGGGGTTGCAGCCCGGGAAACAGAGAATGGAATTGGTTCGTGAGTCTTGTATCAATAGCGCTTCACTTCCTCTATCACCCCAGCTCAGCGGCACAGTGCAGTAGTATCAGTGACAGAGTGACAGCCCTGTACCAATTCCAATTCCATACCCAGTATCTTTGATGGCAAGTGTGCAGTGCGGATAAGCAACTCCTCTCTCTCACCCACATTATCAATGCCGGTTTTCTACTACTGCAACGTTCTTTTTTGGCCCTTTCCATCTATGGAGTATCAGGCAATTCTCGTTTTCACCGGCTGCAGATATATCCTGCACGTGGGGTCAGGCGGTGACCCCAGCTCAACCCAAGGTCTTTTGTAGTTTGTGCCTTTTTGAGGGGAATAGACCTGGGTTGGGGTCCATTAGAATGCCAGTGCATAATCACTAACAAGCAGAGAACCAGGCCTCAACACCAATCGCTACAGCACGATTCGTCTATATACCAAAACTACTCGACATGAGTGGTCTTACTGATGCAAAACACACCGCCAAGAACCCAATATTTCGTGTGTGCGCTGGTAAGCGACGTATCGTGTGTGCTTCATGATATCTCTCATATTCTCTTCTCGCTCAACCTCCGCACCGGGCTCAGCCGGGGGGGGGGAAGGAAAAGTCATCGTCAAGGCCGGGGGTTTCGGGTCCTAACCTATCCACTCTCACTACGTACGCTATTATATGGAGTTTTTTTTTTTTTTTTTTGCAACAAGCTATCAAGGAAGCTCGCAATCGAACTCCAAATCGGGTTTTGCTGAATGAGACATATAAAAATTTTCATGTCTCTGATGAAAAGCGCTACTATAATTGAGCGCTGTCTGATTACTCTTTGTATGCTCTGGAACATGGGTTAGCTGCTACTCGTTGAATCTGAGTTCAAAGTTGAACAGGGCACTACTGATAGTGAATAGAATGTCTTGTCATTGCTGTGGAGGATGGCGTACGGAACGAACCACACACAACGTTATTCCTACCTATTTCTTTTTTGGAGAGTTGCCGTCTGTGGAGGAGGAGAAGGAGGAGTCGAACAACTCAGCAAAGTAACCCAACCCAGCAGACAGTCAACCCTGTGAGAAGTTGGATCAAATCAAGATACACTGTGCTGATGGGTTATGGCCCCAAAAAAAAGCCAAGTCTAAAAAAAGGGCTGGGCTACGCAGATTTCACACCCTATCCCGTCACATCGCCCGCAGTTATCCACCATCAAAGCTTGTGCCCAGACCAGACTCTCTCTCTCTCTCTCTTTCTCAGGCTCAGGCCAGGGATCTCTGTTAGTTAGGGTCTGTTCTTTCTAGTGTCCCAATAGAAGGGGTCGGACAGCAAGCCTTCCCTCTGGTGGCTTGAGCTAACTTTACAGATGCCAAACAAGGCACGAACTGGGAACTTGTGAGAAGAAGAGACAGAGTGAGAGTGGTGAGAGTGAGAGTGAGAGTGAGTAAAAGCCAAGCACATTGGATAATGACAGGGGTTGGTTCTAGGGGGAAGCATAACTTGTACCGGTCTACTTCCCCATGTGGCTTGTTCCTGGTGCTGACTCGCTGCTAGAGACCTGGAGATTCCCCTTCATTTCCCATTTCCTTGCTGGGTCTCTCTCACCTGGGATCTCGTACTTGGTACATTACCTTGTTCAATCTTGGGTGGGAAATTCAATCCAATCTGTTATTCTACTAACCCCTCCCGTACATCCTAGCCTAGTCTGTGAACCAATTCTATTCTGGCTGGGAGTGATCCATATCTTTATTAATGAAGCACCCCATCCACCCCCCGTATGACACTAACTCGATCATCAACCTACGGTAGCTGTTCCTTATCATCCATCGACGAGAGCACGCACTTGTTATATAACTATACCACCCCCGTCGACATCTTCCCCATACTCACTCATATATATCCATCCTTCTTCACTACCGTATATCCATATCTCAATACTCCAATTCGTTCTGCATTCGTCTTCTTGATCTTGCAGATACTCATCTCATCCATCCTGTCTCAGCACCCATACCACCCACACGTCTCCAACGCCAGCTCCAGATTGGCCCTGTTCAGCCTTGAGCAACCACGACGTATCATCCGACGATCGACATACAGTACCTACATCTTGGATATTGCGGCTGCATTTCGATACACAAGGAATTGAATAAGATAGTCACAAGAACCTTTTTATTCTTCTATAAACCGGACGACCCGACTTGGAACTCTACTCTTGCCTGGCTCGCGACAGTATTGTAAATCGCGACTCCCATTCTCCCTTGGAATCTTCCCACATACCACAGAATCGCTTCGATGGTCTCGTCATTAGACGTTCGACCCCATTTCTTCTCCGGGCACAACCGATCAACATCAGTATCATCCACGAATAGCTCTCTATCCACACCAGCTTCATATTCATCTTTACCATTATCAAAGATGGCATCCGTCGGCGCACAAACATATACCATGGCTCTCCAGAAGTACATGCTTCTCACAGAGCAACACCAAGATCTTTGCGATCGCCTCGACCAGATCCGTCCCGAGTTCCACTCATCAAGCCGCTCCCAATTCTCCTCACCATCTACATCACCAACCCGATCCTCATCCTCATCTCTCTCTCTGCCGCCTTCGCCGAAGCGCCACTCCCGAAGCGGACGTCACCACTCGCGCTCCCACGCCCGTTTCAGCGGCTGGGAGAACCACAATGAACTCACCACGATCCCCGATGAGGAGACAATCTACGAAATATCAGCAGAAGAGCAGCGTCTCTCCGAAGTCAACGAGAGCATCAAGCGTACCCTGACAGAGCTTCTCAACTGCAGCAGT
The DNA here is from genome assembly GCF_000240135.3 of Fusarium graminearum PH-1. Lineage (NCBI taxonomy): Eukaryota > Fungi > Ascomycota > Sordariomycetes > Hypocreales > Nectriaceae > Fusarium > Fusarium graminearum. Next base: position 3,881,734 of record NC_026475.1, on the reverse strand, counting down.
GTGCGCGCCGACCGTGCTTTCAGAACATGGGTACAGACAAGACTCATGGAGACGGAAAAGGAACTTCGCAGTGGCCGAAGGCGCAGAAGCTCAGGCAACGAGTAAAAAAGTACACGCGTATAATATTTGATCTTCGCTGTCTTTGTTACTTGCCATCCTTTCGGATGCTACACACACAATATGCAAGTCGTCGTGTTGAGGATGATAGCGGCGGGTGGCAAAGCATGCGCCTCCACACACAACAAAATTTGGCATTAATTCTAATTATTCTCTTTTTGGGGGGTTTATCTGCTTTGGCTGCATTGGCGAAGGCGTTTCTGGCAAAGGGAATCGATTGATTCGAGCGAGAAAATAAAGCTCAGGGAGGCAAACACATTACATGGCTCTTTTAAGGGAACAACAGAATTTGGGAACATGTTGGAAAAGCGATTTGAATCATTGGGGTTTTTATTTTTATTATTTTTATTTTGTCTTTTCTTTGTCTTTCTCTTCTTCCCCATACCCACTTATACACTTCATTTCTTGTTTATTGTTTTTGGTACTTCTTCCAAGGAAGAAGCCAATATCTTCATATCACGGTGTCATTCCGTGGCTTTATTTGTTGTCTCTCAACTTTCATTTACAGTTCTTGAGCCACGCTGGAATACGAGGCGAGTGATAAACGCCACATGTTTATTTCTCTTAACCATCATGAATGAAGATCTCCCGAGAGGAGATGTTAAGCGACACAGCGTCCAATATGAATACTACATACAATACATGTGCTTTCGCAAACACAAACAAGTTTCTTGTCCCTTCAGTGAATGTTGATGTCTATCACCCATGGTTACCGAACCAACCTCGTAAGAATGTAGTGACTTAATACTCCAAGACTCTTTGTCTCCCAGTTCCAGCCTCAACCCCAAGATACCTTCGCTTCAATGCATGTCGGCCGGCCCCGCTCCTGGTTAGAGACACAAAAGATTAGCAGTGCCAGACAACACGCGTCGAGCCCACAAATCTTTGTCTACCCCCTGTCTGCATCAAAAGCCCGTTGGGGGAAATGAAGATCATCTCCTGCCCAGTGGGCAACAGAGGGATGAGCACTTAAGCGCCCGGGCGCTTGCACACACACACACCAACCCTGGTGGGAATAACGGTCTCTGATAGCGCTAGACTAAGCTCAGAAGGAGAAAGGAATGTCTCTTGATATGAACTACCAGAGCGATTTGGCTCTATCGATCACGATCGGGGAGTTTGTTTGTTTCCTGTTTGAGATGTGATTTTTCTTGCCACCCACACGGACGGCACACACCGCTGCAACGAAACGGAATTTTGATCCGGCTGTGCTGTGTTAGTAGGATCGACGTGATTTGCAGACTGAGCAAGGTGAAAGCTGCTTGAGCGTTTCGGTGAAGTAAATGCTGGAGAGTAACATGACCGTCAGGGACATTGAAGTTAATGGACAAGCAGGTTTTCTGATCTTACAGCACGGACTGGTTTTTGAGTCGATCTATGCGACGGCATGATGCTGTAGGGTGGGCGAGGCGACGGTTGGTTCTAGTAATAAGCATATTTCGCATCACTTGTGAGAGAATCTGTTGGAGCTTTGACTTGATAGCCGAGGAGAAGCTCCGGCTGGGATACTCCTTGATGGGCGATGAATTGTGATGCTATAAACTTATCCTTTTGAAGCGTTGCTATGGAGGCCTCGTTATTCTTGTCAGTGCATCGTAGGAGACACTAGACGGTAGTAAAACACTTGACGCTTAAGCTTATCGCACAGGAAAATAGTCTACCAAGAGAGTTGATCTAATACACTACTATCGCTAAATAATTTCTTGTTTCTTATCTCATTGCGTAGTGTTGCGCTATCACAGTCAAGTCTTTTGTTGGCCTTCGTATCCGTAGGGTAGCGACAACCATCAACTTCATTCAGCCTTGACTGTCTTGAGCCAAAGGCAAGCTCCTGATATCCGGCAAGACTACCCTAGCGCTTCCGGGAATGGCCTCTTGTATCCGGACTACGTCGTATGCCGGGACGTCACCCTTTGGGAACAACACTAAGAACGGCACACGACCAAACCATCATGATGGGAATGACCTTCAAACGCTGTCGATCCGGCGACGGGATAAGCCCCCGAAACGATAACAAAGACCAAATCTACACCCCAACGGTGTCTCACTTTTTGTTTGGGCCAAGAATCATCCCAACGTGTGTGTGATGGGCATCGGCGATATCATCATGATGCTATCCCCAACTGTCAAAAAAGTCAAACCCCAGAGTGTCAAATCTGAGATGACGTAGCGGGGCGTTGCTGTATATAATTATTCTCCAGGCGAAACATTGTAGTTGTACATGGCGAGCGCATCGAGATCCAGGCCGTTGGGATCATGTTGACATTTTTCAAGGATCATTCTTCCAGAAGAGTGAAATCTCCAATTAGATGGCCGTAATACGGAAATATCCTTGCTTGAGGTTGAGGTCATGTGCGTGGTTGAATATGTGTTTAACACATCCGGACATTTTGCTCCCGCCGATCTTCAAGGTACCACGATAACTGTAACATGGCGCCGCGACTCCTTTGTGACTCAAAAAGAAGAGCATCATGTTTCCGTAAGAGAAAAAACTTTTCTTTGAAACAGAGGATTATCAGGGTCCTGACTAACGTCATTTAAGCGGTTCGGAGTGCCCTTCTGACGTTTGCTTGACTTCAGCTGCGGGTCAGTCTGACGTTTTAGCAAAACAAGGATTTGAAGCTGGAGTTTTTGGTCCACATGATGAGGAGCCGGTAACTGAGGCTCTGGAGGCTGAAGTTGACTGTTGCTGATTGGCGATGGTTTGTGACTTGGTTGAACAACCCTGTGAGAGGCGCACGGTACGGAGATCTCGTAGGAGAACGCTAGGTGAGAATTGATAGAGCTGAAGGAACCGGCTGCTGTAAAGCATTTCAGGTTAGCTGTCAGCTTGTCTAAATATTAGTTGTTGAAGCTTTTCACGATGTTGTAAGTCGGTAGGTGGGCAGGGTCATTAACGGAAGCTAACCGTGCCGAGTTGAACATGGATGGTGTGAGAAAGGTATATTCGGTATGGGAATTGTCATTTGAGGCACCTGGAATCTGAGATATAGAGTTAGCAATAAGAGATCAATATCGTTGGTCAGCTTCACACGATCCTGCACTGATGCTCAAGTGGTCTGGGTCGATTAGAGCCATCGTGTGATTATGTAACGTGCACCGCCACACGCCGCAAATGCAGATCCGCACCTTCTGGAAAGCTTCGCGACAGCGGCTCATGCTAGTTACCCCATTCCTTCCAATTCTTCAACAACGCGACTTTAACCTGACAAGCTCTGTCCAACCTCCTTTTATCAATTCGTTGTCTATCACACCATTGTCGCATAGAGACCGTAAAAGCACACGCCCGCAATGTCGGTTCTCCTCGAGACCAGCGCTGGTGACATTGTTATCGACCTCTTGGTTGATCATGCGCCGAAGCTATGCGAAAAGTAAGTGATACCCTCAATTGCTATGCTTCATGTGCTGAGTGGCTGAACTAACAGATGAGATAGCTTTCTTAAGCTTTGCAAGGTCAAATACTACAACTTCTCCCCCGTTCACTCCGTCCAAAAGAACTTCTCCTTCCAAACCGGCGATCCTCTCGGCCCTCTCTCGAAAGACTCTGATGGCGGTTCTTCAATATGGGGTCACTTATCCGGCGACCCATCAGAACGAACATTCCCTGCCTTCTTCCACCCCAAGTTGAAACATCTGGAGCGAGGAACGGTTAGCATGGCCACAGCGCCTCTCCAGTCCGACCCGGATGTTCGCGTCGCAGGATCCCAGTTCATCATCACACTCGGCCAAGACACAGACTTCTTAGACGGCAAGGCGGCGATCTTTGGAAAGGTGGTTGAAGGGTTCGAGGCGTTGGACAAGATCAATGAGGCGATTGTGGACGAGAAGGGGCACCCGCTCATCGACATTCGCATTAAGCACACCGTTATTTTAGACGATCCTTATGCCGACCCGCCTGGCCTGAGAGAACCGAGCACGAGCCCTCCTCCTACCGACCAACAATTGAAGACTGTCCGAATCGCAGATGAGGCAGCGCTACACGAAGACGACAATGTCGACGAAGAGGAGTTGGAGAGAAGGCGTCGCAACAGGGAGGCACAAGCCCAAGCTCTCACTCTGGAAATGATGGGAGATTTGCCATTTGCCGAAGTCAAGCCTCCCGAGAATGTCTTGTTCGTCTGTAAACTGAACCCCGTCACGGGAGACGAGGACCTCGAGCTCATCTTTGGCCGATTTGGCAAGATATTGAGTTGCGAAGTTATTAGAGACCAAAAGACGGGCGACAGTTTGCAATATGCATTCATCGAATACGAGGACAAGGCATCCTGCGAAGCCGCCTACTTCAAGATGCAAGGAGTTCTAATTGACGATCGGCGCATTCACGTGGACTTTTCTCAGAGTGTCAGCAAACTGAGCGATGTCTGGCGAAAGGACACCAACAGCAAGCGCAGAACAAATGCTGGTCGAGGCGGTTGGGGAGGTGTTGACGAGCTTGAGAAGCGTCGCCAATACCGCGATGAGGGAGAACGGGTCACAGGCGGCAACTACAGAATGGTCTACGGAGAAGAGGAAATGAAGGGCAAAGTGGGTAGAAATGCCCCCAAACAAGACAAAGACGACGGCCCTCCTCCACCAGGACCTCGCGACAATGGAGAGCCATCAAGGCAACAAAACAGGAGTCGAAGTCCACGACCAAGAGACCGAAGCCGGGATCGTTACCACAAGCCAAGGGACGATCGTCGAGGGGATAGAAGAGACAGGGACCGTCGCGATCAAGATAGAAACCGATACCGGGACCGCGATCACCGAGACCGAGGTAGAGAGAAGGATCGATACGGACGGGATGAAAATGACCGTAGGTCTAGAAGATAACGAATGCGGTGGATTGCGAAACGGATCACAGCAGTGCAACGCCCACAGAAGTGGTACTGCTCAGCGTAAAACTCTGACGGCAAGCATTCTGACTTCCTACGGTCTGAATACGCCAACTAATATCATATACACTGCATTGTGTGGCATTACACGAGCATGGAATACCCTGACAACACGAGTCTGACAGTTATCCCCATCAAGGCGAGCCTCTGGGCCTTTGCTTCATTTTGTGATATGTGATCACCAAGTTCCCTAACATCTCACCTCCGGTCCTTCAACGGAAGATCTTTAACTCCTACGAGCAACGGGAGACAATGTGGACTGTTGAGCCGAGCCTTCACTGGGCACCATTTGTGCATGAGCGACGTTTCCGGATTATCTGACCGACAAGCACAATTGCTGGTGAGCAGGGAGGATCTGCCTCCCGCTGTTGAGCGACCACAAGCGTTGTTCTGGATGAGATCTCCAGGTCTACCCCATCTCTGACTGTCATGGCATCGCTTACCGGCGGCATCCCTACTGCTTCCCCAATGCTTGAGATGTTGTCATACCTGATAGCTCTGTTTCAAGACGCTCAACAGATCACAGCCCTGATGGAAGTAATCCACTCTCGTCAACAGGGGCCAGGCATTGCAAGCTGGCACGCCACAACATGTTTGGCTCTACGTCCGAACAATGTATTTTGTGCGAGCTAGCTGCCTCTGCCTATTCGGACACAGAAGACTCTGTAACTGATGTCTATCTATGGATCAAATATCCGTCATGCTCGGCTATGGTTACTGCTCCTGTTATGTCGCCAGAGACATCGGCGGACACACAGCTTCAAGCAAGGCACATGGGGGGTGAAACCGCCATGCTCTTACCACATCAAAGGCTAATGTATGGCCCCGAGCAGGGCGTGTGGCGGTCGAGCTTTGGGTTAATAGACAAGCGTCAAGCCCTAAGCCTTGTCACCTGAGTTGTCTCAATCGGCAACGATTCTGTAGATGAGTCTGGGCTGAGAGACGCGGCTGTCGACCGGGGTATGTCGATTGGGATCAAGCCGTTTCAGATCGCAACTGGGCTCGGCACTGGCATCGATGGGCAATAACTATTAGTCACGCCACACCAGTGTGTGCTTATAGTTCTCCAACCTCGAAGACTGTGACTGAGATGGAAGCAATTTTGTCTCTGACAAATTGCATCATTGTACCTTTGGTGATACCTGTCTCTGAGATTGACTCGCTACGTTTGCAAGGCAGCAAGGAGCTGAGGCTTGCTTGCTCAACCTGAATTCGGTGCATGTAGTGACGCCGAAACTATTGCCACAAGCATGGCCACTTTGAGGCTAGAGCCCTCCAGATGTGCTACTGTGAAGCCCCGAAGACCCTGTCGAGGATTCAGTGTATGGTGTAGGCTTGACTGCGATTTCAGTCTCTAACGGCAAGCGACATGGAATCCATCAAGACCGAGTGGCCTTGTGTTATTCCTTCTGTGGATAAGGAATCGGTTTCAGATCCTTCTTTGCATGTGTTTTAACTTCCGGATCTTCGAATCGAGCTCCCCTACGGATCGTCACAGGGCCGGACATGCTGTCGCGGGCATAGCACCCTAGCTGGATAGCGCTTTTGGTCAGCCAAAACCTTTGTCCGTGATTCTATGCGTCACAAGAGACACTGAGAGCAGAACCCCTGGACCTGTTGACCAATTGCGTGTACGTGTGGGAAACACCAAACGGAACGCTGCATCCTCACGGGTGACACCCTTAAATGACAGTCCGGTAACTAGCATGTTCATTCGGGATGTACACTAAAAGAATCCTCCGCCTGGAGTCTGCGCTTGCTGCACCAAAATGGACGGGCAGTCTATCCTTGGCCTGGGGACGGAGTGTTTTCTCACATGCTGTGGGGTAACGGTAGAGCGTGATGCAAAACGGAGGGAAAAGAAAAGAAGAGAATGAGAGTCTGCTTGACTAGGCTAGTATTCTCGCTGTATGTAGCCGAGGAGAAGATGGAGATTTAGCACGATAGCTGGTTGATTCCGGACGCGAGAAGACCTGCTATGGAACCAATTGAAACAAGCCCGACTCAAAAGGACGGCCACTTGGCTCAACTCCGCAATGAAACATCTCGAAGAATGTCTAAGTTGTATCGCCAAGTCAGAGACTTCTTCGCACAAGACTCGTTCTAGTAGTGAACTCGAGGCTGGGCTATCTCACAAGCTGAAGTCTATTGTCTGCTGAATTAAAGCAGTCAGACTGTTTGTTACGTTCTTGGACAACGCCTTCAGTCTTCTAGAAGAGAGTTATAGGCGCTCTCTCAGGGGATGTCCCGCTAGAGCGTTTGTACATGCAAGACATACATACGCCACGCGACCGGGTAAGGAGCGATATCCCCCCAATAGTTAGCGATGTCTTGCATCCAGAGATCGGTTCTCCTGTGGCGCCGCTACCAAATCTTGCTTATCGATGTGCCGTCAGGGATGTCTTTTCTGACGCAAGTTAGTGGAGGTTGCTCCTATCGGCTTAGATGGCTTCTGCGACATGGGACATGGGCCGATATCCTTCTGCAATATTCGCTCTTGGCCGTTTTCAATACGGGCAGCTGGGCTTTAGTCCAGTTCTATATTTACACTCGCACCGACTGCACCGTATAGCCGTCATGCCCAATGTGGAGAGTGCCTTTCTCCCTTGCGTCTCGGTCCTGCATATTGCTGGTCGCTAAAGCACCTCAGCAAACGGCGGCTGAGGCTGGTTCTGCAGACTCCAAGAAGTGCGCTGTCGCTCCAGCCTTCTGCACGACTATGAATAAGCGGTATGCTCGCCTGGCCAAGCTATGACCGTTTTCTATGTGCACTATGTACTGCATATCGTCATCTGTACGGTGCAATCCACTGTGCCTGCATTCATTTACAAACAGTTAATCTGCATGTCGAGTGGATCATCAAGGAAGAAGAAAGCATACTACATGCTCAAGCCCAATCGAAATGAAGCGGAAGTCATTGACCGACTTGGAAAGTGTGTCAGTGGCTAAATGACTTGAACATCGCTCAGACGTTGTACATGCCCGGTCAGATTTCATGTGTGCTTCAGTCCCGCTGCAAGTTTGCAGGGATGCCGACATCATTGAGAGCTTGCTCGACCACGTTTTGGAGCAGATGTTTGTCTGCTGACGAAACGTTCATGGGATTAATGTCAATCTAGTTGGACATTGCCGCTCGCACTAACAAGGAAGAGCCTTGTAAGCACGCCACGACCCAAGAACCGGGGATACTATTACTTTATTGAGATATTGTTAATTAACAGCATGGGTTGGAGATCCAAGACATATTCAGACAAGACATGACAAGGGGACAAGGCCCAGATCTTCCAACCTGAATACTTGTTGTACATGCTGTGCAACCCCAGAGTTATTGATCAGCAACTCTGTCAACACACCCGTTACACAACACAACACAAGCAACGAATTTACAGCATCTCTTGACGAGAGACTTTGCACGATGTCACAGCCGAAGGGAATCCCTGCGCCTCAACTTTGACGAATGCTGCATGACTAGTAAGCTAAGAAGCTTCGTAATTGGGCTTTGTTGTTCCATTGCAGGGCCTGGCCTTGCCTATCACGGGCTTGTATCTGATTACGCTCAAGACATATCCGTTTGTTTAATCTGCGGCCCCAGGCGGCCTCGCCTTTGCCTGTTGTTTGAGTGCTTCCTTTTTCCAAGACAGGAACAAGAGCCGGCTGGCAAACAATGGACATGTCAACTTTGTCAACCAGCTCGGCTCTTGTAATGCTAGGAATTGAGAAGAGACACAAACTTGTCTGCCGACCGAAGTCTCGCTTCAAGTCTCGGGTGGTGTGGCAGAGCGAATGCAACCTCAGCTGTGTACTTCTAGTGGCCAGGACCAAGAGCAAAGTATGCCGTGTCAACATCAATCAGCCCAGTCAGTACAGACGTTTCTCGTCGGTGCTCGTTTTGGATTCGAATTGGTTTTGGTTCACCAATTCAATCTGCATATCTGAATACGATCTGGGAAAGCCTCAAACCGATCGACAAGATCTAGGTTTCCTGTTCGGGATGGAACTCCGTTTGTCTCATGGACACTTCTGCCAATGGTCATGACACCCTGCAAAAACCCGTAGCCTACCCTCGCATAACCGGGGTTTCTCAGCCATACATTGTCAGGTATCATCATGGAGGACTTTGAAAGGCTTTCTGAAAAAGTCTGGCATCTGTTGTACGAGGGGTCTGCTTTCATCTCACAGTACTGACCACCGGAGTACCTCGATCAACACACTCCAGTGGGCCTATGTGTTGCAGATATTAGGGCCGTTTATTGGAGGAAGACAAGTTGTGAGATATGCTTGGGGCAAGCAAACAGGTCATGCCAGGAGAGGCATAAGTCAGTCGTACGGATTATAACAAGATGCCACGGCTCCAGATATTTCGGTCTCTGGATCTCTTTCTTTCTTCTGGTCTTTGTCGATATTTGTTCTGCTTAAGCAACCCACGTCTTGTCACTCTGAAGTTGAAAAGAGCCGGTAACCATAATCTTTGACTCAAGTATCCGACGGATTGACATCAACCACATCACCATCCATCACCGGATAAATCATTTCTCTTACCGAGAGTCCCGACGGACGAGTGCTTGGTATCGGGAAGGGCTGTCAAGCCACAGGCTTTGTCCTTGGATGCCAACGGTGGAAGACTTTGTTAAGAGTACTATTCGGTTGATAGACTCTGACTCGGCAAAGGGGTTTGTTAGTGTTGATGAGGGAGTTTGTTTGATCAGTACCTCCTTTGAGCCTCCATACAGGCTCTTGTCTCTCGCTTTTACCTCAAGTCTCTCTCACTAGGGCCATGGTAACTCCAAACTGTTACTCGACAGACGTCCGGCGATTCGGAAATAGGATGAGCCTCTATTCATCCTACCCAGAACGTCGAGGGACTGCTTATTCCATTCATCCAGACACGCGGACGACTATCATGAGCGACAGGGATGATGATATGACGCCCCAGCGAAAACGCATCGCGGTGGCAGTAAGTCAAGACCTTTCCTTATCCCCTTTACTCTTACCTGGTGTGTGTGGTGTGTGTGAGACTTACATAGTTGTGTAGCGGGCTAACAACAGATCCAGTGTGGGCGCTGTCGAAAGAGGAAGATTCGCTGCAGCGGCGATACAGGTAATGGAGGGCCATGCACCAACTGCAAAAATGCTGGCTATGAACCGTGCCAGTTTCTCAGGGTATGTATTCCTAAACGAGAGATGTCGTAGCTATGGCTTACACTATCGATCAAGGTGGCGTCGCAGGAGACATCCTTGAATGGCGGCGACTCGAACTTCACGTACAGCCTCGATGCATCTCGACAGTATCAGGCACGAGGAAGCTCTGCCATATCATCTGTATCTTCAACGGCCCCATCCTACACAGATGGACTACCCGCCTACAACGCTGATGCCTTTGTCTACCGCAACCCTGCCAACTTTGGGTATGGTACAAAGTCCTACTGTCCTGTTTCCTGGAATGGAATTCCGGACGAACAGAGCTACAGCACCTATGGCTTGTACCCACAAGCTTACTCCCCAGTGCACGACTCAGCCTACGGTATGAGCTATAGGATCGCCTCTGGAAACCCTGGCAAGTCGGCACTCTGCGTGGACACGGAGCCCAACTATGCATTTACCGGCGGGAACACCATGACAAACCTGGTACACCGACCAGCTCAGGTAACGACCGACTCGACCAACGTTCCCTACCAGAATCTGGTACCTGATTCCAAGAACGTGGCCTTTCAGAACATGGCAGCGGGCGTCAGCGTAGGCGAGAGGGTACTACCCACGCCAGTGGCTCGGTCTTCAATGTCCAGCTCGATAGGATCGTCGTACAAGAACGATTCGGACAGCTCTATCTACAGCAGCAGCAGCAGCAAGTCATCGCAGGACTCCACCTCGGAGACGTCGCCTGTGAGCTCTACTTCCGAGACCCTCTCAAGTTACACGAGTTACGAGCCCTCAAGCATGGCCTCCACCTCGAGCTGCCTGCCCTCGTATCCTCCCATTACCCTCGCTTCCCAGTGCGGCCGCTCGAGCAACGATCTCTACTCGCATACAAGCTCTTCGGATGCAGCTCTGTTTGCGCCGGCCGACTCGATGCGTCAAGGCCCTCCTGACATGACGTACCGCTACACGGACACGACGAGTGGAGTAACAGCTGCGGCGGTTGCTTCGGTCAGTGGTCGTCGTGATCTGCCCCATCTCAACGGCAGCGGCATAGGTTCCTTTTCACTTGGCCACGCTGCGGCGTCTTACGTCCCTCACCAAGGTGCAGGCTACATGCTGCCCACTGGTGGTGAGATTGGAGCAGATGCAGCGACAGATCACTACCGCAAGAGTGCGGGGTCGCTTTGAGTTTGCTGTATCTAAAGACCTGAACTTGTTGAACTCTACGTTGCTTGCTTGTTTGGTCTGGGGGAGTTACAGTGTGTTGTGCTTGAGTTTTTGGAAATGTCATGCAAGGGCTATTGGTCTATCCCACCTGCTGCCACGCATTGACTCGATGTTCGGTCAAGGCAACAGGGACGCAGCTCTTAGCGAGGGGACGAAAACGAAGGACATGTCGTGATCGGACCAAACACCCAACAGATTGGAAGGGTTCGCTTATCATCCACGACAAGAAACGGACGAACTACTCGATCGTCCCGCTCTCGGGAATGAGGCCAGAGGTCTGCGATGCAGCGGACATGGTACCGCAGCGACAGCGATGAGTTACAGTGTTTGACGGGGAAGCGAGTTGAGCGTTGGTCTTGTATCACGGTGGCGTTGCGGTTGAGAGAGTCCTATCTCCCGGCACCCTTTTTAGTGTGTTTGTTCATGTCCATCTTGCCCTTCTCTTTTTCACTTTTCCTATCATTGTCTTTTTTTTATTTGCATGATTGGTCGTCAAAGTATGCATGCAGCATTATCGCTCTTTACATATTTGACGTACTCTGGCGTCTTTGACCTCGGGATTCTTTCTACCTACATCAACCTATCTTGTTCATTTGGGAGTCTTGGTACAGGGAGTGAACGAAAAAAGATCTACGCTGTAAGTGTCTCTGTCTTGTCACTTACAGCCAACGGATTGGGGAACCCTGAATGCATGAGTTGTTAGACCTTGGCGTCTGGGGGGAAACGGGGAGTGTTTTTGGTCTGTTTGGTTTGTGTTTTTTTCGGTGCACAAGTCTGTACATGTTTTATGGCAACAACAAAAAATGGTGATTGTCGAGAGGGATAATTGGATCATGGGTAATGAATGACTCTGGCCTTTTACTTGGGGATGGTTAAGCCAACGTCGTACCTTGTCAAGTTACGACGACGCACCTGTACATGAAATGCACAACTCTGAGCATCTACGTCTTACCATTAGTCTTGCTCACGAACAATAAACGTATCTTTACCATGGTAAATGACTGATATGATATGTGATGTGGTATAGTATGTGACGCTTAAATTGTTGAGAGATCTGTACGTACAGAGGTATATCGCAGATTTATGCCGCAAATAGAAGCTATGCGAGCAAAATCATGTAAAAAGCTCACCTGCCAACACAAGTAAATTGCAAACTCGTAGCGGTAATATAAAACCCCTGATATCGTGTAATGAGGCTCACCATCACATGGATCGAAAAACAAGCCAGAATAGGAAACTAAACTGTTTAGTTTCCAGGGCTCCACAGCGGGGTCGGCGCTACCCCGGTAGGGATCAAGCTCCCAGCTACAGCGCACGTTTCCAGTGTGTTGGCGGGGTCTTGTTCGGTGAGATACCTAAAGACTTAAGTAATTCCCCTCCACTCCGTCATTGCTGTTAATCCTTTCTGTTGCAGTGCGCCGTGTCATCTTCTAATTCCCTGATCTCTTGCTTTTTCTTTTGCGCGGTGCTTTTCTAGACTTGCGCGTATCCTGATTACCACCGTCAAAGCTACAGACACAGACACAACTTCAGTATCGCTCCATCATTTCAAGATGCAGGTTCCTCTGTTTCGTCTACAATGTGGTGTCAACTCGTACGCCTGGGGTAAGAAGGGTGACGATTCTGCCGCTGCACGATTCGCTGCTGCTACGCCGTCTGATGAGCTCAAGATCGAGTCTGATACCCCATATGCTGAGGTGAGCAGACCTTCATTGCATACATGTCTTAACCCAAACTAACAATGCTTAGCTGTGGATGGGAACGCACCCCTCCAACCCCTCCCGAGACCTCAACACCGGCCGAACTCTCCTAGAACTTTGCGAGGACAACCAAGCGCTTCTCTCCCAGACCATCTCCTCCCACTACGGCAACAAGCTCCCCTTCCTCTTCAAGGTCCTCTCGATAGCAAAGGCGCTCTCTATCCAGGCCCATCCCAACAAGAAGCTCGCCGAGCAGCTGCACGCCCGCGACCCAAAGAACTACCCCGATGACAACCACAAGCCCGAGATGGCCATCGCCATCACACCCTTCGAGGGTCTCTGCGGATTCCGACCCCTAGGAGAGATCGCACATTTTCTCGACACCGTACCTGCGCTGCGAGCGCTCGTGGGCGATGAGGTTGCAAAGGAGTTTGCGCAGGTCGCCAAGGATGATGAGGAGGGTGTTACAGACGAGAAGAAGAAGTTGTTGAAGAAGGCTTTTGGAGCGCTCATGTCTTCGTTGGCTGAGGATATCGCCGAGCAGATGCCCAAGCTAGCTGAGCAGGCAGAAAAGGAGGGAGCTGATTTCGCTGGCGGTGGTGTCGTTGCTACTTCTGGTGAGAAGCTTGCTGAGCTCGTCAAGCGAACGCACGGCGAGTTTGGCGACGACATTGGCTGCTTTGTGCTCTTCTTCCTCAACTTTGTCACGCTCGAGCCCGGCGAGGCTTTGTTCCTGGTCGCCGACGACATCCACGCCTATATTTCGGGCGACATCATGGAGTGCATGGCTGCATCGGACAATGTTGTCCGCGCCGGCTTCACGCCCAAGTTCAAGGACGTGTCTACGCTGGTCGACATGCTGACCTACAACTTTGCGCCCATCGAGGAGCAAAAGATGACGCCCACAGACTACCCCTACGCAACACTCAACCGCGCGGGCTACAGCTCCGGCTCAGCAGTCGTTCTGTATGACCCCCCGATCGAGGAGTTCAGCGTCGTGCGCAGCGTTCTCCGCGGCGATGGTTCCAAGGCCACTTTTGATCCTCTCGAGGGACCTAGTGTAGTCATCTGCACTGGCGGCCGTGGAAAGATCTCGGTGGGACCTACGAGCGCTGAGATGAAGGAGGGGTATGTGTACTTTGTGGGTGCGACGGCTGAGCTTGTGCTTGAGTCTGAGGGTGGTGAGGATGATGAGTTTACGACGTTTAAGGCGTTTTGCGAGATTGATGACTCGGAGAAGCAGAAGCTTTAGAGAGGTGTTCTGGCTTCTGTTTATGAGCGTGAAAATTGGTTTTTGAGATAGGGATGTGGCAGATATATGTTAATTGAGATTACGGTCTATGATATTTTTATTTATTTACGAGTTGAAGTATGGATAGAGGCACTTGGACGCTATTGATGTTCGTCGTGGTCGATTATGAGAGACGACATAGCAGGTAGCGTGTAACTAGTGATACACTATGAATCTTGATATAAAAGAAGACTGACCTTGGTAGTAGTACTTTATCATCTAGCCACTCTGTCTATTATCTAATTTAAGTTGTAGCTTAGTTGAAGCCCAAGCCTGTATCTCACTCTACTTGTTATTCCTAATTACAAGGTTAATCCATCTGTCTCCTCATAAATTAAAAATTCAACAAATTACAATAGAGTTATCCTATGAACCAAGTTTCCCAACAGACATTTGTACAGGATAATGAGATAAATAAACAAAGGAATACCCCTTATGTGCTCTGCAGTAGGCATCGATCTTGTCTTGATACAGCTCAGACCAAGACCAAGTAAGTGACCCCTCGCAACTCTCTTCACCGCCTTGTTTCTGCCGTGTCTTCCTTGGCATTGAATCATCAGCCTCAACTGGTATAGCAAGACTACCTATGCACCATCACGACCGACACGACACGACACTCTCATGATAAGATACCCACTTCCCCCAGCAACGTTTAGTTTTTTTGCAGAAAAGTGTTCCTGTAGCATAAACTAATGCTGTTCCCTTAATTCCTTACTTTTTCCCTCTTGTTCTTTCCCCCGTTTGCCGATCACTTCTCGTCTGCGACGCGCCTTCTGTCTTAGTCGCCTTTCCTTCCCCATACCATCCCGCCTCGGCCTGTGAGCACTCGGGCCTCTCTTAACTCAGGTTAGTCAATTTTTCTCGATGGATTCATGCTTTTCTCTATTATCCCCAATATCGCCCACGCCTCTGTTTTTTTCTTCTTCAGACCATTGTTTTCTTGGCTTGTCATAAAATGGTTCCATCCTCGGGTTGATTCTTATCGCAACATTCTGTCTAGGCGGGTTGGTATCGGGGCATGATGGCTAACAGGGAGAAGCCTTCGCGGGACGAACTCAAGAACCTCCAAGAAGACCTCGGCCCTTACTACCAAATCCCTCTCAAGCCCCGGCGAAGTGGTACTCATTCAAGGGAGAATAGCTTTCAAGAGTCTCTGCGCCAATCCTCAAATACTCCCGAGCCGAAACGGTCGAGTTCAAAGCGACAGGATCCTTCTAGCAGAGATTCGACACCGAACCGACCGTCCAAGTCGAGGACCAAGAACCATAGTCGGGACATTACCTCGGACGCGGGCACGCCCAAGCGCTCATCCCCAGGCAGAAGTGAAACCAATACCCCGCGCCCAGAGTCGGTGAAGCCGCCGGAGCGCAACAATCGCGAAATGTCACAACGAAACCGCAGCGGGCGGGCGTCCAACCGGAACAACGGCAATTCACATGGAGAGGAAGTGCAGATTTGGGAGCTGTGCAAAAGCCAAATGGGAGAGATTGTCTCGGGGATCAATGCCGAGAATGACACTCTTACGGAGCTTGTCACCATGGACAAGCAAGTCGGCGCCATGAATACTGAGAAGATTCCCGGAGACTCATTGAAAGAAATGGAGCAACTATGCCGAGCAGGAGTCAAACACTCTGAGGCTAACATGTCATCGCTCAAAAATACTATTGAGCAGCTTAAAGTGTTGCGCGCCGTGGTGCACGCTAAGGAACAGCAGGACGCTCAAGCAGCAGGGCCCGGTAAGAGGCAATCTCGAGACACTACAGCGGCAGCCTCTTCGCTCTACGACTTTGATGGAGTTGGCGATTCGCCTGTACCAAGTCCCATTGGGGGAAATTCACGGAAGTACGGCGATCGAGCCAGAGAACGTGAACGCGAACGCGAACGGGAGCGAGAGAGGGAAAGAGAGAGAGACCGTGACCGCGACCGCGGCGACCGTGACAGCATGCCACCCAAGGCCGATAGTGTCGAGCCTCAGGGGTCAGTGGGTAGCGGCGTCGGATCCGGGAACAACAAGTCCAAAGTTGTCTTCCAGAAAGGTGACTCGGTTGCATTCAAACCGAAGCAGCTGAGCAGCGGCGACTCTCTGCCTGATTGGATACTAGGTGAAGTTGCACAGGTGATGGGCGAGGGTAAGAGTCGACGCTACAAGGTTCTCGATATAGAACCCGAAGACCAGAGCAAACAGAAGGAATACCGATCAAGTGCCAGCAGCATGATCCCCATCACGCCGGAAAGTCTGGCGGCTACGCTGAAAGATTGGGAGTCGGGCAAAGTGGTGCTAGCGCTATACCCGAACACAACGACGTTCTACAAAGCCGAGGTTCACAGCATGGACAATGATGGCAAGGTCAACCTCAAGTTTGAAGGGGAAAATGACTCGTCGACACTGCAGCAGGTTGAGAGGAGGTTTGTGATTGAGTACAGGGCATAGGTTCGAGCTTGGTGTGCAAAGTCTTCGGTTCTGGACTGTCAGTGTTACGCGTTATTCTCTGGGATAGACTCATGTTGCGTAGGTTTAATGATAACGTCGTAGCGGAAGTGTTGGGCTCCGAGAAATAGCTCAACTGCTCTGTATAGAGTACAAAAAAAGAAAAAAGACTATATTAGAACGGGTACTATAAACATGACAGCGAGCATTGATGATTATTTCCTTGTTGATATAGGTTGTGATATTGCTTCGGAGGTTAATGTACCCACCTGAAGGACATGTTTAGTATGGCGACTGGACTTTGAGGCCAAGGCCATTTAAGAAAGCGGGTCGCGTACCTTACATTACCTGCCTACACCTGCTAAGGTCTACTGGCGACTGGGTATCTGTAGGTAAACAGTGAGTTACCGTTATCTCATTTCAGGGACCAGGCAGGGGGCTCAGGGGCCTAGTTCTATTTCATTCGTCATAAGCTTGGGCTGTCAACTGCCCCCGCCCGCCTGGTTGCCCCGTGCTGAGCGCTAGACCTAGAGGGGCTCAGGCCAGGGGGGAGAGCACTAGAGCACCAACGCCCGGAGGGAGAATGCCTTTCGCTTGGTCCGTTTTTTTGCTTTCCCCTGACGGGGGAGACGGAGACAAAAGCTGTACAACATAATTGATTGTTTGATGGAGCAGATCCGTTTTGACTCTTGAGTTTGCCTTGTCTTGTCAATCTGTGTGTGTGTGTCTGTTGTACCAATATACCCCCCCTCTCTCAAGCCTGTCTTTTCGTTTGGACATACGGATATCCATCCCCCATCCCCAGGCTACCTACGAAACCGCTTTAATTTAAACAAAACAAAACAAAACATTCTCAACCACTTCCACGATACGATACGACAAACCCGCCGAACGAGAGCGAGAACGCGATTTA
This sequence comes from Fusarium graminearum PH-1, assembly GCF_000240135.3. Lineage (NCBI taxonomy): Eukaryota > Fungi > Ascomycota > Sordariomycetes > Hypocreales > Nectriaceae > Fusarium > Fusarium graminearum. The sequence goes on along the minus strand of NC_026475.1, from coordinate 3,864,048 downwards.
GGTGTATGTATACATCTTTTATAATCTGAGGTGGACATAGATCCCCAGGGTCAGAGTGTTTCGCTGTGGCTTTTTTGTATCGACAGCCTCCTTTCTTGAGGCTGCCACGAAACAAACCGCCGTTGGACCTGACACGTATCTTGCACCTCTCTCCATTTACCCCGGGGACAGCTCTGCTCGATATTTGTCTTTCTACTACTACGCGCAAAAGAAAAGATGAGGCTGACAAGATTTGCGCCGTGAACAGATCGAAAAAAAAGAAACGACTCTCCCTTGTCAACATCACATCACACCATATCCCCGCGAACCGATATCTACCATATACATAAACCGCAACCATGGGCGGTCAATTCTCAAAGATGATGGGCAAGATCTTCGGATCAAAGGAGATGCGCCTGCTCATGCTCGGTCTCGACGCCGCCGGAAAGACAACCATTCTCTACAAGCTCAAGCTCGGCCAGGACGTCACCACGATTCCTACCGTCGGCTTCAACGTCGAGACGGTCACGTACAAGAACGTCAAGTTCAACGTCTGGGATGTTGGTGGTCAGGACAAGATTCGACCTCTGTGGAGGCATTACTTTAGTGGTATGTTATGCGCGATGGATATCTCTGATGGAGGGTTTATGTACTGACGATACTTGTAGGAACGCAGGGTCTTATCTTCGTTATCGACTCATCCGACAAGAACAGAATGGAAGAGGCTAGACAAGAACTTCACCGCATCATCAACGATCGCGAGATGAAGGATAGTCTACTACTCGTGTTTGCCAACAAGCAAGATTTGGCAGAGGGTAAGATATATCATCATCCACCTACTCTTTCGCGCAAGTGCTAACAATACCCCTCAGCCATGAGTCCCCAAGAAGTCACCGAGGCGCTTCAACTCTCCAAGCTCAAGGACAAGGTCTGGTACGTGGTGCCCAGTTGCGCTACCACAGGCGAGGGTCTGCTGGAAGGTCTGGCGTGGCTTAGCAACAACGTCAAGGCTCCTCCAACCCCGGCCAAGAAGTAGAACAAGGAAACTTGACTCGTCGTTTGGAGTGTATTTGGGCCTTTCTGACTATTATATTTTATCCCGACTCGATCCCGAACTCTTCCTTCCTCGTCCGCTGTTTACTCTCGATACGATTTTGTACGGCGCGCAGTGGACAGGACATCTCTCTCACAGCCCCCTCCTCCGAAAGAAAGATTCACCCAAACCTCATCTACCTACATACACCCGGAATCTCCTCACGCCAAAAACACCGCTGAAATACCCCGACTGTTATCATATCTTGCTCTAATTTACAACCCTGTCTTTTTAACCAAATCGCGCGCCGGGAAGAGGGAAATCGACCTGAACAATAAGAAAAGGAGATGTGGGGAGGACAAAACAGAGAAATATGACGAGAAAATGGCAAGAGAATAGAGGGGATTGTGTGAATATGTATGGGGGAGGCAAAGGCAAAGAGAAAGCAGATAGGCAGCGTATCTGAGGCATGTCACTTCTTATTTTTTAGTTATTCGTCTTTTTTATTTTTTTTCTTGTATCTTGGAATTCGCGTTTTATTTTACTGTTGCGCATGTGTTTTCTCCTTTTTTTTTTCTACTGGTGAGAGGTGCGCCATCTCTTTGCCTTTTATGTATTCTTCCTAATGATATGGCAGCCTTTTTTCTTTCTACTTTTGGTGATGTGAGAGGTTGGAGGAGGCTGATTAGGGAGGGTATGGGATGGGATAGTATAGATTGGTCTGGGACGGAAGAATGGAATGAAAGATGTTGTAGATACACATTTGCTTGTGTTCCATGGTTTGCGCCTTTGTGTTATGTGATGTCGTTGGTGTGATGAGCCCCGTGTTGCTATTACAAGCGTAACGCTGTTACAATGGCGGCATAGGCTAGATGAGATGTCCGATGCGAGCTTGAATTGCCCGGTGAACCAACTAATATGGCCCTCTGACGAGCGTGGAACGACAAGTGGATAATTCTTGAACCACGCAGACTCACGATGTGGATTGTCGCACATGTGTTGTGAGGAACAGTATAAATTCTACATTGAAGCCCTGGGTATATGCTATAGCAACTACTCCGTTCATCCACCAGGCCCTAACACTCCAAAAACTTGACCAACCGCAAAAAAAACAATGACCGCCAAAACGCCGTTTCATATCTATAAACTCCACCTCGTTTCTATTGTCTTCTTGTAGAACCCACCCAGTTCCCATCCACGTATTCGTGTACACCGTTGGCATAATAGTATTGGAAATATTGCGGCCCTCGTCCAGGCCATTGGTTTGCAACCTGCAGGACAGATACTGGCGCGGGCTGGGGGATTTGTAAATGTTGAGGATCCTACTCCTTCAACCTCTTGGCCGGCCGCATGAGTGAATCATCGGGCAACCCACTACGTTTCGTTCCAGGTAGACTGCTAGTCCTAATATCATTGTCGTCCTGACTAACGCGTCGGCAAGGGTACTCGTTTTTGCAACCCTCGAAGCAATTCGCGCTGACACGATCACCGGTGGAGAAAAACGGCGATTGGAGAGCTTGAGCGGCAGTGAGACGCTTGGAAGGGTCGTACTCGAGAAGACCTGCAAGCAGCTTGTAGCCCTCCTGACCGAGAGAAGCAAGTGGCGGAGTACCTCCGGGGGTGCTGGTGTGGTTGATGGTGCTGAAATACCACTTTTCAAGGTTTGAACCGCCCGGTGGGGGTGGGGGAGGGTTGCGAGAGCCATAGTGGCCATGATGATGGGGATGGTGACCGTGATGACCGTGGTGGCCGTGATGAGAAGAGGCCATCGTGTTGGCGAGGGTGTTGAGTTGGTTGTATTCGGGCATGGTCGGAAGAAGGGGCCATTTGTCCTTCGTGGGCACACCCATGATCTCTATTATCTTCTGCATCTGGTTGCGCTGGAAGGGCACTGTCTTCTTGCTGTCCATCTTGGCCTCTTCTCCCTTAAATATCGGCCGTAGAGATAGGAGTTCAGCAAAGATGCAGCCAACAGCCCACATGTCAATGGCCGGGGTATAGTGGTAGGAGCCGAGGATGAGTTCTGGCGCACGGTACCATATTGTCACGACCACCTTGTCTCCGCTGAATAGTGAATGAAGGGGTTTGTCGAAACGGCGTGCGAGACCCAAGTCACCAATCTTGACTTCACCTGATGAAGTAACCATAATGTTGGCGGGCTTGAGATCACGGTGCAGAACCCAATTCGTGTGGAGGTACTGGCAACCGTTGAGAAGTTGAAACATGATGCTCTTTATCGTTGCTGGAGGGATCGGATGCCGAGGTTGTTGAGTGTGGTGATGAATAATCTGAAGCAAATCATGCTCTGCATACTCAAAGACCATAAAGATACACTTGTCCTCGAGCATAATCTCACAAAGACGGATGACATTGTGGTGGTGGAGTTCGCTGCACAGACTCATCTCACGGACAGCACTCTGTGAAATGCCCGTGTAGCTGATCTGCTCGCCCTCCTTGTCAGGCTTGAACTTCTTGATGGCGAACTCGCCGACGGGCTTTCCATTGCGACCGACAGCCTTGTAAACACGTCCATAGGTACCGGAACTGATGAAGCCGATGATGCGGTACCGATCTGTGATGCGGACTTTGGGCTGATATCCAGTAGAGCGGTCGTGAGGTTCTACATGACGTTTTTGGTAAGCGTGAGCTGGGAAACCGAGACCGATGTGAGGGCGGGGAGGCATCGCCGGGTATTAGAGAGTTGAAGTGCGCGTTAACCACTTGGCATTGGCACGATATATGTATTGTGAGAGATGACGATGACGATAGAGGATGTCCCACAAGCGGTAATGAAGGGATTGACCAAAACAAAACAAGCTGAGACGTCCAAAAGCCGAAAAGGAAAGACGATGCACGTAAGAAATTAGAATGATGACGCTGAGACAAAAAAAGGAAGCCGAGACTGATGAGAAGGATGAGAGGGTGAGTTGAGTTGAGTTTGAGTTGGCTAAAGACGTTGGTTGTCTAAAACTCGACACCTCAGGTTGATCTTCTTCCCCCCCCCCCCAAGCCGGGCAAGTATGCGGAGTGATCCGAGCAGATAGCCAGAGGCAAATGGATAATGAAGTCCGAACGACAAACCAAGATAGGGTAAGGCTAGTCTCAGCTGTCTTAAGAGAGGAGGAGGAATATGCAAGACGTGTGTGTGTGCAGAAATAGACAAGTCCGTACGAACACGGGATATTGAAGCCCGAAAGGCGAATGCGAAAGGTGTGAATAAATGACGGGGTATATAAAAAATAAAAGACAGGGAATCACGGATAGGCGAGATTCAGAGATATGACAGATAGATATGTAGAGAAAGAGTATGTAGAAAGAGATTATAGTAGGTAGAGTAGTACGGATAATAGTAGATGGAATAAACTCACCTTCAAAAGTCGCCTGAACACTCCGCTTCAGAGACCCCCTGACAACGCCCAAGCCAACGGATCCCGGGCCCGAAGCCCCCGTCGGCGGATTCGTTATGCTCATTTACTTTTGACAACTCTTGTTTCTTTTTTTTCTTTTCTTTCCTTTTTTTGATATCCTCCAATGGAATAGTATAAAATTAGGCTCTAACTTTCGGAACGGGGCCTCCGAAACTTGGGGTGATTGTAAGCGGGATTAGAGATGATCTGCGCGCGCGATGATGATGATGATGGCGGCGAAGACACGATATGCACCCTCTAGCTGAAAGGGAATGGGTTGGTTTCTTTCCTTCTCCGCGCGGGGAAATACAGAAACGTAAGACAAAAAAGACAAAAGGGTATAGGTAGAAATAGATCAATCAGACTTGATGATGCGCGCCCATAGGATGAGAATAGTTCCTTTGAGTTTCGGGGAGGTGGTGGTGGTGGGAACTTTCCACGGCAGGAAGGTACTGTAAATCAATACTACAACAGCGCAAACCTGCAGTAGTAGACGCACGCAGTAAGATGGTCACTGGTACTGCTGCAATCCCAGGGGCTGTAGGTATCCCTCTGCGGCGCGGATCTCTGTCTCTCTCGTCGGGGAACAAAGACACGAAAGGAAGAATATGGGGGTCTCTCTCTCTTGTCTGGTTCGTGCGGAGATCCGCTCTCTGTGGAGATGGGAATAAAAAGATGGATCTCTCTTTCTGGAATGACTCGTGGAAATGGCTACTAACGTTATGTATAATATATTGGGTGTTCCGCTTGGTGGTGGTTTCGCGATTGACGCGGGTGCAAGTGAAAATGAAAATGCGACAGAGTACAAAGAAAAAAGGGTTTGGTTTCATGCAAATTGGTTCCCTCCCTTGTGTTCTGGAACTTGAACTAGGTTATGCGACTTGATTGTCCTGTCGATCGATGACTAAGCTGGCGTGGACTGATGTCTTCTTGGATGGGTGTTTTGTTGCTGGTTGTATTGATGGAATGAACCTGGACAACACCACTACCTACCCAGGCATTGCATGATTGATCTCAAAGATAAACTATACGTTCATGTTGAAAGCTTTATCTTATCAGCTTGTGACATTGGCACAGTAGCAATATGTAAACATGAACAACACTTATACTTCATAACGTCTTTTCTTGCTGTCTGCCTTGCACTAAACTTTCAACGCAAAATACTAGTCTCCCCCATATGCAACGCTTGCTCTCACCTTATCGGGGTCCCAGCTTCTCAAGAACTCTAGTACCCTCCTCTTCCCACTCCGCCTTGGTAACCCACATGCTCTCCTTGTCCGCCATGATGTTGGCCAGCACCGCACCACCGAGGAACACCATGTGTCGGCGTCGCGGGGGATCCTCTATCCGCACCTTGAACTTGCTCAGCCGCTCCGGGTTGCCCTGCAGCGCCCGCGTGAGCCACAGCTGCTTGAGCTCCTTCTCCAGTCGCGACGGGAGACCTGGGTACATGCTGCTTCCGCCCGACAGCACGATCGCCTTGAACAGCGACGAGCGAATGTCCACGTCGGCCGATTGGATCGTGTTGAACAGAAACTCGCCCAGACCCGGCGACTCGCTGTCGACGAGGTGGGGCTGGAAGAGGCACTCGGGCGCCTCGAAACGCTCGCTGCCCACGCGGATCACACGTCCGTCCGGCAGAGTGTAATCCTCGACGAGAACGGTCGTGTCCTCGCTCAGGCGCTTGTCGAGCTCGAGGTCGTACGACACGTAGCATAGCTTCTCCTTGATCTGGCGGACGGTCTCGAAATCGGCGGTTCGGTTGAGAGCGTAGCCGCGGCGCAGCAGCAGCTTGATCAGGTTGCGTGTGACGTCTCGGCCGGCAACGTCTAATCGCTTCGTAAGGTGGTTGAGAACCACGGATTCGTAGACGGGGACAATGTGTGTGACACCGTCACCAGAGTCGACGACAACACCCGAGCTGAGACCTACACCGCATTCGTTAGCTCTTACTTGCGCTGGAAAAACTCCAATGCTTGTGTATGATGGTTACCTTGGGCGTAGAGAGCCAGAACGGCCTGGATTGCAACGTAGACACCGCCGAATCCATATCTATCAAACATAACCTCGCACATCTTCTCGCGGTTCTTAAGCGGGTTCATGGGAGGCTCCGTCAAGAGGATCTTCTGGCCCTGAGGGTCGACCTTGAGCTTCTCGTAAAAGGTGTAATCCCAAAGATGCTCCATGTCATCCCACTTCTTGACGATACCGTTCTCCATGGGGTAGCTGATCTGGAGCATGGTTCGGGCGGCGGCGGCCTCGTCACCGCACATGATATCCTTAATGACGAGGTCGCTATCGGTCTGCTCCTCCGAACGCAGGATCGGCCGGCCGACGATGGAGGGGTATTGATGCTCGGGGAAGTTCTGCGCGGCATATCCGACCTTGAGGAAACCGGTACCTCCATCGAGGACTAAGCGGTAGGACGTGAGGTCAGCACAGGGGTGGACTAGAGACTAGAGAGCTTGCTGGAGCTCTGTGCGGTGCGTGTGAAGCTTACCAATGGGTGGAGGGTTGGCCATATTTACAGTATAAGAGGGTGGGAGATGTGTGTTGTGTGATTGAAAGGCCGACGAGGTGTCGTGTTGCTATCGCCAACAGCTCAGCTTAGAGGAGGTTGAGGTGGTCGTCAGTAGTGGGGTTCGCCTTGCCGACCGTCGTCAGAGGTCCGGTGGCTGAGGCGGGATCACGTGGCGCCCCGCGATGCTTGGAAATGATGGTTATACAGTCGCTCACAGTCATATAAACGGCTAGACCCCTCTCAATAAATAGCTCAAAATATTGTATTCAAGACTGAAATACTTCCTGGTTACACTGGAAATCAATTGTATTTATTATCTTCGTTTCAACCGCTCTGCATCATGTCCGAGATCAGTTACCTCAGGCGGAATCTCCGCATTCTCGTCCTAAACCCAAACTCATCGACTACCATGACTGAGGGCATGGCCAATGCCATTCGCCATTCGTCACTACCAGAAGTATGAACAAACGAACAGCAGATATTCTAAATTACAACATAGGCTGATTGTCTAAAAGTCGGTTGAGATTTATACCTACACTGCTCCTCCTCACTCCGCCCCCGGCAGCATCGATGATCAGGAAGGTATCGAGCGCAGCACTCAGGCTGTGCTGGATGACTCCAAGATCGAGGAGGAGCTCGGGTCGGACAAGTACGACGCCGTTCTAGTAGCGTGCTTCAGCGTCCACTGTTTGGTCCCCAAGCTGACTAGGTACCGTCATCTTGCTGTCACCGGTATCTTTGAAGCAAGTATTCTCACATCCCTTTCCCTCACGGCCGCACAGGAGAATGGCGCTAAATGGGGCATTGTCACAACTGGAAAGTTCTGGGAGGACCACTTGTCTGATGGTGTCAAGAAGTTTTTCGGTCAAGAAAAGGGCGGAGTCAACAGCAAGTTCGCTGGCGTCTTCTCGTCGGGCCTCACAGCTGGTGATTTTCACACTGTTCCACCAGAGAAGGTCAGAGAAAAGCTCAAAGAAGCAACTCAAAAGCTTCTCGATCAGGGTCAGGTCAACTGTGTTGTCATGGGCTGCGGTGGTATGGCTGGTCTGGAAGGCATCATCCGCTCGACGGCGGTCGAGCAATACGGTAAGGCTGATGGCGACCTTGTCTACATCGTTGATGGAGTCAAGGCTGGCGTCATGCAGTTGGAGCAAATGATCCGAAGCAAGCGAGCCTTTAGGTAAATGTGCCAGAGCTTGTTCTATCTGTGAAGCCATGTCTGCAAATACCTAGAAAATGTCTACTACATGAATACGAACGAACACTACCTCAGAGCGTGTCTGTAGTCCGATTCTGTACCTGTAAGATAATCAACGCTGAAAAGAAAGGAAAGAAAGAGAAAGATCATGAGCACCCATTGTAACTGAGTGCAATATGAGTCGCAGACTTCTAATCAACGCGTCTTGTCCTGCCCCAGACCTCATCAACATCCTTCTTGCCCTTTGTTTCTGGGACTTTCCAGAACACAAAGATGAATGACCCAACAGCGAGGCCAGCAAAGATGAAGTACACCCATCCATGACCGCCCAGCACGTTGTTAAGAGCTGTATTCACGATAGGGAAGAACTGAGCGACAAGGAATGTCGCCACGTAGTTGGCTGCGAGGCACCAACTCTGAGTGGCACCAACGGCTTCTTGTCCGACAAGCTCAGAAGCGAGCAGGAATGGTACAGGGCCGAGACCGACGGCGAAGAACCCGACAAAAGCCACGACGGCGACGGCTGAGATGATCTTGGCTCCAAATACAATTGACAGAGCCAAGATGAAAGCGCTGGTTCCTTGACCAACGATGGATGCAAGCAGACAAGTCTTGCGGCCCAGGCGGTCAGGGAGAGGAGCGCAAGCGACCGTGGTAGCGAGATTGACTACGGAAATGAGAATGGTAAGGAGTGCTGAAGAAATGGGAAGTAGGTCGGCAAGAAGAGAGACAGAGTACATGATAATTGAGTTGACACCGCAAAGCTGCTGAACAAACATGATGCCCACCACCGCGATGATGGCAGGTCGGGTATCAGAGTCTTGGAGAACCTGAAGGAAGCCGAGGTGCTCAACGCGGTTCTTGGGTGCAGATTCGGAGGCGCTGTCAGCCTGAAGAAGGCCGTCTTCTTCGGAAGCATCACGTTCCTCTCCGTTCCAGGACTCGGTCTCTTCATTGATGTCGTAGCCATTTCCACGGATCCTCTGTAGAGTTCGTTTAGCCTTGGTTCCATCACCTTGGGCAGCCAACCATGAGGGACTCTCTGGTACAACAAAGAGTCCCAACGTCTGGGCTGTCGCAATAAAGACTCCCGAGCCAAGGATCCATCGCCAAGCAGTTCCGTAGCTTAGGAAGTATCCCAGCGTCTGGACTGCCAAAATACCGACGTTGATGGAGATTTGGGTCATGAAACCGAATAGTCCTCTCTCCTTTGGTGGTGCAATCTCGCTGATGTACAAGGGAACGACGACAGTTGAAGCTCCAGCTCCGATGCCAGAGAAAAGGCGGCCGAGTGCCATGACAAAGACACTGCCAGCAACGGTCTCAACCGCAGCTCCAAAGAGGTATAGTAGGCCGGTAATTCGCATCGCAGGAAGGCGTCCGCGCTTAGAAGAGAAAGGACCCGATGTCAAAGCTCCCAGTAGTCCTCCCAGGGTGAATATCGAGGATACGGTCGCAAAGGCGGCTTCATCCATGGGAATACAATGGGGCAGGAACCCATGATCCTCCTCGACCGGTTTCTTGTGGATCAAACCTTTGATCTTGTCGAGAGCGGATAGAGCATTGATCGATTTCTTTTGACAGGTGATAACATCTTGGGGAGCGTTGAGTTCGGCCTATAGAAGGGTTGTCAGTTAGCTGATGGTGGTCATGGCGTTTGGTGTTTACTGTAGCGTACGTACCAAGTGGAAACCGAACTGTAGAGACCCCAAAGTGGTGATGGCGATGAGCAAGATCAAGTATCCGCTGATATCGCGGAGCCTAGAGCCGGCCATATTTGCGGTCGGGTAGAGGAAGTGAGATAGAGGTTGCGTAAGGGAGAGAAAGCAGCTGAGAGTTGAGGTTCAGAGGGACTTGGGGTAGCTTCCATATCATGTCATGGGGGTGGATCCACGTGCTGCGTGGCTTGGATACCCCTTGTTGTGTTAGCCGCAATTGGGCAATGTTAAATCTAGCGACCTGACGGTTGGAATGTAATTTTTAATAAATTATTAAAAGGTTACTATTTAATCTAGAAATCCTTTGCCTTTCAACTATACCTACCTAAAGCCACATGTCTTAGTTGGGACACTTACATGCATTGCTAAACTCGGCGCTGTATCACAAACTCAACCCAGCCAGTTACCCTATGCTTAACCCGCATCTACTGATGACCCCATGTCAGCGATTCGGAACATTCGTGCCGAGTCATCACAATCAAGTCCAATTGTTCTTGGTGATAAGCTGCAATAGATTTGAGGCTGTGTTGTTGGTTTCGATCCTGCCTTAGGCCGACATGACCAGCCGCGTGTCCTTCAATTCTCCATAGGTAGACTCCATCTCCTCTTTCTGACAATCCCATCAACTGGTAACCTCTGTGCAAAGCCAATCACTACTTATACATTGCTAAACCAGAGCAAGCTGCACCATGTCTATCCCTGATAAGAAAAAAACACTCTATTACAAAGAATGCAACAAAGACCAGAATGAATCCATCATCTTTCTGCATGGTGGCGGAGGAAGTCACATTGAGTGGAAACAGGTTGCGAATCAATCCTCCATGGACTCGTATCATCTTATACTTGTCGATCTACCAATGCACTCGGCATCCCGTGACATAAAGCCTCTCACAATCGACACGGCAGCCGATGAAGTACAAGAGGTCATCCGCAACCATGCCCATGGCGGCAAAGCCCATGTTGTTGGATTCTCTTTAGGCGGATTCATCGCCTTGGTCCTAACCTCACGTCACCCGAACGCCGTGTTATCAACCTTTGTTACTGGCGCGAACCCATACCGAGGTCTGTTCAAATGGGTCATGCAAAGGCCAACAGCGATGTGGATCGTAAACAAGATACAGAACATCCCTGGGTTGACGGAAATGGCCCTCAAGAGACAAGGGATCGATTACGAAGAGTGGATGGCCGAGACCGAGAAGAACAAGTCACCAGAGAGGGACGATGCAATGAGAAGAGAGGTGAGTGAGTTCAGCATGGAGCATGTAAAGGCTGTTGGTGATTCTGGGGTGAGAACCTGTGTCATTGCAGGAGGCAAGATGGATCAAGTTGAAGCGGTGAAAGAAATGGGAGTAGTTTTAAGAGAAGGCGGACACGAGAAAGGAGTTGAGAATGAAGCAGTCGTGGTGACAGATGCATATCACCCTTGGCATTTGCAGTTGCCAGAGCTGTTTGCTGCTGGTATTTCTGCTTGGGTGGGAAACAAAGAGTTACCAAAGGAATTTGAGAGGCTGTAGCTAGGTCTTCTACAGCCAGGAGTAGGTAGTATAGATCGTTCTGAATTGGTATAAGTATAGAACTGGCATCCTCGTTCGAGCTTTGCCAACGACTGCGAGTCGCATTGAAATGAAAATAGAGAAAGTTAAAAAATACTTCATACGGTCAAAAGTTGAGATGCAGACACAAACTACCTGATTTGAATCAATTCCTGGTAATTCCTTCTATGATTATTATTAAAGAGGCAGTGCCATTGAAGGTCGCAATTAGGCGTAAGTACCTATGAAAGTATGCAACGTGAAGGAGGCACGTAAACAGCGTGATTGCAACCTAGAGCATCGAATCATTCATTCATCATTACTATATATAGCTGATGTCTTTTTATTTTCTGCCTTGAAAGACAAGATGTCTTGAAATCTATAGAACTATCTCTCTACAAACAGGTATGACACTGCACTAACAGCTAAATCTTTGAATCAAGTTAGACATAGCACTGTACATATCAAATCTATAGTATAATGCGTCTAAATTCTCAACAATATGCTTCTGTCAACATCACTGCTTTCTTTTATACCGATTTCAGCCCACAGAAGTTAGTTAAGAGAGTGCCCTTTCATGTTGATGGTCAGGAACACGGCAGAAGACTGCTTTCACTAGCTATCTAAGCCGCCATAACCATCAGAACTTAGAGTAGGGTTTAGCATGGCGCAAGAAAGAGAAAAAAACGATATATCATGGCTAACCCTGTACAGGATCTTGCATGCTTGACACGACAATGCTTGAGGTCTGAGCGTTAAAGCATGATTTACGGATTGCTGCCTAAGAACATCCAATATCCGATGTCCGCTTCTTCCGACTGAACTTAATAAGGTTCATGTTTAGATAGTTTTAACAACCAACATCTGCGCCATTGACTGGTATCAAGCATGACCCATGATTCTAGCGCCTCCTCCTGACCAACTTCTGCCTAAAGAAATTGGTGGAGATAACCGGCAGGTCTCTCTGTTGTATGCCGACCTTGGAAGTGGGGTCGGGACCTTTTGATAAACTTTGGCATTTCTTATTCCTCTTCTTTCCCCTCACTTTCTTATGTTTCCAGTTTATACCAAAAGGCACACGTTGCCAGTATTCTGACACCACTATCAAGCATCGAGATCCCATTGAGGTACCTATACTAAATCCTCCTTTATTGTACTTATGATGAGCGGCGAGGATAACATGAGTTCATTAGTAGTTATGAGTCTGAACGACGCCGAGCCTCCAGAGACACTGTTTCTCGACATGTCAGTTCATGATGTCCTCCACGACCCAGGAATCCCTGCCGTTGAACCCTGGGCTACCATGTTTATCGATGCTGTCCATGACCAAAGGTTCGGCGATGCGATATGGGCCCGCTACCATATCTTCGGAGATGTGGAGGATGGAATAGTCGGGGAGAAATTTACCGTACTTGAAGCTATCAAGGACGATGCAATGAGATACAAGAAATTTGAACCTGAAATATATGCTGAGGCTGTGGTTTTCTATAAGGACAAGATGAACAAGGCGGACACACATCCAGAGGTGATCGAGATAATCTTGCAAGTTGGTGAGCAAGATCTTAGTGGTATAGATATCCCTGAAGGCATCTAGATTTTTATAAGTATGTCCGTTTATTCCCTCACGGGCTTAATCTCAGAGACATTCACACACCAGCCCATATGATTGCCAACTGGTTTGAAAAACAGCCCATTCATGCAGGCTTAGTGTTAGTATAAGAAATATCTATCTTGCAACAGCCCTGCTTGTAAGCTGTAGTTCGCCCCATTGCAGCTCGATCCTTGCCGTTTTTGATCATGGCACCATCACGGGTGTTGGTAGTAATTATCAATACGAAGTATGCACTGACCTGTGTTGGTCATGCCATGCCGTGATAGCCGCTTTCGACCAACAAAGTGGAAAAATTCAACTACGGCATACCAAGTGTGATTGGCTGTTTGATCTGGTTCGACACGCAGAATATCTCGACATAGCAGTATTAAAGGACTATGACTCCGGCTGAACTCCCTTGGCACAAGCCCTCACAAACCATATACCCCATTCCCTCTACACTAGTTAATATTGAAAATATGATTTTCCTATACTTCCTTCTGAGTTTCTTTCTCTTCGGCTCGAGTAAAGGTGATCATCTAGCTACCAGCGCGGACGACACCGAGCCCGACGAACCCTTGTTCCTCGACATCCCCATTGCCGATATCGCTAATGCGGCTGAGGACTTGAAGCTGGTTGAGCCCTGGACTAGCAGATATGTTGCTGCCATTCACGAAAAGAGATTTGGGGATGCTTTGTGGGCACGTTACCACATCTTTGGGGAGATCATCAATGGTACCTTTGAAGATACGAACGTGACAGTGCTCGATCGTATTGAGGAAGATGCCATGGAGTACAAAGTCAATGAGCCAGAATTGTTCAGCAATGCACTCTCTTTCTATGCAAACACAAGCAGCAACGATACACATACCGAAATACTTGATCTCCTAGCAAATGTCAACCTCAAGGACGTTACTAGTCATCTTGAAGAGAGGGCTACATTTGGAGTAAGTTGCAGCGCAAATGATCTTGACTATCGGAACTCCTGTCTCAATCTGATAGAGTACATGTCCACTAGTCGATCCTACATCGGTATGAGGAAAAGATCAGTCTTCTCGTTCGGCAACTGCTACCTGAGGGTCGGCCCCAGAGGACCTGATATAAATTACTGGGTAGCTCACTCAGTCGCTGAGCTCATAGAAGGACACTGCACACGATCATGCTGCAATCATCAACTCAGAACCTCGGGATGGTCGCCTAAAAACAGCAGTCATCGCAAGATCTGTCTCAGTAAGAAATCATCGGGTTGTTCTTAACACGTGACTATGCGGTCGAGCTCGATTGGAAATGTATAGGCGTCACGCTCCAAGACCGCTTGCGCTGAAGGGGGGTTTTGGCGAAAAATGTTGAGTTTGAAGTAGATAGTTGCTGATGACCAAACACTGTGTCGAAGGATGCCAGAAAATGGGAAGGAATATTTAACATGGGTACTAATGTTGAGATAAACTCTGCGTCAATGGGCATGCATGTTGGTTACATGAGAACCGGTCGTGAATTAGTAACTGATGGAAATATTATCTAGACCATCTTTAGTGCATAAATAGCCTAAAATATCATTGGTATTTCTGTCTGGGCTTCTTTTAGTCCCTGCCTTTACCTTACCCGCCTGGCATGTTACTGTGTAGCAATAAGCATGCCATCTAAGAATCAGAAGTGACAGGGTTACAGACGAAGCAGGAACGACAATAACTGCCACGGTGGGAAATAAACAGAAACAGTAAGGCTCCTTCCTGCTTTCCCTGTCACCGTAACATGTCAGAAATTGACAAGATTCAACGTCTCCCCGCAAAGTATGGCACGATCATCTACCTCTCTACATCTTGAGTCATTTCAGGCCCGACGATCATGTCCGATCCCTTGTCATTGGCAGCTAGCATCGCGGGACTCATCTCACTAGCTGATGTCACCTTCAAGTATACCTATAAATTTGTGGGAGCCGCTAAAGATGCAAAAACTGATGTATCGGCCCTCGCCGACGAGATCAATAACCTTGGAAGTGTCCTCCGAGTTCTTGAGGCCCTGGCCTCTGACATGGAAGCAGAAGGAGATCAATTTGATCCGACACTGAGAAATCACTATCTCAATCACTGTTTCAAAGCTTTGAGCCGTATCGAAATGAAGACAAAGAAAGCCATAGAACGCTTCGTACGGTCAAAAGTCGATTGTATCTACCAACAACTCAAATGGCCTTTCTCCTCCTCTGAAACAAATAGCCTGCTGGACGAGCTCTCCCGTCACAAGGAGACGATCAACATGGCTTTGGCGGCTGATTCAATGCAAAAACTACAAATATCGCTCACGAAAATGGACAAACTCGGAGAAAGCATCTCTAAAGTTGAGAAGATCGTGAAATGAATTGAGATAAACACTCTCATAGATCTCAATGCTCAGAAGCAGCAGGTCCTCAATTATTTCATGAAGGCGGACCCGCAAGATAATCTGGCAACCAGCATTAAACTGCGACATTCGATGACAGGACTCTGGTTGACAGAATCTACAGATTTCGTTCGCTGGATAGAAACACCTGGGTCGAAACTCTGGTTGACTGGTATACCTGGAGCAGGAAAGACTGTCCTGGCTGGATCAGTCATACAGGAAGCACTCTCTCGGAGTTATGCAAACCATAGCATTGCCGTGGCGTTCTTCTTTTGTGATTATAAGGACCCCAAGACCTGGGAGACTGTGAACATCCTCGGAGCAATAGCCAACCAACTTGCTCGCCAGGGAAAGGAAGCTTTCGAGATATTGAGTCTCTACTATGATGATCTGCACCCACCCGATCAGTTCATAACAATACCAGACCAAGACGAAGTGAGAGCTCGGATTAGTCAAATGTCGCATCTGTTTGATCAAACCATCATTATCATAGATGGCTTGGATGAATGTGGTGATCACACAGACGACGTCGTCGATACCTTAATGCAAATGACCGAAGACTCGGAAAACACCTCTCTGGCTGTCTTCAGTCGAGACCATTACAATATCAGAGTCCATTTGGAGACTGATTTCGATATCATTCCGATCATAGCACGTACTGACGATATTCAACTGTATGTTGGTGCTGAGCTTGATCGGAGGGTTCGTACCAAAAGATTGCAGCTTAGCACTCTGCACATGAGAGAAGAAATACATCAGGTTCTTGTATCCCGGGCCGAAGGAATGCAAGTCTAACAAGCCAGTCATTATTTGACAACTTAATGACGTGAGATAACAGGTTCAGATGGGTTGTCTGCCAATTGGACTATCTTTGTGACTGTGCTCATGATGAAGAGCGCCGTGAGGCTTTAAACAAGCTCCCTCCTGACTTACCGGAGAGCTATCGTCGACTTCTCGAAAGAGTCAACCGTTGCTCTCCCAGGGTTCAGGATATGGTTAAAAAGTGTCTCCACTTCTTAACCATAAATGATGCTAAGCTCACAATAGGTGAGCTTCGACAAGCAATCTCGGCTCCAACCCGGATCGGCGAGACCCTTAACGACAGCAATACTGTAACAGAACAGGAAATTCTAAGAAGATGCAGTAGTATTATTAGAAAGTCAACTGACGGAAACCACTTCGAGTTCGCCCATTTCTCAGTTCAAGAATTTCTACAGTCGGAGTGCTGTTTTTAGCTCGCCCGGTCTTGAGAAGTACTGGATCAGCTGGAACTCTACGTGCGCTTTGTTTTCGACCCAGTGTCTTCTTTTCTTGCAAATGGCTAAATTCAATGCGGTTCCCATCGAATTTGAAGAGGTATTCATCTCAAATATCTCGGATCTCACTTGTCAAATTAAAGAGACGTATCCATTCTATAAACATGCCGCAACATGGTGGCTAAGGAATACGAAAGACGGGCTTGACAACTCAGCCGTTCTGACATTAGTCCAATCACTATTCAACCCTTCGAAACGCGTATGTTTCGTGCTATGGGCTGTCGAGGTTCTCCAACAGGTTGCAGCCCTTGATCACATTCTGTCTGGCAGAAACTTCTACGAGGAAGCCTGTAGGATAGTGATTCAGTCCTCATTTCGGCCTCTACATATGGCAGCTGCTTTGAGCATTTCTGAAATATGCGGCTCTCTGCTCCTCGACGAGCAAGACCCGAACCGAAGGTTTGAAACAGCAAACTACCTTGATCTTGCATTCATATCTGTGCTTGGAATCCCGGGAATGCCACATCTATCTGCCGAAAAGTCAAAAGAGTATTGGCGTGTCAGAAACGCTGTGGAGTTGTTCTTGCCGTCGTTCGAACGACGCAACAAGACCATCGACTGTCTGATAGCGAAAGAAGCACAACCATCTAGCCACAGGATTTCTCAATGCTCAGCCTCAGTGCTTTCAATTACATGTGTGCTTGCAGCTACGTACAATAACCTAAGTCCGATCACCAAGTTCCTGTCTTTGAACACCACTCCAACACTGTCCGAGATTAAAGTACTCGGACACTGGATCAATACAGCTGAACCTTATGATAAGCCAGCAGAACTTTCAGCTTAAGGATTATTGCAATTTATTGATCAACGAAAGGCACAATCCACCGACTGGGGCAGAGAGGCTGTCTCAACTGTTTTAAAATGGAGATTGAAAAGCGGATTCACGTTCATGAGAGATATGACTTTCCAACCCATGTCAGATTCCTCCTCGACGGAGCTGGGCATGACTCAAATCCACACGGCCATACGCAGCGATAATATGGATATCATCGAACGTTGGCTGAATGATGGACATCACCGGAAGGAAAGACTGCGCCTGGCTGATGAGCATAAAACCATGCATTTCGCGGTGCAGCACGATGCTTTAAGAGTCTTCAAGCATCTAGTGGATGCTGGTTGTGACCCATATACAACAAATGATCAGGGAAACCTACGAGTCCATGAAGCCGTTCGCAGATCCGAATCCCGCTACCTTGAAGTTTTGAGGACGTTCAAAGACGCGGGCGTCAGCCTTTTTACCCCTGACGCTAGGGGGAACAATATCCTTCATATTTACTGGATAATCCGCGAGGAAGCACATGGCTTTTTCAAACACATGTACGATCTGGATCCTCAAGGTGTGATCAAGGGCTTTCAAATGATAAACAGTGAAAATCAGACGCCTCTTACTCTCTTACTATCAACCCAGTACCATCATCTAGTGGACTTGAGAAAGTTCTTGTCTTGGATGTCAGGCCTCTTGATGAGTTATGAAGGGGCGTCGAATCCATCAAAGCCAGTGGACATCGAAAAAGCTATTGATTACCTTCTAACAAGTAGCCAAGAGTTTAGGGCTATGACAAAGGTAGATCCTATTCCCCTGCACTTTGTGGGTTGCCATAACTCTCTAGAGCAAGTTCAGGTAATGGCTAGGGTTTATCCGGAGGCAATCAGCTGCAGGCATGAAGCTCGGTTACCAATTCAGAGATACATCAGTGATGTTTTGCACAGAAAGAAAATGCCCATCAATCTTGACATCATCAGGAGTCTTATACCCAAGAACCTGAGTCGGAGGCAAGAAAATAATGAGCCAACGCTATGGGAATGGATCCTCAAGGCGCCGCATAAATACATTGGCAATCGGCATCATGACATATGTGCCATTCTGATGCATCACGGAATAATGAAGGCACATGAGAAACAAGTCAAGCGAAGCGGATTACTCTCACTTGGGTTAGCGCTGGACCGTCCTGGCTTTCTTCGTACGGTTCGCAAGGTTATTGAGCACACGGAGTATTGGAATGAAGTGAAGAACTCCAAGCAGGTCTCGAGTCTCTCTCAGTACGTCATAACATGTGCAAACCTGGATATGATTGAATTCATGCTGGAGAAAGATGCAAACCTTCATTGTCATGATGGTGTTTCCTCTCCCATTGAGGTGGCCTTTCAGGGGACTGTGGCACTGAAAATATGCAACTCAGAACCCGGGATCCAGATATACAAAAATATTCTCGAACATGCTGATACAGAGAAATTGATTTCCCCTTCAGCCTACCAGAACCTATCGCTTTTGCATATGCTTGCAACAGATGAGGATACGAGCACGATAATTTGGTTGGCGGAGGAGCTTATATGTCGAGGACTTGAAATCAATCAGCCGGGGTCAGGTTACAACAGAGATTCTGCTGTCAACCATCACATCCGCAAACATTCCTTTCAATTTGCCGAGCTACTACTTCAGAACGGCGCTAGCCCGCTCATTGATGGCGTACTATCATTTGAAGCCATACGCTCAGCTATTGAAGTCGACAATGTAGCCTTTCTGGAGCTCATTGTAACGCATACAGGTAAGCTGTCGGCGGAAGTGAGTTGGACTGATTTGGAGCCCTTCTATGCCGTAAACGAGAACGCGGCCAGAGATCTTCTCGTAGACCCAGCGAACGCACTGCATGTGGCATCTACCTCGAAAAGCTTTGCCTGCTTGAAATATCTACTTGAGGAAGGTCTAGCGAAAGAAGCTCTGGTGCAGCACCAGGACTCTACCCCATTGCACGTTGCAGCATTCATGGGTTCAGTGGAAGCTGTGGAACTCCTCTTAGGACATGGATTGAATGTTGCGGCTAGAAATAGCCTTTATCAAACACCACTGCATTTGGCAGCGCAAGTGGGAAGCTTGGCTGTAGTGAAGTGTCTACTTCGACATGGTGCGTCGGATTGCTTCGATGCGTTTGTCAAGACGGCAGAGACAGTCGCTCTTGAGTTGGGATTCGTCGGAATTGTGTATACCTTGCAAGAGGCAAAGAACGAGGAAGCTCGTCGAGAACATGGAAAGCGTCGAGGACCCGAGAAGACGCGGGACCACTTGGCAACAGAACTTGAGAGAGCGGTTAGGGCGTATAACTACACAGGTATAACGACTCTGATGGATTCAGAGTGCTCGATCGATGTTCACATGCCTAAAAGACAGGGCGGGTCAGCACTTATATTGGCGCTGGAGCTAGAGAGTCCTGCCATGGTGAAATGGCTTTTCGAGCACGGGGCAAGCGTACTGTCTGCCAAGTATACAAACGGAGTCGAGGATAGTGCCATCGAGATTGCGTCGGCTCGAGCCATCTTTAGCAATCAACTGACAGATATCGTGAGGAGGTATTGGTTGCAGGGAGGGAATCTTGTCACCGACGAGGACTTTCCCTTCCACGACGCTGTATGGAACAGCAACACGTTGGGTCTTTCCGCTCTGATCAACGAATGTAGAACACATATTGACGCCAAGGGGTAGGTACTCTGGTCCTTCTACAGAGAGTTACTGACGTGATTCAGAGGAAAGGATTTAAGTGCAATACTCAACCGTCAATCATTATCCGTATTTTATGGCACAAATAACTGGCGGTCGGGAACACACCACGCGTTTACAACGCCATTGCATATTGCTTCTTGGCTCGGAAACAAGCCGGGAGTGTCTCTGATGGTAAATCATGGTGCTCTTGTGGATGCATCAGATGGCAATGGTTGGACGCCGCTGATGTACGCTCGTTCTGTCGACATGGCCTGCCACTTGATTAGACTTGGAGCTTCTACATCGGTATTCTGCAGATTTGGGTCACTTACTTCCATGATTCGCTGGTTCGGACCTGAGCTATTCCAAGAGCTCTACGAGTTACTACCAAGCGGATTTCCAGAGGAACTCTTGGATCAAAGATCACCACAACAATTTCCCACCGCCTGTGACGATATCCCGATAACAGGGGCAACCCTGGGAAAGATGAGCGCGTTTCAACAAGACCTTCTCGCGGAAGACCATGCTGGGCGGAGTTTGATGCATTGTATCGTGTGTGAGGATGATCTATTCTACTTCGCGCTCAACAACTATCCGGACCTGAAGGACATAGGCCCTTTTCCATGGCATCTGGAATGGCGGTCCTTCTCTAGCTTGGCGTTCTTGACGTCAAGTTTCCGTAAGTATCGGCGGTATGTGCCTTTCGAGTCCTTCAAGACATTCTTGAATCTTGAACCATCTCGGGGCTGGAGTCCTTTGTGTCACGCTGCGGTGTCGAAAATCGTTACTATTGTTGAGAACTGTCTGGATATGGGCGCAGACATCGACTTCGAGGGCTGTGATGACCCTGACTGATGGGAGTGACACTGCTCCAACAAAAGATGAATCACTTTGGAGTGGATATGGGACAGTAAAGGTGGTGTTGTATGGAAAGAGAGCAAGAGGACCTGATGAATCTGACAGGGATTATCGAAGAAGACTGGCAAGACTCAAGAGAAGTTTGCATGGTAAAATTGTGTACTCTAATGTGCATAAGCCGACAGCTGGAACTGGCACCGAACTCACAGGCAGAAGCGGCCTCTGAGTTAAAGACGAGCTCAGCACAGGTTTGGGCACAAGATTGAACGCCAGGGCGGACTTTTAAAAAGGCCGGCATGATTCTAACCCTTTCTAATGACCACAGACTGGAATATCTACCAAGCCAGATACACACTTGCAACGGAGTGGCAGTTCAGCAGATCACTCTCTTCTCATCGAACCTTTTGTAAGTTTATATATCCCCCTTCCGATATCATATACGTTTCCACAGGGCCACAGGGAATACATATTAGTGTGTTTGTAAATTTATTTCTGACATGCTATGCAGCCTGACAAGCAATAATTCCCCCCCCTCCCTCACAAACGCAAAGCTACCACAAACACCACAGCGTTTTGTTCCCTCCCCCAGCACTTATTTTTCCCCAAGTATCGAAATACACAAATGATTCAACAAACTGTTTGATCTTCCTTTTCTCTTTCATCATCTTGCTTAGAGCAAATCACCTGGAGCCCTTGTCTCCCGATTCCCTCCAGGTTTGCCCCGTTCGTGGCGATGAGGTCTGCCACTACCATTTCTACTTTGAACTCGGCAAGAGAATTCAGTTTCGTGATGTCGAGGGTAACGTTACCAGCATCGTTGACCTAGCTATGTGGATGGAGTCTTACGGACCTCGCTGGGGTAAACTCATCGTCCGTTTCGTCATCCGAGACCGTCCCTTCCCCGGACCCCTCCTGGCAAACTTTTAGTTTCCTCTTAGGAATGCCCAGACTTCTCGCTGCACTAATCTTCTAGATGTCATCAACCTTCTTCGAGGAGTCCCGGGCGAGGAGCTTGACGATGAGGGCCGTTTTGACTTGACACAGTTTCACTTTTGCCCCTTCAGTGATGACATCCGCGGTTACCGCGATGCTCTGTAAGCTAGAATCCCTACTCTTTGACATTTAGTACTAGTAGCTAATACTTGATTAGCACTCAGTGGATGATTCGTCTCTGCAACAACGACTTTGTTGGATGGTGGTCTCATCGCCAGTCTATTGTGAACACTATCTACGTCCTCAACCTTGATGACTACGAGGGTGACAAGTATTCCGATGAACACGGCAAAAATGGGTTCGGAAGAATCATCGGACTCAACTACTATCACAACGCAGAGTTGACCACCAAGGGCCGCCCGATTGTCCACATGACCCCCAGGCTCATTCATTGCGGTGTTTGGATTGACCCCGAGTTTCATCGGGCTGAGCGCTTTGGCGAGGTCGACCTTCCGTACGAGTCTGAGAGCCTGGTTTAGACGGCCTAACAGAGTGGCCACACCTGGTATGAGACCTTAAGAGTTCGTTGGTGTTTTTTTTGGCTGCTTCACATGGCAAAGGTTCTTTTTTATGTTTATTATACTAGCTGCAAAAATACAAGCATTTAGGTAGAAAACAATATCTCAACTCAACGAATCGGTGCCACAGTTGGTGCAAGCCTAATGTATCTCGGATCCTCCGTATCCAATCCAAACATGACTGTAGACTCCCCTCCACTCCTCGACTTTGTCGCCTCCCACGGCTTATAACCAATGAGCTCTTGATCCCACCACTGCCCACGTACAGCATGGGCGATAGCCAAGAAACTAGCATGTAGCTGCGGTAGGCGCTTTACGCGATTGCGAATAATATCGATAATGGATACTGTAACAGTGAGGAAAAGCATAACAGTCACGGCGATCAAAATACTACATCGGACGATGTAAACCGATTCAATGACCTTTGACATCGTCTCAACCTCAGATGTACCAAAGTAACCCGCCGTAGTAATAGAGACAATCGCGTGCGCCATGTTGCCGAAGAAATGACCGAAATCCTTCGATGTAGGGATCGTGTAGAGTGTGTCGAGAGTATCGTCGACAATACCAATTTGTTGTCGGATTATGTACCATGGTATGGCGGACATATATACACTTAGGGAGTCTAGTGCTTGCGTGTCGAGAGCTGTCTTATTGGAGTCGGCTTTTGCGAAGCAAGATGCCATGACTGTGCCATTGAATGTACACGATCCGACAAGCCATTCCAGACGGGGAGTACACTTTGTTCGGGAAATCCAGTCGCCGCCATCGGTCTGAACCAGGCTTTTATCGTCACCGCGATTTCGAAGGGCGGTCTCGTTGATGTTCGGAATCGATTTTGTAGCGGATAGAAAATATGTCGTGCCTGAGATTGGAATCTTGTCGCTGCCGTGCTTCGTCGCGTTACTCCAAAGTCGAATTCTCTGCGAACCTTGTGATAAGAGCTCAATGCTCTCGATGCTATCGTCGGGAAGAGTAAAGTTGTAAACCGTGTTGCCGTCATCTTTGTAAGAGGTGTAGTTTACTTCAGTGGCGGCTTCACAGTTGGCGGTCCAGTTGAAGAAGACTACTCCTTCGTAGGTAGTGTTCGTAGCAAAGGTCAAGTTATGTGTTGGGACGGGACCCAAGATGCCTGAGTCGACGTTTGCAAGAGCGTTTTGAGACACGAGACTGCCTACAAAGGTGAAGACTGTCTGAGAGAGAAAGGTATCGTTCTTTGAGAGTGAAGGATAGAAGTTGGAATTGGGATTGCCGCCCATGGCTGCTGAGAGGGATGTAATGTTGGAGCTAAGCGCATCAGTCGCTGAGATTGGAAGTCCAACGACGCCCAAGCCATTTTTGTAGTGTGTATACGGTCCAACGGTAAGGATGAGTGTTCCGACAGGCACAAGAAGTGTTCTAGTCAAGATCAAGGCAGCGTGCATAACGCCATACCACCAGGAGTACTTGACAACCGTTCCCAAAGTCCACAGCGTCAGACTTTCCGCAATGTCATCGAGATCCTTGACCGCAACAGGCTGTTGTGTTGTAAGAGCAAAAAGATGCAATCTTCGGAAATCCCAAACAACGAATTGCACGAGAACGGCTGCAGGTCCGAGGAGTGATGATAGAGCTATACCGGAGTAGAACTGATCGACGGGAAGAGAAGGACTTGTGCGAAAGACGCGGCGTTTGGAAGCATCTGTGTCTAGCACAGCACCTGTGTATGACCAAGCAAGACAAAACACGGCGCCGGCGAAGTAGATACATAGGATGATAACGTAAGCTCTCAACCAGCTATCGAGTTTGTAAAGGCCTTTATTGTCATGTTTGGTGTTTAGTGGAGACGGCTTAGTTTGGTGTTCAGGGGTCTTTTCATCCATTCGGTCTTCCTTTTCGAGAGACGAGTATACCGCCGGTGTAGACATGATGGGCATAAGAAATAGAGAAAAAAAGATATACGGACGGAGTAGGCGTTGAAGAAATAGGTCGTGGGAGGGGGCATGTCGTGAAGGATTTCGGACACGGACACGGACACGGACACGGAGATTGTGGGGGCACGGAGCATGTCAGCATTTAGTATGTATCAACTGCGTCGAGGTAGTATTTTGCTTTGGTAAAAGCTTACATGTCTTGATGGTGATGCTGTTGCTTGTGGTGAAGTTTGCTTGTTTTGTGAGTTTTGGTGGTTTGGTTGATTGCTCGATTTGTGGGAGCCTGTAGGCACAATATTAATGCCATCCTTTTCTTTTGCCCATCCATACACTGACTATTGTTACAGTGGTCATCATGCGGCAGCAACGAGAATTAGACACAACTAAGAGGATACTATCTAAAATGGAGGAATAAATCAGAAATAGATTGTCTAAAATTTTCTTAATATGTAAATAAAGACATATTAGAGTTTAACTATGGATGAAAGAATAGTTCTACAATCAATTAGGACATAAATAGTAAGCCTAATATTTACTAGCAGCAAACACATCATATTCTACTTGCTGATAGACTGATATACCAATAATTAAATAAATAAACCAAATACATCAGAAGATAACTTTTAGAGATTTTGTTTGTTCATTGTTTTATTTATCTGACATGTCAGTAAACTTCACTGGTACATTCTTGAAGTTGGGGCCCATGACCGGGCACCCCTGCAGTATAACTCATTACCTAGTTGTGATTGGCTAACATGTTTCTAAAACTACCGAGTCGCCTGAGAATTTGGCTTAGTTTGGCACAACCTGCCGCGAAGGACCCCAGCAGCCAGTTCAAGTGATAAGCAAGGGTAGGTCTTAATGCCCGGCTCAGCCCTTCACCCCAATATCCAACCTGGCCACCGCCTGAAGCAGCGGCCTCAGCCTGACCTCCAGCACACCTCCCACGCCTACGACATACGCCATCCCCCTCAGTTTAGCAGCATGGACGGCTTGCCCTTTAGCTTCACTTCTCAGCCAGCAGCAGCCCAGGCCTTTCAATACCCTCCTCATCTTAGCATATCTGGCTCATCTCGCTCATCTCGCCTACATAGCAGCCCCAGTTCCAGCTCCAGCTCCACTCACGCCGACTGTAACTGCAAACAGACATTACAGAAAGAGAAGATGACAACATTCGAATCTGAAGTTCACGACACCCAAAAACAGTGAAAGCTCCTGAAAATCTTTATCCGTCAATTTTAAAAGCAACATTTGATAATTATGAGGCGAGCTTTAGCAGCGCTGGTTCTAAGAACCCGATAACTTGGCGGAACTCTCGACGTGATGATGGCTGCGAGTAAGTCTCAATCATAGCCCCAGAACACACCCCAGGAACACACCTCATTACCAACGACACAACTGTCCCCCAGGTCATGGGGTCAAGATGGTACGAAACCCATCGCCACACAAGCGACGAGACGACGATAAACGAGAAGCCGAGAGAGAAGACTCTTCGACCTACACGCCCGAGCCGTCCGGACTATGACCTCATCTCCACCAAGGTAACAATATGGACGACTCCAGTGAGTCCCTTCACGACGGCGTCGAAGGTGGTTGCCTAGACCGACATCTTGGTTTATTGTTGTTGTTGTTGTTGCTGCAATTGCAGAGGAAACTCATCGAGATCATGGATAGGTCTACGCGCCTTGCGCTGGTGTTCTTGTCGGTTGACAGATATTCTGAGAAATAAGGCTATCTGACCTCACGACGGACCGTTGTGAAGGTGCCATTGTGCTTGAGATGCGGCGTATGGTTTAGGGATTCCTGGGCTTTTGGCGACAACGACCCCCCTTCATCGATGGCCCAAAAGAGCCAAAAGTTATTATACGAGATGAATTGGGATAGTATACGTGCTCGTACTTGCGCCATTATCTAAGTCTGGGAATACAGAATAAATACATAATCGGCATTCCTACAATTCTCTGTCGAGTTTGTTATCCACTACAGGCAAGTGTCCACATTATGATTCCCCGACAACCGTCTGACAGCCGCGTTCACTACTGCCTCAGTAACAACGCGATAGCGAGATTTGATATCAGATACATGTAAACCCTGACTGCCTGAATGATGAGTATGGATTATTTAAAGGCACGCACCGATACCATGAAACTATATCGAAATCGCATCCGTCACAATGTCTGCACCAAACCAACAGAAGCGAAAGCGCAATGCGGACGACAAGACCATGGAAGAACTCAATCGCTACAAAAACAAGCCACTTGAGCGTGGGAGCTTCCTGACGATCTGACGGACGACAGCGCGTGGCAAAAGGACTATACCGTCCTGTGAAGTAATAATGCATCGTATGAATCATGACAAACAGAAGCCGCCTGAAGGCCTGGAAATTGGAAATGTGTTTGTTTCCTTGGTGGGCAGCCTCCTGTCATGTGTGAAGAGGGTAGTGCGTCACCTGAATCGGCAGGGGAAGTCCGCGGCACGTGTCACACCACCTACCGATAGTCATCAGGCGAAGTTACAGTGGATGATAGTATATAATAAAATAATAAAAACGTCCTTCTCTGAGGTTTAGGGTCAGACAATAAAAGAATAAATTGGAATCATAGCCTGTATTTCATAAGTTGGCCAATAATTTACCGGAATACAGCAACACAGCGTTGTAATCACTCAACAGTCAATTTGGTCCAGTACCTAAGAACTACCTCAAACTAAATCATCTTACCAAATTAATCCACCACTTTGTTTCTTGGTTCAACGTCCAATTATTCGTCCTTCTTACTCTCAACATCCCCTTCCTTCTCTTCCTTCTCCTTCTCCTCCTCCTCCTCCTCCGCCGATACCGTCTCCAACTCCGTCTGCTCCTCTTCCTCAACGACGCCATTGAGACTGACAGCTCCATACAACAACAATTCCTGATCCAACAGCGATCGAATCACCACCTGAGGATTGAGTTCCTTAGTAAGCTTCTGGTTCAGCTCCTCGCCATACTTCTGCCGACTAGCCCGCTCATCATCACTCAATGGAACCAGTGCCTGGCGACCGCGCCCCTTGCCCATGAAATCAGGCGCGAGATACTTTCGATGTTTTCTCGACGACCGAGTCAACTCATCCATGGCCGTCTGATTGATGTTCAGAATATTCTCATGGCTGAATGATTCAGGATCCTCAAGCAGCTGCACCGCTATGCCAAACGCAACCGACAGAATAGGCCCAACGCCCGGAATGAAGCCAAGACCCAGGTCAACAAGCGAGATGAGAAGGTCTCTGAGGAATCTGGACGGTTCGTAAGGTCGCCAGCCCACTTCTACTCCAAACGTTGCGCTGAGGACGTCGGCAAAGTCGATCTGCCGGAAGAAATGGGGATGGTGGAGAACGGCAGCGTTACTTCTCCAGTGTATCGACGACGTGGCACTCACAACCAAGTCATCGCTCCATCTCTTGGAATGGAACAATCGATAATCTGGGTTGCGCAGTTTATGCGGGATGGTCAAGTAGGCGATGATGTCGGGCATGTGGAAGCCCCAAGTGACATTATCTCTCCGACCAAGACCGCCGTGCGACGTGGTGGGATACCAGGTGGCAAAGCCACCAAGGTAATCCGTGATGAGAGTAGTGTCTCTGTGTCTGAAGTCGATGACAACATAGGTACACATGTTTGGGAAAGCCTCGTCTGACGTATGAGCAACAGGGAAGTAGATGGCTCTCAGCGGGATCGTAGCATCGATCCAAAGCCACTCCGCATCGTCGCTCTGGATCTGGATGGGACGGAGGATATACTTGCGCGGTCCGCCTCCGTTGAGATCACGGCATTCATTCCAGTTGAGACTATTGGGATGACTGTGTATGGCTGTCATATTGGCAGGGTTGTTGGTTTTGCTTTCACCCACCCAGAATCTGTCCCAATCGCCGTAGCGTGTGTTATTGAGTCCTGAAGGGGTTCCGTGTCTCCATTGAGATCTCGTGTGATGTCTGCTTTGGCTACCCGTCGTGACCCAACCATTCCAGTAATACTCAATGAGAAAGTGACTGTAGAAGTGGTTCCGGTTCTCAGCGTTCCAGCCATTGGGCAGACGGAGGGAGCTTCTAACAAAGTAGCATTCGCCTTCAGGATAGTAGGATGCCATGATGATAGTTTCAGTGTGTGTTGTAGTCAGATAAAAAGCAGTAGTTGATGATATGCCTTTGAGTCAGTCGGGGAGAGGTCTTCATATACTCAGTCGACCCTCTACGAGTTCCCAACTGCCGAAATTGTTGATCCCCCCGGTCAGCAATGGATGCACTTGGGGTCACTCAAACCCCGCGCCAAGACGAAAACGAGAATAATATCATTGCACTGCTTCTTGACCGTTTCGTGTAGTGCCATACTGTAGCTTCTTCCCCGCACCTACTGAAGAAGCACAACAGATTTGTCGAACCCTTGGATACGTTGATATAAACGTTGGATTGCAGGTTGTCGGACTGGAATACTCGTGTGCATCTTGAGTGGTCGAGTCGGTCCGAAATGCGATACATCAAGCCATAATACAACGACGACTAGTAACATCATTGTTCTCTCATTGATGACAACCAGTTTGAAGTAAAGGAATGCAGTTGCCATTCAGTAATCATAATTAGTAATACATTTTGTTCTGATGGCTTATGTCATGAACCGGCATGTTGCAGATTGTATAATCGCTGCAGAGGAGACAAGCAAGCATCTTTCTAAGACCCCTATTAGATGCCGCGATTTTAGACTTATAGAATCACACTATTCCATTGCAGTGTTATTTCGCCGTATATTCAAGGACCAATGACTCTTATTTAGTCGTTTAATACAACTGTGGCATCGGAAAATGGTGAACGTCAAATTAATTTACAAGATTTCTGCACCAGGTAGATATACCGACCGGGTCGTCGTAGCCTTCCATGAATGTAACCATATTAGGTGGAATACCATCAGTGTACTAAGAAGGTTATCGACTTGAGGCAGAAGAGACTTATGAACGCAGCTGGCAAATGTGCAGGATAATCATAATGAGCATACCTAAAGCCATGTGACATGCCCATCATCGATAACGGTTCTAGATGGGTTCCTTCTCTACCTAGGTAGGTATTGTCGAGATATGCCTCCTTCCCGTACAGTACTCAGGTATGGGTGGGTGCGAGGCTCCTTCCATATGTAGTCGTAGAAATTCCCATTGCCTTCCCACGAGTATGTTTGGATTTTTTTTTTCTTTCCTCCCAACAACACCAACAGCAGCAGCACCAACAGCAAAATGGCCTGTGAAGAGGTCGTCGACATGATTGTGAAGGTGTTGACCGGGGCGTCCCACCTGGTCACCCTTGTTGAAAAGGAGTGGGGATACTTCCGGGACTGGAAGACGAAGAGGAAGGAGGCCGATGGTATGAACTCAAACTGATTTACTGGGAAGCCATATACTGACATTAATTAGAGGAGACGGGCGGTATCCTGCTTGATACCGAGGATTGGCGGGAGATGGTGGAAGCCCGTTTGACGGTGGTGGAGGAAGAGATGCTTGCCCGGCGGGAGCCCGTTAACTGGCGCCAACCTCGGAACGCTGGGCCTCTTCCGATACCACGCGTCGAACGACTCCGGGTTCGGCGCGATTCCACCATCAGCTCTGACAGCACCGCCTTCGAGTCTGCTGTCGGCTCCTTCTCTCACCGTGACTGAGATTACCGCGTGTTGAATGAGACAAATCACGAAAAAACAACCACCCGTGGGTAGGGAAAACCATGAAAAAAACCCTTATGGAGGCGTCGAACTGGCCAGGCATCTGTCGTTCGCGGCAGTGTAAGCCCTGGTTAGCCCGGTCCGCGGGTCTGTAGGTCAGGCGCTTCGATCGATCACTGGTCTCTCAATCATTCACCAAGGCCAAATCGATGAAGTGCACCTTGTCCGGGTCTAGTAGCCAGCAGATTTCTCTATCAGCTGCTGGTGAAGCTAAAGCAGCCCCATTATCGAGTTGTTCCCACAAACAAACAACATCTCGATATAAAAACGATGCCTCCATTTTACTCTGACACCTTTTTTTTTCGACATCCACATCGTACCAGTCGTCTCAGAGTACAACCTTCTTTCATCTCAAAGTACAACCTTCTTTCGGTCCAGTCGTCACAGACTACAAACGTCTTTCATTACTTCGACAACCTTAAGACAGCCTTGCTGCCGCAACTCGAACCTGCCAGCCAACCATCCATAAAGCTTACGACGAGCTACTGCAACTGGCTGAGCATCATTCAGGGAGGATGGCAAACAGAACTTAGCTCCTCTTACACCAACAATTCGTCAAACCCAGTCAATCCAGTCAACCTAGGTTGCGTCCTGCAGCCGCTTGCTTGCGACTTTCGTGTCATGAAAAGCAACGACCATCGTCAGACGCGTCGGTGTATTCATGCGCCAGAAATGACACATACAACAGCATTCTCGTCGGGATTGCCCCCAGGATCTCCTATCAAGGTCGACCTCTAGAGACCCACTCTGCCATCAAAATATTATGGGCAAGGGAATAGTAACATACCAACCAATCTATGATCTTCCATCCCGCCAGACAAACTTATTTGCGCCTGCTGTCATGTCGGTTCGCCACATCAACATCGACAATTCCGAATCTACCTTAACAGCCAACCTCATTTGCCTACTCTGACTTTATCTTCTTTGGCGATGGTGACGGGACAGAGTATTGTCATTAGCCAGGGGATTTGAGTTAACGACGCCAGAGAGAAAGCTTTGAGCGGTTGGAATCTCTGTTGTTGAGAATATCGCAACAATGTTGTTGACATTGGTGGCTGTCTCTTCCGCTCTTTTGTCTTCACAATGTCACGTCGACAAGCTTCAACCGTCATTGAACCCTATTGTGTAGAACAAATCTCACGCCAATTTCTCTTCGCTCCTTCTTTTCCCGGTAGCAGTATGTTATCGGCCCTGTCACTTTTTACAATATCAGTCCTCGCTGACATACTAGGACGGTCGCCCCAAGGAGGTCAAATGATGGGCGAGACCAGACGCGGCAAGCCCCGTGATATCTATTATGTCGACGCATCACTAATGTTTTTCTCTCCAGATATTGCAACCACTGCAGCAACAGTAACAGCACCGCTATCGCTACCACTACTACTGCCATTAATAGCAATGACCGCCGCATCGCTGAGATAAGACCTGGTAAGTCTTTTGGCTTCTACTACGTCGTCGATGATCATCACTAATTGGTTTCTCTCCAGATATTGCAACCAGTGTAGCAGCACCAGCCCTACAGCCACAAGTACCATCACCACCTTCACAAACAACAATGGCCACGAACTTACGCCTTTTGAGACTTTCAGCAGGATGACAGACACTGTGGTCATTTAATTGGCCGAGTTATGGTATGTCCATGGCAGTGGAATCAGTGGAATCAGTGGCATCAGTGGCAGAACCACTATCAACAGGAAAAGCCAATGGGCGGGGATCTATCGATTCCAATTGCATTTAGGATTTGCGGTTGCAGTCGGCGCGAAAAGCTGTGTGAAGCGGCAGACACGTATTGTTGTCCATTAAAACGGGAGCCTACACGGCAGGCTCCGGCACGCCTCAAGGGTATCAGACAGATTGGCCGCAGCATAAGAGACAAGATTGGTAGGCATTTATATCATTTATTAAGCCAGTCAAACGTATTCAAGAGCTCAAAATTGAAATTCAGACGCCCCATCAAGTCAGAACTGAAATGCTCCAAAGATCCAAGCTCATTTACCGCACCGTTAAGCTGATAATCCAGTACACGCTGCATCACAGTTTTGCAACTCGCGCAAAGGTCACCATTCGGTGCTGAGGGGTGTACCCAATCCAAGAATCCAACCAACAAGCTCAACTTCTGTATAATACTCGATCGGCTCAAACGGCTGTCCTTTGGATGTCGTCCTTGAAAGGTTGGTTCGAGGAGCTCTTGACAGAGGATACCACCACCAGGAACTGCAAAGGCCATCAACTAAAGAAGTCAGTTGTATCCTGAGGTATCCTTGGGTTTGACCTACCATCCACTCAAAATCACGTCGGATATCCCGAAACTTATCCTTATGAGTCCAGAAAAGTAATGTAAGCGAAATCATTTCGAACGAAACAAGTAGTACGTCGCCCTCGTCTACAGCGCCATTCTGGAGAAACAATCTCTCGAGTAGAAACATATTTTGCAGATGTGTCAAACGGGTAAAGATTCTCAGCGGTATAACGTTTGTCTCGACTTGCGGATCAGAAAGATCTTTCTCGTGCGGCGCGGGTTCTGCGTGTGGGAGAGGTAGATCATGCGGATCGTTAGGGTCGTAGATCAAATGCTTCGGAAACTGGGCTATAACATTCAGTTCGCGCTGTTTTATATTGCTTGACAGGTCAGCAGGGGTTTTGTAAAAAAAAAGAGCAAGTCTGGTACCTGAGTGTTTCCAAAGTCGTGTTTGGATCAGGGGCCAAAGCAATACCGAGGATCTCACTGAGTATCACAGATATCTGGTAGGCAGCTCGGCAGAAACCTGACGGGTAAACACCCCCATGCGTGTTCCAACCGCCTGGGTTCAATTCAGCTGCTGCACGCTCCAGTGCGGCACCACCGGCTAGAAGGTCTTCGTCACTGAGATCCAGCGGCATCTGTGTGGTGCAGTAGCGAGGATCTAGAAGTGGAGGTCTGCCTGTGAATGCGACAATGGCTTTATCTAGATTGTAAATGCGCCCAAAAAGACGTCTCTTGTGCTCTGAAGACAGTGACGGCGTGTAGGGTGTGATGCTCCTTTGTGCGTGAACGCCCAAGTATGTCATCATTGCCACGGCTTCTCCATGGGAGTTCCAGACGGCCAAACCTTTTTGTATTATTAGTAAATATAAATAAACAGGACATATATGACTTACTCGCGTCACCGATAATCATAGACTCCACGATTGTCTTTTGTTGTAAAAGATCAAGAATCATAACATTTGCGATAGTGAAGTACCGTGCAAGCGAGATACCATGTCTCAAGAACGCCAAGGTTGCCTTGTTCAATGTTCCATTCTCAAGAATATGAAACTTTTGCCGTTCGATTGGCTCAAAAGAATTGGGTATGCGTCTCAACACACTCCATAGCATGGTAATCGACTCCCATCGCAAGTTTTGACCACACAGCTGGCCAGCCCATTCCTGGCTGTTCTCTGTGTCCCGAAAGGGCCGTATCGTGTTGTTGCAAATACGCTCAGCGATGACTTCAAGATCAACTTTCTCGAGGTTCAAGTGTGACCCGAATGTCGATTCTAGTGACCTGATAATCGCGGGGACCGTAAGATTCGACCACAGCCTGTTCTCGTATTTGGTCTTGTGTGCCACAAGACGATCGTAGCAAGGGCCAAAGATACATCCCAGAACGGCGAGGCAGGTTTGTTGGATATTTGGTGGAAGATCTTTAAACTTAATCGCATTGCTGGCCTGTGTGCCTGAGATGCTTGTGTCTTCGGGGTTGATGCTGAATGCTTCGAGTTTGGAGAGATAGTTTTTCGTTTCTTCAAAGATTTCGTTATGGCCTGTAACACCGAAGAATGATGGTTTCACCGGAGGGCTGTCGATGGACATTGCATCGTCTCTGTTGTTGGGTCTACCGATGTAATCACCGACAAAGTCGCCTGTGTAGCCAGAGGCCATCATGAATCATAGGACGAGGAATGCCTCACCCGAGTCATTAAACTGAAAGTGACATTGTTGTTGAGCAATCTCCCTTCATAGATATAGAAACGTCAGTATGACTGACCTTCTAGTTTGTTGACGCATACTCAGTCATTCTTGAAGTGAATCGGATCTGACGCACATGACGTTAGCGGGATCGGACATGCTTTGTCATTTAATATGCACCCACCCGGTATATGATACTAACGCGGTACAGTCAAACATCAAAACACCAAAACACCAAAAAAAATTATCGCATCACCAAAAAACATACAACAGCGGGGATTCGCTGGTCGTCACCGACCCAACTACTAATCCGCCCCTTACCAGCTTATCTATGGGAGAGCGGACGGGATCCCGAGTTCTCTGGTAGGTATGGTCGTATGTGTTTGAAATAGCTGCAATTGGGATATCTAACCAATCTTCAATATTTGCTATTATTCGCATTCTTCGAGGCAGTTTGCAACTAATGTTCTTTGAACAAAGAAAGAAAATCACAGCTCTCGCGCTCCTGAAACATTGTCGACGTACTGGATTTTCGTGATTTCTAAGACAACCCTTGAAAATCTGGCCTTGGCGAGAAAATTATGAACTTTGCTGACGGTTGTCTCAGCCCTCCTAATAGTACACAAGTTTCTCCATCGCATGTCGTTGCCAATCCCTCCCACCAGTTGCCCTTCGTCATGCAACTAAGCCTTGTTCATGACCACTTGGAACCAACAACCAATAGTGTCGGGTCTAGACTCAGCCGCAGCAAGGATGACCAATAAGGCAGACTGGCTTCACAGAACATCAACGCCATGCACCTCTGAGCTGAAACTCCATTTCCCCCGCCTCTCACTCTTTCGTCCCCATGGATCCTCTCTCAATCGCGACGGGATGCGCCAGTCTCGTGACGACCATTGGAGGCTTGACTTTGTCCATCAATTCATTTGTGCGAAATTGCAGAGAAGCTCGTAGCGATTTGGATAGCGTATCACGCGAGCTGCACTCCCTAGAAACAGTCCTTGAGCTGATCGAAGAAGACGCCAAAGACGACACAAAGCCATTCCCCGAGACTATCCAGCGCCATGTTTCTGGTATCGTGACAAATTGCGGCTCCGTTGTCGTCGAAATCCAGACATGTATAACAAAATATGGGGATGGCAATGTCAGAAGTAAGGCCGCATGGGTGCTTAATGGCCAAGGCGACATGGGAAAGTTAAGATCCAGTCTGGAAGCTCATAAATCGGCACTGGAGCTGGCACTCGACATGCTTACGTTGTCCCTCACGAAAGATATCAAGACCGACACTACCGAAATTCGCAACGACACAGCTGCTATTAAAGACGACACGGCTCAGATTCTTCAAGAAATTGCACAGCTTCAAGCCCGACTGCCCGAAACAGCCGCTGCACCGAATGATTTCATCTTACAGAAGTTTCTTGAGGACATGGCAACTTATACAGAAACAACTCTTGATGTTGATGGGGGATTCAGTGACCGAGCAAGCTCGAAGGCTCTGTCATTCATAGACGAGTGCGAGGAGAGCCCGCGTGTATCAAACCCTTTTGATATTCCTATCCCGACCTCACAGAACGAGGACAACATCGAGTCCAATCAAGTGTCTCACTCACCTGCCATGATATATGGTGGCGCTGGTGTGAACAAGGCAGACGACCTGGAACATCCCAAAGAGAAGCCTTTTGCCAAGCTGGCAAAACGGGAATCTCTAATCAAGGGCTACGACGCCGATTTGGTCGAAACACACGTGGCATCCCAAAGACTTTCACCCTCTTTAAGACCGACTCCTAGACCCAAGAAACTAGAACCAATCACTCTAAAACCTGCGAGGGCCAAGTCCTCGGATTACGATTACGTGGTAGAACAAACATCCGCTACTACACTTGATCCAACAAGGAATGTTGAAACAGTCCTCACGAATCCAAGGCCAGACCATGTTATACCGTCTATTCCACAAAACTTACTGTCTGACAAGCCTAGGGTGGAACCCGGCGCAGAATTAAAAAATCTATCGCCAGAGATGGTGTTTCGGATAGCTTACAGCGTCCACCCATTTTTTAACAACTTTGTCCACGATGTGCCCGTTCCTGAAGCGATCCTGAAGGCCGTTCCTCTTACAAACGAACGTGAATTCACTACCTCTAGATTCACTTGGGTAACGTGCCCACCGCACAAGATGGTTGCTGAAAGCTATTGCCTCAGACCCACGTTTTACACCACAACGCCGGTGACGAAATTTATACTACTGGTGGTGGTGAGACCTTTGGGCCGAGGCCTGAGAAACACATGGAGCCTGATCCATAAAGCAATTGCATATGCAGAAGAGAGGATTGGACCGGAGACATGGAAACAGATTCGTGTGCACATCCATATTGAATGGCATATTTCCAAACTTTGTTTCGGGTTTCTCAAGATAATCGGGGCAATTGAGGATTTTAACATTCCTGCCAAACCAGTCCGTAACAAAATGGTTCTGCACGCGGCTCTTACCCAAGACACTCTGGAAGTTACGGGGAAATACGTTGAAGGCACCATCCAAGAGGTATGTATTTCAGTGTCCATCCATCTTTCACCACAACACATAGCTGATACAGGCACAGTCCACTGTGCAACTTCGTGAGGCGTACAGCGGAGAAAGCGGTGAGGTCCATCCTGCAGACATTCCCATCCGGGTAGTTGTAACACGTGGTCACATCAATTACCCTAATTTTTCTCCATGGACGAGATCCATCAAGAGAATACTGGATGCTGCACATATCATAGATATGGATTCTCTAAACAGCAATATCCATAGAGACCATACCTTTCTGTATAGGGCGTGGACTGCCAAAAAGCCTCTGGCCACGACCAATGACTCCATTGGCCTTATCAAGTTTGATGATCTAGTTAAGCAAACAAGAACATTCAAAGAAAGGCTTTTGGGGTAGAAACTGGAATTCGTGTAAAGAAATCAAGCTGCTAAATACATTATGTTATTTGATAGTTTTTACAACGTTTAAAAAAAACAGGTTGCCTTGTATCAAAGAGTCATAGGATGTAAGGCATGTAATTATGTCTTCGCAAGTCATATGGTATATCGCCGATCTTGGAGAGTGTTCGCATAGAACCGCTTGGTATTGAAAGTTCAATTGCTTTATCCAGGTTTCTCTATCCCACTGCAGATGCCATTGTATACTAAGACTTGAGCGGTTAACATTTCTGCTGCTTCCCATGTAGCATATGTCTATTTGTATGTTCGAATTGCCTTTTCTTTCGTTCATTGGCATGACGTGTAGCCCTGGGACCTAGTTCGCTGGTCGAATTCGATGTTGATTGTTTCTTGTTTGCACCAAGATATTGAACGGATATCGGTATTCTTCCGTGTAGATATGACAGGTCGAATGTTCTTATCTACCGCTGCTTGGCTGGGCATAACTTAGGTCTCCCCTGTTCCATTTCGAGGATGGCCAGCGCTCAAGATCTTTTTTTCAGTTAGGGCGCCTGGGGAGAGATACATTAGTGATGATTATCGATATGATAGAGAAGTCAAAACACTTGCCGTTTCCTGTCTCGATAGTCCTTTGGTCTCGATGGGGTTATCGATCTGGCATCCCATCGATGACGCATATTGTGAAGTCTGATAACGTGGCCAGTCGACTGATTTTGACGTGGTTTTCCTTCCGACGAGTTCTTGAACGTGATTTGTCTCCTTCAACACGCGTTCATCTCACTCGTCAGCATGCTGGTGAGGTGCCCTCTCGTGGGTCGAGAAAAAGGCGGTGGTGGCGGCGGCGGAGGAGGATGTGGTGCTGGCGGTGGGAGGCACCCTCTCGTTGACCGAGGACCCAGATGTGGCGGCGGCGGCGGCAGACAGGTTCCAAGCCCTCATCCCTTCCAACCGTCCAGACAGGGAACCAACTTTGCGCGGGGCTTGGAGACCGTTCACGGCCTCCCAGAGTTTATCGTTCTCGTCTTGGAAACGAGACACCGTCTTCTCCAGACGAGCCAAACGGCGTCTCAACGCCGGCACACCAACTTCGCCCAACTCCATATCTACGTGGTATCAGTACATATGTTTCTAATGCATAGGGCCGATTTCATACCAGGCTCCTCCCCCTTCTTCTGCTCCCCCTCCTTCTTCTTTAACCATTCGAGGACATACCCCCGAGCCTTCTCCACCAGGGTAGCAATATGGATGACTCCAGCGAGCCCCTTCACGGTGGCATCGAAGATTATAGCCTAGGCAGATATCTTGGGCTGCTGTTGTTGTTATTGTTGTGGCTGTCGATGTGGGTGTTTGAACAGAAAGAAACATAACACTCGTTGAGTAATGGAGATGTCTACAACTAGGTACATTTGGAAGGAGCTTATTGTACCCACGGGTAAATGTTATGGGAAGGAGGTTAGGTGCATTGCATTAACCTATGGAGAAGGAAGAAACGAACCTACGGCGAATCGTTATCGATGAAGAAATTCAGTGCACGTCTTGACTACACTGTCAGTAGTTCCACCGAATGATAACATGAACTTGAAGATCAGACGACAATACTGATGACCTTTAGGCTATTTATGCACTAAATGTGGTCTAATTCTTTTTTTTCTTCTTTGGTTGCGTTGGAAGAAGGAAGAAGGGGATGTAGGCTGTTGAGGAGGTATCGATTTTGTATTATGCGAGAATAAGGTTGCGTTTATGCCCTACTTTATGACTCTTGATATAAGGCAACCTCTTTTTTTTAATATTATATAAACCATCAAATGATCTAATTCTTTTGTTACTAAATTAGTACCGGTCTCGATTCAAGGGCTCACTAGAGTCGTCCATATTGTCACCCTGGTGGAGAAGGCTCGGGGGTATGTCCTCCAGGGGCTGGAGAAGAAGGAGGAGGAGAACAAGGACGGCGATGATAACAACAGCAGCAGCAGCAGCAGCCACAGCAGCCACAGCAATGACAGCAGCAGCTATTAATGATTTCCCTCTTATTACAGAGAAGAGGTCATAGCGACAATATAAGCGGTGGCAGGTGCAAAAGGACACCCTTAAGAACAGGCTAAAGGAGTTTCAATCAGCATGCGAATTTTGTTAAAAAACATCCCACCGATCGGGAGACATAGCAAAAGCTCCTCGCGCAATGTAGATGTATACAATCCAATCTCTGTTGGTGGACAAAATCAAGGCCAAGATGTCTTCTTGGCCCATGATTTTCGATACCGTTGTGAAGGGACTCACTGGAGTCGCCCAAGTTGTTACATTGATGGAGAAGGGAAGGTGTTGTGCTCTTCAGTGGACGGACAAGAAAAATCAGGACGGTATGAAGTTACATCTATGCGTTAGAGATATGTATACTGATATCAAGCAGCGGATTCTAGCGTTATTGAGCGAGAGCAGCTGACCTGACGCTTCAATCGGCTGTCGAGGGCACCTCATCATCTGGAAGATCATCAAAGGTCTTCAAACCCGGAGTGCAGGGTCTATTCCGTCACGACAAAGTCCAGAGCTACACGGCATGCCGATTAACTAAAGAATAGGCAATTTCAACCTACAAGGAGAAATATGCTATCTAGTAGATAGCAGAAAGGTTGACCTCTTACATATTGTTGTATAAAAATAAACTGACTAAGGAACATGGTCTAAGTAACATAAGCTAATCTAATGATTTCGTCTCTCATACTCTCAGCGGCCAATGGGTCTGATACCGTGAGGATGTACTGGAGTTGCAATAGACATAGCTGCTTTCATCGCTATTTATCTTTATAATACATGAGAAACCAGACGACACAGCTACCGATGATCTGACCATGACTCGGCAATCTCTATCGCCTTGTGATCCACAATCGCGGCGCCATAACGCTCACACATGGCAAACACGCGCTCCTTTGGCTGGAAAGTATATGGAGTCAAGATCCAACCCATTCCCGACATCATCGACTTTGAATACTCTCTCATCACCTCATCGTCCTTGGTCGACAGGGAAGGACCACCGAAGCGAGCCAATGTATCGAGATAATGGTCCACGATGGTCATCTCATGCGTCCTACGACCCTCTACTGACAAAGCACCGACAATGAAATAAGTTAGATCGTGGAACGGGGATCCGATGTGGAAGGTCTGCCAATCAAGAAAACGCGGATTTCCGGCCTTGTTGGAGTATGTGTTGCCAGTGTGCGGGTCGCCGTGGATCAAGCATATGAACTTTGGGTTCTTCGTCGCAAAATGCTTCTTGATAGCGGATACAGTACGCTCTTGGGATTTCTTGATAACATCAGGGCACGGAGGCCGATCGGCTCCGAGGATTTGGTCATCCCACATTTCCGTGAGACCCATAATCATTCCCTCGTACGAAGGCGTAATCCAAGGATACTTCTCAGATGAATAGCCCCAAGTACTTGCGTGCAACGCAGCAAGCTGTTCGACGCCAG
Organism: Fusarium graminearum PH-1; assembly: GCF_000240135.3. Taxonomy (NCBI): domain Eukaryota; kingdom Fungi; phylum Ascomycota; class Sordariomycetes; order Hypocreales; family Nectriaceae; genus Fusarium; species Fusarium graminearum. The sequence continues at coordinate 3,823,568 of NC_026475.1, read as the reverse complement.
CTTTGAGTCTTTCAACCGGCCAAACTTCTTGAGGATTTCCAAACGTAAATCCAGAATGGTTCAAGTCCTCCATGACAAGGATACCCTGCTCTTCTTCGACTCCTGTCCACCATATTTTGGGAAGGGATATGTGACTCAGATTCAGCGCGACGAGGCTGAAGAAACGGGCTTCGTTCGTGTACGCTGCAATAAGCATATCCTTGTATCCCTCTACTGCCATCATGGCAGGGTTGAAACCTCCTTTGAGACAAACGTTCTTTGGCCGATCCGCATTGTTGTTGTCATCTTGGTACTCGATTGTGAAGAAGAGTTTGCTGGCTGTTGCGTTCAGGATGCTTTGAGTAAGCTCGGCGGATTTGATATTGTGCCCAAGGACTTTGCTGAGCCAAGATACTGTGACTTGGTCGGGGGTGGTGGGAAGAGGATGTATGTCGGAAGCAATCATCTTGAAGAGTGCTGAAAGTGTCAGAAATGTCTTGGAATCGCAACCGTTGGTACTTACCTGCCTTTGTTGCTATATATGTGCGTGTTCAGTCTCGCTCGAGATATTCTGCAGTGGTCCCTGTAATATTACATTGAACCGAATGCTGCGCGTTCCGAGTCAGTGCAAGGGCTGTCAGTACCTACCCACCTATGCAAGCAGGGTCTACTGGGCATCAGAAGAGTTGGCGTCCCAGGTCTTAGGGTACAAAGATAAACAGCCTAATGGGAATGGTCTAAGTGCCATAACCTCACCTACAAATTTGGTCTCTTATGCTTCAATTGCCAATTTTTCTGATACTCTCCGGAGGATTGATGTTCAGTTCATCTCCGAAACCCACGAAAAGACAAGTGCAATTCGCATGTTGGTTGAAGTGCTGTTGGTTCCTAAATCCCTCACGGAGATTCATGTCGTATGTTGACTGAGCATCCACTTGCTGAAAATAGCAGTATCCATAATCGACGGAAGCTCACCCGGAAGTTTATTGCAAGGTCGCAATGTTAGGCGGTAACTGCTCGTAGTTTGTTGCTTGTGTTGGTTTGCCCTTGTCAGTCTTTGCTAACCCCTGCAAAAACTAGGTTGGCCGTGGCAAACAGGGGAAACAGGCAACAGTCTTCCCACCCAACACATTGTCATCTTGAGATGAAGGAGAAGAATCATTTCGGAGTCAGTTGTTGGCCATACAGCCCAAATTCTTGCCCAACTGCATGTATTTCTCGCATCTCTGCCTCGGCAGGAGATGACCGAGCCGATCGATTTGATTCCGTCTGCGCCGTAGAAAGAATTGTGAGATATGACTATTTCATTTCTCTTTATTCGAGTATTTCGTTCTCTTGAGTATCATCAAAACTCTTTTTTATCGAAATGTGTATCAGAGATACTTATTATCCATTATTAATCGCCTGTTTGGTGGTTGGCGGCATTGCTGTCGGCTTGAGGCTATGGGTTCGGATTGTGAAGAAGGCCATAGGTTACGACGATGTGGTCATGCTTCTTTCTCTGGTAAATCCACTCTTTTGCTTCTTCGCTCTACCATCGCACATGCTAACCATGGTCTAGGCTGGATTTATTATCTTTTGCGCTATGGAGCTTCAGGCAATACGATACGGCGTTGGGGCCACAGTGATGGAAGACGGGTTTGACCCTACCAAAGCAGCGATAGTATTCCTTTGTTATCCTTCTTCATATGACTGGCTTTCTAACTTATAACAGTTTTTTACAATCGCTCAGATCGCCTACATACTTACGACCGGCCTATCGAAGCTCGGCGTTGGACTTGTTCTCTTTCGCCTCGCGAGTGGCGCCAACATGAGGGGAGTCCGAATCATCCTCATTATCTCCATGATAATCGTCACGCTATGGTTCTTGGTTATAACGCTGATATTCGGCCTCCAGTGTCGACCGCTATCCGTCGGATGGGGTGTTGGAGAGGGCGCATGCCTCTCAACCTCTGCTCTTGGGACCACTGGTCTTGCTCTATCCGGCATGGACGTCACAGTCAGTTGGTTTTATGCGGTAGGTCAAACTCCATTTTATCACTGATTGTTTCTGACTGTCTTCTACAGCTTCTTTCTGTCTGTATGCTATACAAGACTCAGCTTCGTCTCAAGATCAAGATCATGATCATGGTTCTACTCGGCCTCGGTGCCGTGAGTTCCATCGCAATCATTGTGCGCATCAAGTACCTCGTTGATTCGAGTCGACTGACATGGGCCTCTGAGAGTCTCACGACCCAAGATTCCGTCGAGATCACACTTGAAGGAACGGTCTATTCTATCCTAGAGATTGCCCTTAGCATTCTAGCCGCTTCGTTGACGGCGCTTCGGCCGTTGTTGATGAAGATACCCGGACTTAGAGGTGACCCTTCTCGGCGAGTTGGATTGGGCTCTGTAATCACGTTTGGTCATGGAGGTGACATAAAGATTCCCTCTTATTGCCTAGACGATAGAGACATATCGGTCATTGACAGTCAAGAGCATATTGTGCCTGAGAGGCCGCTGACATCGGGTTAATCTTTTGTCACGACGCGGGATATAGTATTCAGGGCAGTTTTGTATTGGAAAAAGGCAGATTAGTAGGTTAAAGCATGGCCACAGTAGGATACCCCAGAGTACCAGAAGAATTAGCTGCTAGAATCATAAAAGAGGAAACTAGTAGATCAGCTTATACTACTTAGACTATTTCTTCTCTGTTGTTGCAATGGAATCCTTCCAAATATAGTCGTAAAGATTACCTCAAACAGTATATTTGACTTTTTTTCTCTTCAGCCATCTCTTGAACCATGTCGACAACCACAGCAGCAATAGTAACAACCCCAAGATAATTACCTGATCGATGATCATTGACCACTGTCTACGCGATAGTCAGAGATGGGGTGGGGTTACTGCCGTGACTGGAAGTAGAAGAAGAAGGCGTCGGATACTATGAATTTAATCTTATGTATCGGGAACATATATACTAACATTCATCAAAGGAGGCGGGTAGTATTTTGCTTGAGAGAGTCGAGCGTGTCGAGGATTACAACAGCAGCAGCATCAATAACAAAATGGCCTAGCTTGAGGTCATAGACACGATCGCGAAGGTATTAACAGGGGTCTCCCACCTGGTCACCCTTATCAAGAAGGGACAGAGGTACTTCCGTAACTAAAAGAAGAAGAAGAAGGGGCCATATAGTATAAACTCAAACTCATGTATTAGGAGCATGTGTAATGACTTCACTCAATGCGTTAGAGCAACTGAATCGGATAAACCGTCAATAAGATCGCAGATAGAAGAAAGATCAAGTAGTGAGCTATCTACCAAAGCATTGCATAAGATTAATCTACTCGCAGAGGTCAAAAACTCAATGATATGCATAAATGAAGGCTTCTAAGTATGACAGCCAGGACAATCCCAGCACGACGGCTCATCCCAGACATTGTTACTATTTGGCCTCGTAACAATAGAACCCGCCGCAAGATCATTATCGGCGAAATAGCATTGCCCGCCTATGACGGTAGATCCCACACACCGACTGCTCGCCCGGCAAATAGCAGCACACTTTCCACTCGTGCCCTGATCAGGGTACCACGAAGACCCCATGGAGTGATATCCAGTTGATAACCATCCTGAAACATTACAAACGCCCGTCGCTGTGGTTGAACGTGTGCATGAGTCGCCTTGCTTGTAGTTACACGTAGGACTCTTGGGAAGAGGACTATTGTTGGGGACGCAAGTCGGACATGTCCAGCAGGATTTATGGCTCCAGCCAGCGATTTTGGGATCGAAACTAGGGTCGTCATAGCTTGGGTCAGCCTCTGTAAGATCTGAGACTGTTATCTTTGTCGACGTGAAGATGCAGTGGTTCTCAGAGCCCCAGAATGCAGAGGTTTCACAATCTTCAAGAGTGTCGCAAATGGCTGCGCATTGTTCCGCGCTTTCCTGCATGGGATACTTGGATCGAGGTTCTGTCCAGCTATCGCCCGAGAAACTGCCGCCTGTGATACAGACATAGGGGTTGTTTTCAACACCGAACTGGTTAATCTCGCATACTTCGCCGTGGTTGTTATGGCAAGCACTAGTTGGTTGGGAGGCTCTGGTAGTGGTGACCAAGCTGGTAGGAGTCTTGGACGTGGATGTTTTGGACGTGGATGTCTGAAGTGTAGGGGCCTCATATGTAGAAGTCTCATCAAGCCCACACCCTGAACAAGAAAAGCACTTCAAGCTGTTCCAGTCAGCAGACTGACTGTCACCTGCTCGCTCTACTTCGGTCACTTCGGTGTTGGAGAAGAAACATCTTCGAGAAGCGAATTGGTATCCAGCAGAAACACAATCAGGCAGAGTCCTGCATACCTCGGCGCATTGTGCCACGTTGTCGAAATGGTGGTTGCTTCCACTGGGCTCTTCATCACCAGGCAGGGTGTATACACCGTCGCTGACATGACCATATAGACCGCAATTCCAATCCTCATGTTCGGACACGTCTTGGATTCTCTGACATTCAGGCTTGCAAACAGACTGCGTGGGCAAAGCGGTTGTAGTGGCGTGAGAGACTACTGGAGCTTGAGTGGTGGAAGCGATCTCAGGTGCAGACGTGCCAGAGTCGCAGCCGCTGACACTGCAAGTGAAACATCCCTCAAGATTGTACCAATCAGCCATCTTACTGTCACTTCCATCCCGTATATCGTCTTGAGTAACAATCGTGTTGGAGAAGAAGCATTGACCGGAGAGTTTCTGGAACCCGACTGACTTGCAGCCAGTCATGTCTCTCTTGCAGAAATCAGCGCACTCTGCTATAGATTTAGAGCGGTACTGGGTCGCAGGATTGTCGTCACCGGGGAATCCGTAGATAGCATTGGTCTTGATGAATACGCCAACAAGGTCGCACATGTTATTATTCTGAAAGCCAGGAATGAGATTGCATTCTACTGCGCACTTCGACGTTGCAGTGGGTTTAGATGCCGATGTTGTTTTGTCTGCTTGAGATGTGTGCTGTGCAGATTCGGTGGACTTGGTGCCGGTTGTAGAGATGGCCTCAGCAGTACTGGTGCTGCTTGATCCCTCAGTTGACGTTGTTTGACTCGGCTCCTGGTTCCATGAAGAAGTTGTCTCCAATTCAGGATACGAACCAAACTCAAGATGGTAGTTGCCAATAGTCTCAGGAGTAACTTTATCCGAAACAAAGATTGAGTCAACCAAAATGGAAGAATAGCCAGAACCAGTGCATTCCAAAGATATAGAAAAGGTAGGGTTCGCATTCACAGTTGCAACCTGCTCAAGTACTCTAGCCCAGTTGACTCTCGTACCTCCAGGGCTAGTAGCAGGGAGAGAATAGAACTGTCTGTCGCCAAATGTTGCAGTCACGACGCAATCCTGGGAACCGGCCGAGTTGACAAGGTACACAAACTGAATTGTATACTTCTTTCGGGGCGCAGCCCTGATAGTCTGGTAGATACTTGCAAGTCTACTGAAAAAGCCTCGCTTGCCATTCGGGCTTTCACCAGCAGTCAAAGAAGCGCAGCCATCGTCGGGACTACCGTCTGCTTTGTAACATCCTCCTGAATGGAACTCAGCGTTTCCAGTTGCACCAAAGTCTTTAAGGCCGCTTGGACTGTCGGGATCACGGCTAGCAAAAGCACCCCCTGCGAGAGAGTTGGCGAGGGTTGTGATGACTTCTTCTTCAGTTGTTGTCGATGATGATTGAGGGACAGTTAAAGTTAAACTTGGGACGTCGCTGGTTAGAGCAGATATTGTGGCAGAGTAGCTATCGACAATGGTGCCGCTGCTCGATAGACCAGTGGTGTCGTCCGTCTCAGTAGTCGCGACAGACGATTCGGCTGAGAGACTATAAATTGTTGTTTGGCTGTTTAGAACATTGGTCGAGCTTTCGGAAGTACCGTCGGTCGTAATAGAGATCTCAAGGGAGACACTGCTCACTGTGGTTGGACGACTGGGCTTGCAGGGACCAGCAATAGCGAAATTAGCATTAGCAAAGGCCAAGACCAAGAAGCGAATCTTGGACTGCATCATGGAACAGGCCGTCAATGATGAGACGACATAAAGGTGACTTGGAAAGTAATGAAAATTTGCAGGTTTCTCATCTAGATATAAACCCCTGAAGTCGTCAGATAATTTCTCAACTCAGCTTTCCCAAACCATTTATCACTTGACAGTACTATTGATAACTATTGACAGCCTCTTTTAGATGCATCCCTGCAGGAACGGGTCTGGAACCTAGAAACTAGTCTCGGTTCAGCGTAGACGATCCCTGCGCTAGTCAAGTCTGATGGCTTTACCCACTTAACTAAGACAAGACTGCACGAGACTCGAGTCTTTTAAGGTATGGTCATTACTTTGTTAAAGACCGACGATAGAGCCACGAGTGGTGGCATGACCCAAGTTTCCATTATTGACAGATTTTACTGCTCAGAAACGATTCTTCAATCCAAATTCAGTCATCCACTGAGCCTTCTACTCAGATTTCAAGCTGAAAGTAAACCTTGTAGCCCGCTCGGCGATAAAATAGCTACAGGGTAGATTGAAGGGCAACTGTATTGTTCGTCATGAGAGCGTCGACTATAGCTACCTAGAGGGACGAAGGAAGAAGATATGGCTCTAGCCTTTTCCGTAGTCCTTGTCTGAGACGCCGAAATCACAATCGATAACCGGTAATATCTCGCCATGCATATATTTTATCGGCACCAACTTCCTCCACGACATAGCGGAGTCTATCGTCAGGACTACCTACGTAATGACGAGGGCAAGCCATGACTTTCTAACTTTCAAGACATATGAATGATATGCATACTGCTTGCATTTTTACATTAGCCAAATTTCGTATGGGCAACCCTTGTGAGACTGTAAACTCCTCACCAATTCTGTATGTGATCTCGTTGATCAAGCATCTTTGCCACCTCTATGGCTTGTCTCATATTGTACTTGAAGCCAAGTACCATAAGGCGATCTTTGATGCAGTGCCTAGCCAAGGGCGGGCATACGTCGAGACTGACGATGCTTGTTAATGGCCAAATGAGATACCGCGCCTCTATGCTGTTTTGCGATTCGAGTAGGTCCAGATAGTAGGGAACGCTGGCTAGTATATCTCTGACCAGCTCTACGCTCTCGAGAAGGACTTTCTCCATCGTCCAATCTCTTGCTTCGGGGAAGATGCAGTCAGTATTAGGATACTGACAGGAACTCTCTATTTCAGATCCTCGCTTCAGGGCAGAAAATATCAACTGCAGTAAATATAGATTTATCAGTCTAGCGGCGTTGTATAGGCGAGCTGTCTGTTGATCTTGGTATCGATGCATCACACCTTCAAAGGTATGTATGTTGTGAACCTCTTGGCTCTTCTCATTGCCATCCATGCTGTGACTGACTTCAAACGGTGCCATTTCATAAAGCCCCTTGCGTAAGATACTCACCTGGTCATATAACTCAAGGGTCTCCTTCAGTACTTCATTGGCTGTCATGTTCTCCATGTTCGGAGATATCAGAGCCATGCGCCAAAGAAGAAACATTATACCTTTGCTGACAGAATCAAGCAATGACGAAGAAGATGTGGCATACTCAAAAAGCCGATTAAGTTCAAGGGGTACTGAAGTTTGATGAACGATGGAATCGATCAGCACATTCACCCCGGCATGATGGAATAGCAAACGCCCGAAGGGACTTTGAAGTTGTCTCTTGCTTCTTAATAAGAGAAGCTGAGAAGATCCCCGAATGTGAGCATTCCAGTTTTCGGGATCACCGCCATTATTGAAACAGAGGGCCTCAAATGCTGATAGCAGAAGTACGCAAAGCAGTGTACTATCGAGAACAACCGTTTCGGGCTGGCTGAGTAGCTTGTTTGTTTGGACCAGTGATCTGGCGTAGTATTGTCGAGCCATACACGACAGGTTGTCGTCTCTGTGTTGTAATGCCATTGACCCCAATGCTGACGCACATAGGGCTTGTGTGATCTTGTCATCCTTTACCAAGGACGAAGAATATTCGGGTAAATAGGAGAAAGTTCCTGAACGCGAAAAGATGGAAAAGAAATATCCTAAAGCGGTAGCCTCAAGTGGTAATGGAATGTTTTCTGGGATAGGCTCAACCACATGGCCTATTGGACGTATTTCCCGCAGTTGCCTTTCGGACTGATTTCCGAGAGCTTGATTGCGTTGGTGTGCTTTTTATTTCACCTTGAGTGTCTCGTCCTTAATTTTGAGGATTCGAAGGCTCCGATATTCACAGCTAGCAATGCCCATACGTGTGCAAGGAGAGCATTGAGGTTTCTTCTGGTCACACTAGTGTACAAATGGTCAGCATTGATTTTTTTAAGGCTGAATTAAGTCTACAGGAATAGACTGCGCCACTTTGCCTATCACTCTGGCATGTTGAGAGACTTGGGCACGTACCTTTCTCCTCTTGAGGCGACATGGCTCACAGGCCTGTGAGGGCTTCCCTGCGAATCCCATTCTAGTCCTAGCAATCCGATTTGTTGGGACTAAGTCGATCAATGACGTGGATGTAAAATCGTTTTGTCTAGGCACAGTATTGTGCTGTAGCAAATAAGTCTTTTTCTGCTCGTGGCTGTGCAATATTTGCCCGTCACCCCGAAATACGTATGAATTTATATGAAAGAGGCATCTTGTTTCGACGACATGTGGGGGATTTTGTACCTGACGATGTCACTAGACTCTACAGAGCGTAGCGTCGAAATGACTTACCATGAAAGGTTTAGCTCATGCGTAAGTCTTGTCGGCGCATATCAAGTTCCCCCTGCAACATTTCTTAGTGCTTAGCATCCATCGTCTTCGTTTAACACAGCCTTGGTGAGATTACTATGATCCACTGCCGATCTTCTATGCTCAGTGTGCGTTCGCATTCGCATTTAACGAAAAATAAAATAAAATAATGTTTAGATGATCTCATGACAAGGATTACCAACGTATTATGATAGACTTGATAGCACTGAAGGATCGTTCTAAGCATTGAAGGATCGTTCTCCATGTCAGTTATACCCGCACGCTGAGCTTCGCCAGATGGATGTTCGATATGCTATAAAAGGTAGTAACTCTTTCTTCGTATAAGTGGTATATCTCAACACAGCATTCCTTACCTACTCGTTAGTTTTCGCTTCCGACTTACAAAGACTTCACTCAATATGTTCAATATGAAGGCTACCCTTAAAAACACCGCTTTGCTGATTGCAAGCTATTCTCTGGTAAGTCAAGATTTTATGTTGATACCATTGGAAATATGCTAAATACCATGATTCAGACTCCAGCACTTGCGTTTCCTACTACGGATTCCGTCAGACCCAACGTCATGGCCAGATCACACAATAACACAATCAACGCGACAATGGCTCCTATCGTCGGCGACGATTCGTTCAACTTCAACATCTTGAATTATATGTCAAGCGCTCCCTACCAAGGCGCTGATATCGGCGAGGTTCTTGTTGCTGCCAACAATATCAAGGACGGGGATTCTGAAAGTTTTTATGAACAATTCAACAGCCTGGCTACTCGCGTGCACGACCAGGCTATCACAATCGACGCGAAAAAGCATCCCGTCTCTGCTAGAAATGCATTCTTTCGATCATCCACCTATTATCGCGCCGCCGATGTGTATCTACACGGTAACTGGACCGACCCTCGAATTATGGAGTTATGGGAAAAGCAAGCTACAGATTTCAACAAAGCTATTCAGCTGCTGCCGCAGCCCGGAGAACGAATAGAGATTCGTGCGGACAACTTTACTATCCCAGCTATCTTCTTCAAAACCAACATGCCCGGAAGACGCCCCACGGTTATTCTTGGGCAAGGTTACGATGGAGCCATGGAAGACTTGTACCATGTTATGGGCGAAGCTCTTCTTCAGCGTGGCATGAACGCTATCGTGTACGAGGGCCCAGGGCAGCCAACGGTCCGCCGCTATCAGGATCTCGGATTCTTCCCCGAATGGGAAAGGGTTGTTACCCCCGTCGTGGACTACATCCTCACTCGTGATGACGTGGACGCCGACAAGATTGCATTGATGGGTTATTCATTTGGTGGCTTCCTGGCCCCTAGAGCTGCTGCCTTTGAACATCGACTTGCCGCCGTTATCGCCATCGATGGTGTTTATGACTTTGGGGAAGCCATCCTCAAACAATTCGGTCCGGATGCTGCTAAGGCTGTTCTAAGTGGGAAAAAGGAGTACGTCGATGGCCTTGGTGAGCAACTCCAGGCGGACCCGGATACACCCACAACGATGCGATGGGGCCTCAACCAAGGCGAATGGACCTTCAAGACTCATTCAGCCTATGACTTTGTCAAAACGGCCCAGGACTACACACTTGAAGGATATATTCGGAACATCAAGGCTCCTGTATTTGTTGGTGAAGCCAGAAGCGATGTCTTTTTCGAGGGACAGGCTGCGAAATTGGCCAAGGAGCTGGGAAACCTTGCCACGCACCATGTATTTGAGGACCTTTTAGGCGCCGGTGAACATTGCCAGATTGGGGCTTCAGTGTTGATGAATCAGGTCTCTTTGGATTGGCTAGAGGATGTTTTTTGCAACTAGAAGAAATCCAGAATCATAGTTCTGTGTCGTGGCATGGATGGCATTTCCAGCTAGGTATAGGGAAGTGATGAGACTAGAATAGGGAGTCAGGGTTTAGCTGCAATCCTAGAAATAAATAAATAGCTTATACAGATCGCAAGCCTTTGCGTAAGATGTCTCGGTGCTGGTGAGGCTACCCCTTGAAATTGCGGTGATCTGGATGTAATTCCATCCTCATACGTAATTATCCACACACAGCTCCACCAACAAGCACGAATTCGGAATGGAGGATTGAGGTGTTCTTTCGATACGTAAATCATGCGATTGGCTCCGGAACGATATAGCTGGTGCCCCTTAATCCCATCTGAAACTCTGTCCCCCTGTATCGTTTGCGTCTTACGTGACTCAATTTCTCCTAAAAACCGTGTTCCCGACTTGGACAAGTGTAGCTTGATAATCACAGTAAAAAATGCCCTACTATGGCTTCCGTAACGTCACGACGAAGGCATAGAAAGTCTAGGTTGGGATGCATGGAATGTAAACGCCGGCATATCAAGGTATTTGTCTTCTGGCCCTGAAATTCCGTGATATATGTTCTTCGGCTGACTCGTATGATTGCTGAACCAGTGCGACGAAAGACAGCCTATCTGTGGCAATTGTATTGTCAGTGAACGACCATGTTCCTTTCCCAGTCCACGTCCACACCAATCATGTCCAGTCACTCCTACGCTGTCTGTCACCAATCACGGCCCGAAATATCCCAAGCTTGAGCCATTGTCTTTGTCAACCGGTAGCCCAGTTCAAGGCACTACTGACTTTCACAACGATGTCAATATCCAACATATGGAGTTACTCATTAATTTCTCAGTCGACATTCCACTTCCAGATATCGATGAGAATCTCCAGGCCTCATTCACTAAATTGGTCCTCAACGTTGGGTTAGATGCACCATACCTGCTATACCAGACTCTTGCGAGTTCGGCCCGTCATCTTGCCATCGTCAAACCATCCCTGTCACCGAAATATTTGCGACAGGCAACGGAACTACAGCACACCAGTATAGAGAAGTTCAACTCACTGAACTTTCGCATCGACGATTCCAACTGCGTGCCTGCGCTCCTGTTCTCCTCTTTCCTCGCAAGAGATATGCTGACTAGCACGCTTGCCGCCGTCCGCCAATCCCAAGACTTCTCATTGTTCTTCCATCAGTACATCCAGTATATCCACGTACAGCGCGGAGTCCATGCTATTGGAACTTCCACTTGGCCGTTCCTCATGCAATCTGAACTCCGATCATTGTTGATATGGGGCTCCAGACTTTCTGAGCTCTCGCCTCAGGGTCGGGAGTTAAGTGAACTAATCGCATCAATCACCGAAAACTCCGCCTTGGACAAAGAAGCGAGGGAGGCCTGCATAACTTCAGTGCAATATTTGCAAGTTGGGCTGGATTATCTCCTGTCATCAAAGTCTCGGAAGATAGGAATACAAATGGTATTCAACTGGGCAGTATTAATACCGACTAGATATATTGAGCTTCTTACCTCACATGAGCCTCAAGCACTCGTTATTCTGGGCCACTATGCAGTCCTTTTGCACCTGTGCAAGGATGTGTGGCAGGTCGGAGACTCAGGGCGTTACGTACTCGCTGGGATCGTCACGGAGCTATCGTCCAAATGGGTTCAACTGTTATGGTGGCCGCTTTCCGCGATTGGACTCGGATTGGGGTCGAAGTCCTCGTCTGAAGCATCATGTAGCACAAGCACCATGGAATAACCATGTGAGATAACCCTGGCTGGGATATCGCTTACGCAAGCCAAAAGCAAGAAAGTCTATATGGAGTCATAATTGGTGGGAGATATTAAGTAGACACAATGGAGTATAATCGTCAATTGTTTTTAATGCCTCAGCAAATAGTGGTTAAGGCCTGTCAGTTCCCATTTTGGGTAACCGACCCAGTCTACCAATGAGACGAAGCTGAATAACCACGAGGCTATTATTATCACAAGCAAATTGCCGGATACCGAGATCTTCAATACCAATTGGTTCGGAGTATATTCTCAATAGGGACATTTTGTATATCTAATAGAGCTGTTCGGCTACACGGCACATGGATTTGAAGAACGTGATTGAACGAGAGGAGTGACAAGAGATATTGCCAGGCTTTAAATACATGGACTTTTCCTTTTCCTTAGATGTTATAATTGTAGACAGTAATTGGCCTCTAACCAACATACATGACAACATGGCCTATATTAAAAACTTGATTGCAATCCTGCCATTTCTGGGAGCTGGTGTCGAGGCTGCAGTCAGCTTTCCACCTCTTCCGTCAGATTTGTCAACCCCAGTTCAACAGCGTATTGCTTTTAGCGGACCAAACAGTATGTCCTTCTCCTCAATATTACACAGAGTATTTTAGTTCTAACGCGACTCCTAGGTATTACTGTTGGTTGGAACACTTATGCCAAGCAAGCAAAACCTTGCGTTCAATACGGTACCTCTCAGAACGCCTTAGACAAACAAGCATGTTCCGATATCTCGACAACATATCCCACTTCTCGCACCTGGGTAAACTCCGTCACTCTCAGTGGTCTATCACCAGCAACAACGTACTACTACAAGATTGTATCCAAGAACTCAACCATCGACCACTTTCTGAGCCCTCGCACGGCCGGAGATAAAACTCCATTTGCCATCAATGCTATCATCGACCTTGGCGTATACGGTGAAGATGGCTTCACAATCGACATGGACCACTCCAAGCGTGATATAATCCCGACTATCCAACCATCGCTGAATCATACAACTATTGGTAGACTTTCCACAACAGCCGATGACTATGAGTTTGTTATTCACCCAGGTGACCTTGGCTACGCCGACGATTGGTTTGAGAGGCCCAAGAATCTCCTCCATGGACAAGAGGCCTATCAAGCCATCCTGGAGAATTTCTATGATCAACTTGCCCCAATTGCGGGTCGAAAACCTTATATGGTGTCCCCTGGAAACCACGAGGCTGCTTGCGAAGAAATTCCAGTCCTCAACCATTTCTGCCCTGAAGGACAAAAGAGCTTTACAGATTTCATGGTCAGATTCGGCAATATCATGCCTCTTCCTTTTGCCTCAACATCTTCAGATGCAACCGCTAAAGTGAACGCCAACAAGGCAAAACAACTTGCAAACCCACCATTTTGGTTTTCTTTCGACTATGGCATGGCGCATGTGGTTATGATCGACACTGAGACTGACTTTCCTGATGCACCCGACCAGCCAGGTGGTTCAGCCCATTTGAACGGTGGACCTTTCGGAAGACCAAACCAACAGTTACAATTCCTTGAGGCCGACCTGTCATCTGTTGACCGAGACGTTACACCCTGGCTTATCGTCGCAGGTCATCGCCCGTGGTACTCCACCAACAACGAGGGATGCAAGCCCTGCCAAGAAGCTTTTGAGGGGCTGTTCTACAAGTACGGAGTTGACTTGGGTGTTTTTGGCCACGTGCATAATTCTCAACGATTCCATCCAGTCTACAACGGCACTATTGACCCTGCTGGGCAGCAAGACCCCAAGGCGCCAATGTACATTATCTCTGGTGGAACAGGAAACATTGAAGGGTTGAGCGCTGTTGGGACAAAGGGACCGGAGAATGCATTTGCTTATGCAGATGATTTCGCTTATGCCACTATTCGCTTCCAGGATGCTAACAACTTGCAAGTTGACTTTATCCGCTCAGCTACTGGGGAGTTGTTGGATCGATCTAAACTTTTCAAGTCTCATAAGCAACATTTTGTCAAACAGAATTGAATTAATCTAAGATACAGTTGAAAATAGCACAGATGCCTTTCATAATATGCAACGCCTATTGCTGGACGTAGTTTTATATGAAATGGCGACATAATCAGTATGCAGCCTATTTACAAAGTTAGCCAAGAGTACCGAAAACTTCAAGATGTCCTTACAAAACCAGAAATACTGTAGACGATAACATGACTATACACAAAGGATTTGATAGTGTAGTAACACCTTAGTTTATTATGACTACCATTATGGGTATGTTTTCGATACAGTATATATCTCTGGACATTTGCAGACACAGGGACTCGACACAGTCATAAATGGGGTTTAACACGCGTCGCTTTTTCAGAGGGCTTCGGAGTACATTGTTTTAGACATAGTGAAGATGTGTAAAAAAAGAAGGCAAGTGAGTCTTTTACCCAAGTTACGGACGGGAGACGTCTGCTGAGTCGACTACTATCGAAACTTACAATCAGATGGCTAAAACAAACAAATTAAGTACCATAAATATAGAGGGTACAATTTCAGAACTAACGCGAGTATTCATTTAGAAGGTACTACTTAGTTCTAATCGATTTATACCCTTTTATCACAACCAGCTAGCCTGGTAACAAAACATAGAATGAGAGGGGTACGAATACAGAAACAAATAATACAGGCATAAGTAAGGACAGTGCTGCAAAAGCTGGGGAATTGAAAATAGCAGAGAATCGAAATGAGCGAATGAGGTAAAAGACGGTATAACTGAAAATGAGGTGATAAGAACAAGTCAGCCAAAACAGGGATTCAACAACGGCCTAGCCAAGACTTGCAGTGAGATACCGCGCCAGGCTGTCCGCCAACAACTTTCATAGCGAAGCTAGTCGCGGCGGGGAGATCCCGGTTGGTATTAGGGGCCCATGTATCCTTGGTCGGTGTGGAAATCTTGATCGGATGGCGGAGCACAAGGGTCGAAGAAGACACCAGGACAGTTAGCAGAGAAGGGGTTTGGGCCCAAGACGGCGGTGGCTTCGGTAACAGGACTCGGATGCATTGAAAAGTCGGGGGATAGGAGCATGTCAGGGATTGGGAAATCACCGGCGGAATAGCTGGCAGCTGATGAGCCAGGACCTGCAGAGGAAATCTGGGACGGGCTCGTGAACCAGTTGCTGGGACCTGCGGCTGGACTCGGCGACACTATGGTATCTGGACTCAGGAACTGGGACTGTGGGACAGTTTGAGGGATATCCGGGGAAGAAAAGAGCTCATCAACAAGTTTGTTAACCGCCGCTGGATCATCGTATCCAAGGGAACGTTGTATTCTCTTATAAGCATGCCGTCGGAGTAGGTCGACTCGACTCTCAAAGTAGGGAGAAGACGGTTTGGCCAGATGAGGGAACAGCTTGTCCCATGCAGCATACCACCTTTGCTCGCTGGAAAGTCCTGTGCCAAGCCGAGCCAGCTTTATAAACTCTACTGGGAGAAGCTTGCCAGTCTCCTCCATGCTTGCATGCATACATTGCCCAGCCCGAAGATGATGTTGCCATTCTGCTTCTGCGTTTTTTCCTTTGTATGGGATACGACAGATAGCACAGTAGGCAGCATGATTGAAGTCTATGCCTAGAGTATGGACGCGGCTCAGATGCTGATGAGTGTGGTACCAGTTGGTCAAGCTGTAATGCTCGCAAGATTGGTGCTTGACAGGATCCAACTTGTGGAAAGGACAAGCGAATCGCTCCAGATTGCCTCGTTGAGGCAAACCTGAGTAACCCCGAGAAATGTTCGCGGGACTGTTTGGTGTCTGAACCCCTGTCGCATATAGGGTGATATTGGAACTTTCAGCCGCTGTGTTACGCTCGTAGGGCTGTGCTGAGGCCGACTGCGTGGCATGGAGTGATGGAGTTGATGAAATGTGACTCTCTGGGTCTAGCGCTATCTCATGCGCATCGATCAGTATTTTTACCACATCCTGATGTCCATCTTCTGTAGCGAAGGATAGTGGAGTTCGCTCGGGCCGGCCTTCTACCACCGATGGGTTTGAGTCAGGTCTGACTCTTCCTTTTTCGAGCAATAGCTTGACGACCCCTGCATGACCATTCTTTGCTGCATGCGACAGTGCTGTTCTTGGGAGATCGTGGGACTCCCAATCGCCTTCGGACTCTGGATCAACTCCAAAGTCGAGAAGTTGCGTTACTACGTCGACGTGCCCTCTTTCGGAGGCATACGACAACGGTGTCCGGCCCCATCCATCTCTTACATCTGGTTCCATCCCACGGCTCAAAAGGGACATCGTTTCCCTCTCTAATCCAAAATATGCAGTTAGATGGAGACCAGTAACGCGACCCAATCTAGCGGAGGACCACGATCCTCTGGAATCAATGCCAGATCGAAATATTGGTAGACACTGACTCGACGCACTCACATGAGTCTCGCTTTTCAAAAATTCAATTGTTTTGCTGCATGGACCACCTTTACGAGCATGATATCCCCAGTTCCTGGCCGCGTAGGAGTAAAGTGGATGCTCGCGGAGTCGAGATCTATGTTCCTTTTCGGAACCACATTGTCCTGTTCTAAATCCCTCGAATAAGAGATAAGTTACGGAAGCTGTGGCAATTGTCGTCTCGTAGTGTCCCCTGGCCATGCTTCTCTCGATCTCTGAGTCAGATGGATTAGCGATGAACTTTGGGTCATCGGAAGACCCCAAAGAGAGAAGATGGTTTGGGTTAGCCTTCAGGTATTCCATAGTCGTATAATGCAGCAAGCTGACGGTGTCTGACCGTTCCTCAATCTTGACAAGGTCCATGCATACATGGAGGGTTATGTTGGTGCTCACAAGATCCTCGTCCTTAAGTTCCGATAGCCCCTCGTCCACACTAAGTGCGTGTCGAAACTGCCCTTTTGAAAGAGGTTCTCGTGCAAATGTGAGCCATGTCAGTGCTCTCTGTGCTAAATCGCGATGTTTTTGCCCCTGATTTCTGATCCTACGAATGGTCTTTTCGTACGCATCCTCATAAGCTCTCAGACCAGTGGGTAAATTTTCCAAAAAGATTGAAATGCCTTTGAGATTTGTTTCTTCCTGTAAATTATCAAGGTAAATCCGAGCCAGCAGAAATCTATAACATGTGAGCAAACCAACTCCTGCTAAAGCCAATATGAGGGACTAGACTTACATTCCTTTCGTGGCATTATTCAGTTTCTCTCTGATGAGGTTTCGGAAGTTTTGCTTCACTTTGTCTGACAATTCTGTGTTTTGATCACTGAGCACCATCATCTGTTTCACCCGTTGGTCAATGTACAGACCCATATCCTCGTCATCAGCCTGAATATCGTATATAAAGAAATCTTGCATTTTTTCTTGCAGGCTCAGATTCGGGCGGGAAGTAATGAAAATGTTTGCCGCTGTCTGCCCTCTCAATTCAAGCATGTCTGACATGAATGACTCCCATGAGTCTTTCTCGTCTAGCGCGTCGACTATAATGAAGGTCTTTGAAAATGAATTCATAACATCGCGGAGAGTCGTAATAATGTCCTCAAATAACGGTGTTTTGTTTCCATTGTCATTCTTCTCGTAGAGTTTGTGTATTTCAGTTGGCAAACGTGATTGATGCAAAGCGAGTTGCTTTAGAAAGCTCGTGAATACATCCTGGGAATTTTGCTGGTGGCTCTTTTGATAACTACAGTAGACGTATGCCACGCCTACTGTAGGATCATCCTTGAATCTTGACTGCAGATACTCAATGGCGATGGCTGTGGTAATTGTTTTCCCTGCTCCAGGCATACCACAACAGACGAGCACCGAATCATCGGACTTAAGCCATGCTTGGAATCTTTCTGAACCTACGAAGGATTGGCCTGTTCCTGGTTGGCGTTGTTGAGGCTGCAATAATTCATGCTGCTTGGAAGAATAATCAATCGCATTGAGCCAGTCAAGGATTCTCATCTCATCTTCCCTCTTTGTGTTTCTATCAAAGCCTTCAGTAGCCTTATTTGTCTTAGACATGGGCACCGGCTCTAGTGTTCAAATCATTAGAAGTCTGTTAATATTGGAAGGGAATCATATACTAACTCTTATCAAGCTCGTTCAGGATGATCTTCACTCTTTTCTCTTCTTTGATCATCCAGGCAGGAATCTGTAGAAGTAACTGTTTTGCATAGGCTGCGGCGACAAGTGCTGCATAGCCCTGCCATTCACGACCCCTGTGAGAGTCGGAATAGTCGGATATGCCTCTGATAACCACACAAGGGAAGTGGTAAGGTAAGCCGGCAGCTTCCGTCTCGAAACATAACACATTTTCCTGGTCAGCAAGCTCGTCTCTGGTAACGGCATCATTCATCAAATGGCTACTAGACGCTATCAGACCGTAGTGGATCTTTGGGTTATCTTCGTACTCCATACGTGGGACTCTTTTCTCCAGATTTGAAGTGGGACATGCATCCGAACATTTCGCTCCGTGGTATGGGTGGGTAAATTTGGCTTTATAAAGCCTGTCTGTGTTGTCGTGAGGTCGCTGAAATCCTCGTTCAATGAGCCTCGGGTTCTTTGACAGCACGTCTTCAACTGTCTGGTTCAAATTGTGTCCTTTTCTTTCATGATATGCGGCCAGCTTGGAAATCGCTCCCAACACAGAGACAGGTGGCAGATTCAAGTCTCCAATGAGGTCCATACCTCTATCCTTGATTGTTTTTTTATGGTTGTATTGAAGGAGGCCACCACTTCCGTATGAACTTGACCCAACCACAATATCACCGAGACGGATATCACCCTGTGTGGGAACTCCTCCACCGATACCGACCATAAAGCCAACCCTCACATTGGGGAAGGTGCGGACCATATCCCTTGCAGCTTTTGCAGCACTGGCGACTCCATACTGCCCACGAGGTAGCCCGGCGACAACAACATGATGGTTTCCAATTTTTCCGAGCGTGTAACTGTTGCCATCGTGCCGTGATACTGGGACAGGTTCCATGATCTCTTCGTCAAGAATTTCTAGAGCGGCGACAAGTTCTGCCTGAATTGCACAGATCCAGCCAACAGTATAAATCTCATAGTCCACGGTCGTTTTCATGGAGCTTTCGCTAGTATTCGGTCCCCTAGGTGCTTGAGGTGTAGTTTCGAATGCCTGCGCCGGTTTCTTCCTTCGCATGCGAGCAATAAATGCGAACACTAGAAACAATATCTTCCAGTGATTGGCATAAGGGGAGGGTGATCCTATGTGGCGGAGCCATGTGTGGATGCTTTTTTGAATCCCAATCGCGATGGCCGACGTGCGTCCCACATGTGGCTCGTTGATGCCTTCAATGGTTCCTCCGCCTTCAAATTCCAGGCACGGCATTTCGTTCATGTCTTTTCGCCTTGATAGCTGACTCCGTGTGGCAGATATGTCTCCTGATTGATCGCTATCATCTTCCGGAAATGTTGACTGGGACGAGGCTACACTGCGCTCTGGAAGAGCTTCCATAGCCAGTGACAATAGATGGTTAGCGATGTGGTTTGTAAGATGGTTTTCTTCTGACATTGATGGCTGATCGGAGCAGTTCAGGGGACATTCTTCAAAAAGACTAATTTCGCTTGATCGATGCATGGATTTCATCAGAGTTTCAGTCATAGAGTCTGGGAACATTCCCTTGTGTCTTTGTTGCAGGTGTTCGCGAATTGTGGCCTCGTCTTGGAATACCTCGGCTTTCAGATGTGGTTTCAAGCGGCACACCCATGTTTGTTGCGAATGAAAATTCTTGATGTGATTGCTCCATTGTTCTTCACTGGCAAACATCCTGAGATATTCTTGACACTGTGGATGAAGGCAGTTATACGGTTCCAAGTCTCGCTTAACATGTTTCCTGCTTATACGTCAGTATTCTTAGCATATCAAACTGAAGTCATGCGAACCTCCATGCAGTTTTGTTCTCAAGCTCGCCGTTATCCAATTGATCAAAGCAATAAGGGCACTTGACGTTGTCGTTCCTTGAGAGGTAATTCGGCGTCTTTGGTGGACATGGCCAGGCCACATATGTTTTGCCCATAATCGAGCGCACACTTCTTGAGACGTTCGTAAACTGATTAATAGATTCCGGTATCTCAAATAACTTGCTGTCGAACGACCTTTGTGATAAGACGGTACTCTCCACTTCAGATGCCCTTTCGGAAAGTCTTCCAACGGATAGGGGTACTGCGCTGGATTTTGAGGAGTGCGGCTGAGTTGCCTCAAACCCGTCTCCAACGATAGGTGACTTATCGATCTCTGTAGGTCGAGTGGGGTTTCTTTTCTTCTCACGATCCAGTTGCCTTTTGTGGTGACGCTCCCAGTCCTTAAATCGCCTCATACGGAATTCGACGCCATTAGTTAGCGCGTCTTGAGTCTTGATAAATGTATCAGATGGTGTTTCCGTGGTGACCTTGAACTTATGCTCGACTATCTTACGAGCTAACATCTCATAATCATCATCAGAGTCCGCTCCATATTTTGTGTCCCTTGTCCTTGCTGCTTGTAGGTCGTACTCGGCAATACTTGCCCTCTTGATTGTGTTTGACATACGCTTCAACTGTCCTATCATTGCATGGACCGAAAGAAGCGTTCCTTCAGACAACTTCATAGCAATATCTTTTGCTGTAGTTACATTCGGTGTGTCCTTGTGGCCAATACCTTCTTTCATCGGATCATTGTGGGGGTCAAGATCTGGCGCAGTTGCCTGTAATGTATCCTCAGGCACGTCAAATATTCGGGTTGCTGCGTTCTGTCAGCGGTGCTATTCATGTTTGTCTAACACTTGAAAGCTCGGACCGTAATCGATATTCACACGCAAGACTCTGAGCAAAAGAGTCACTGAAGTTCTCGCTCTCTCACTGTTACGAAGGCGATGATCCAGTGATGAAGAGATAGACCAGTCAAGATGCGCCCCGATGTTTGCTGCCCATATCATGAAACGGCTCATCTCATCAGCGACCATTCTGCGTGACGCTTCTGAAAGATGTACGCAGTTTCTGCAACAAATAAACGAATTGAGGCATCGGCCATACGCTTCATGAATTAGAAGTTCAGTATCTTGCTCGGTCATCGTTTTGTCCATGTTGGACATCGCGAAACAAATTAACGGTTGAGCTTTGACAATTTTAGCTGATTCAATATTCTCAATGAGTTACAGAGATAACGCATTCGATATCGAGGCGAATTTGATTCAAGTGTAGCCTGTACGGTGCTTTTACGATCATCGTATGACTGTTTCAATATCCACAGCCTGGAGAGATGAGGGGTAAGTGACGTTATTTGTAACCTGGAATCTATCCAATGATGTTCTAACACGTACAGACTGTCAGCTGTTGGATGCCAAGCAGTCGTTGACAGGCGTCAGTATCAATGGCATTAAACAAGTCTCTAATCTCTCTCGAAAATAAACGGTATTAAACATTTCAAGAGATCTCTCCTCTGTCTTTATAGACTCATCAGCAATCAAACTAATCTCCGACATGTCAGAACGACCTACATATATTCTCGCTCCAAACTGGGACATTCCGCCCAATGAACATGTCAGGCTTGGCAACATCATCACGCATCCGCGTTTGCCCCTTGAGTCGTTGAACTCAGAGTCTCGCGAAACTCCTGAAAAGATCACTCCCTCAAAGAAACCCAACTGGAGTCTGACGTACAGCGATTTGCGCTCACTGGACGCTGGTATCATGACATCATTCCTTGCTTCTCTACTTGGTCTTGGCGGTGACATTGCTGGCAAGACTTCCAGTACTAAGGGATCAGTTCTGACGTGCCAGGAGCTGGAGACATCCTATTTTATTCCAAACGACACCTACATTGCTCGAAGTTTGGCCAAAACAACAGTCAAGACTTACATGAAGAAAAACCCTCTGAAGTCTGTTTACATGGTCACTGGCTTGAAGATTGCACATGGAGGCAGTATCCAGAGAGATAAAAACAACAGCATTGGTGCTGACGCTGCTGTAACAGTGGACGCAACGCCATTGCTAGGAGCTCCAGTCGAGAACACGCCTCACATCAGTTTTGAGAGATCCCATAATCAGGTACTTTCTTTCGGAGTCTGTGACGAGCCATTCATTGTTGGTTATCAACTACTCAAGATAAAAACAAAGCTCAGCGGCAGAACCAAGACAGAAACGTTTGATAAGTTTGCGTTACTCAGTGACGATCAAGATCGTGCTTCAGTGGATCAAGTGGCCTTGGAGTTGCTCAACGAAAACTTTTCAATTCAGCCAATTCAAGAACCAAGCGATATTGATGAGGACGAGGAGGTTGATGAGGAGAGTTCTGGTGTGTGGTGCGCTACTGGACTGTTGGATGATAGTACAGGCGGCGATGGTGGCAGCCATATGGAATAGGGGGCATTCTTAGTTCATTGTTATATGCTTGGGTCGTCCGTTATACGCGCTGGTCCTTCCACTTTTCTTCTCTAGCACAATTGCTGTAGCATACGTATCCGCCACACTGACTAGTACATATACAAAGTCGCAAATTTCTTTGTATAAATTCCAAATGAGATATTTCACAAGCTACTTACGATAATTTGATGAATATTTATTCGTATTTCAAAACCAAGTGCAATATGTGGCGGAGTATCGACGGACTTCAGTTTTGCGGTTACTATAAGTCGTGTCAATATTTTGGATGTCGAAAGGAAGATCCCGGAATGTCGAGATAGCTTCGTACTTGTAGATGTCGAATGGCATTTGCGTTCAGCTGTATTTACTCTAGACCATATGCACCTAAGATAGAGGTAGGGAAACAAACCGAACGAACATGAATCAGACCTATCATCATCCGACCATGGTAACTACCTGCACAGACCACTACAGAAGGCTGATGCGGTCATCCAATAAGGAAGTACATACGATTAGGTGACTAATGACGCGATTCTTATATTCAGCTACTGCGGGGTACGGTAGCTCCGTTCATTTCAACATCCAAAACCTTATTGTTACCCAATGTTCTAAGCTCAGAATGGTGAAGTATATCAAAGAACAGCTCGGCCAAGGCATGGCTACGCTAATGCAAGTACTACCATATATGGAACGAGCAATCCCAGCAAGTTCCGATCACCAAATGACAACAATCAATCGAGAAATCATAGATACACTGAGAACCCAATGCTCAGAGTACCAAACTGAAGACCTAATGGACGACTGGGTGGATGTGGATGCAACCGATGATCACAAAATCATGCATTCGACGTATCAAAATATGGAATCTAAAGACACCCAGACAAGCCTACCCAAATCCATGGAGGATGCTCAAGACGCCCTGTACTCGTTTTACGACTTGCTAGCAGAGCGCTGGCCCCTTGATTGCAAGGATGCCCCCCATTCGGCGATGCTTAAACTAGTGGCAGACAGACAGAATGTGGGCAAGAACGGAGGTACTACTCAATTATTTGAGTTTGACACGGTATCTTCAACACACAGAAAGTCCTGGGTCCGAGTCAGGTTTCACGCTGAGTGAGTTGAAAAAGATTTATTAAACATTTCTCTCTCAATTGTAGACACGTCTAACATTACAAACCACAAGGGTTCCGGAACATATCTCCGAAATGCCTCAGAGGGTGACGTTCCAGGATTCAAGTCAATCAGGAAACCGTCATCAGTGCGAGATAACGCGTTTGGAACTTTGCCGGATGATCGAAGCGTCCGAGAGTAACTGGAAATGTCCTACTATCAATCTAGTGTCTGGGAAGACAGCAAAGACTAGAGGTGATACGCCAGTCAAATGTTCTAAGCAAGTGATCACCTTGGAAAGCCTTGTCAGACCAAAAATGGCAGCAGTATCACTAAGAGAAAATTCGGATCTACCGCCATTGACACTGCATCAGAAGGCCAAGTTAGCCGTGGTGTTCGCATCCAGCGTCCTCCAGCTAAGTAAGGACTCATGGGGGGTCAAACCGCCTGATGAGGATCCTTGGAGTCATGAAGGGCCATGGTTGCAAAGAAACTGGAAAGATACAGGCATCTGCTTTTTGGAAAACTATCTTGGAAAGCTCAGCCTTGGTGACCCATATTTGCCCATCCCTATTGAGGACCCAGCCCGGAAATCAGCCCAGACGTCAGCCCAGAAAATCGATCTGCCATATCAATCTGCGACTCTTGTTGCCTTAGCCCTGACCCTCCTGCACTTACAAAGTCATGAAGATAGGGTTCTTGAGGAATTCGATACAATCTGCAAAAATATTAGGGCTGAGGGTTACCGCAATCCGGACACCACGGATTATGTAGCTTTACTTCACCTATTACAAGACTCGCAAGCTTTTCTCAACCAGGTAGATGATCAGTACAAAACAGCCATTCAGGCATGCCTAAGGGGAAGGCTTGTGGATGCTATCGGAGAAGAGGACGAGAGGACTGTTCAGCAATATTTCTTTCAAGACATTATCATTCCACTCAACAGCTATCTCAAGACACTTGAATCCTCTGAAAACTTGAGTATTCAGAAGAAGTATAGTGAACAGAAGTGGAGTCTATGGGATGACCATGACGGAGAGGAACACCAAGGGGACTCGACACTGTTTGTTCCCTTTCAAAACCCCGTAACAATCATTTATTAACGTCTGTACTCAGATCCGGGTATGCCGATACGTGGTTCGAAAAATTCGAGAGCAAAGTTCAAGGACTCGTCGACCTAAGCACAAGCCGTCACCATAAGGATCCTATCAAAGTTGCCATCATCGATACAGGCTTAGACTTTCCTCGAGAGGCACGCTCCTTATATAAGAAGCAGATCAAGGATTGCCGAACTTGGTTGTATTGCGATACATCAAAGCATATCAAGATGGAAGATTTATGCACTGATTCAGATGGACATGGGACTCACTGTGCCTCCACTGTACTCAAGGTTGCACAGAATGCTCATATATACGTGGCCAAAGTGTTGGAAATTCGATCACAAGAAAAGGCGCGAAGTGAAACAACAACCCAAGCTATCGTCAAGGTACTCTTAGTATGGACAACCGCACGAACTTTCCGGCTAACTATCTCCAGGCGCTTAATTATGCAATTGATGAATGGAAGGTGGACATAATCAACATGTCATTTGGCTGCCGTAACAGGGTGGCAGAGATTGACGAAGTCATGGAGAGGGCGGAAAGAAATAGAATCATCATGGTTGCAGCAGCGTGTAATCTTGGTGCACTAGAACCTATTTCGTGGCCCGCGAAGTCGAATCGAGTTATCTGTGTTCACGCTGCCGACGGCTTTGGAAACCCTGCCCCTTTCACACCAGACCCTGAACCCAACAATCACAACTTTGCTGCTCCAGGCATGGCGATATTAGGGTACTGTCCAAAGGGTTCGGATAAGCTGCAGCGGCGTATGACTGGTACATCATGCGCAGCCCCTGTCGTTGCGGGAATTGTAGCTGTGTTGTTGGAATTCGTGCGCAAGCATGAGGCCGAATATACGGACAAGCATCGTCTTCTAGAGCTACTACGGGAACGACGAGGAATAACTGCAGTTCTACAAAAAATGGTTTCAAAAGGTGGAAGGAACAAGTATGACTTTCTCAGTCCTTGGTCGCTCTTAGATGTGGAACGTCCGTACCAACATCACATGAACACTATATTAGAGACATTGGGAGCTGTTGGATAGATTACTTGGTGTGTTTTTCTTTTTTTTTTTTTGTCAGTTGTTCTTCATGTATATAATAACCGAGGAGTATGGAATCAGTATTACAATCAAGAGACGATGAGATTTATGGAATATGGACTGGAGAAAGACAATCATGTTGATGGAGTTGGGTTTACAACTTGAAGGTCAAAGCCAAGGCTTGCCTTAGTATTTTACAAATCGAAAGAGCTTAAAGGATATTTCTATGAGCCAAACACCATTGAAACCCTTAAATACAATCATGCAAGCCTCGGCCGGTTCCACTAACACGTTGGCACCAACAACCGTTGAGGGTATCATTCACAGATCATGTTTGCGACAACCTGTTGTGATGATAAGCAACAGTGGGTACGCGTTATTCCCGCTTACCAGTTTCAATGACATGCACAGCGACTGTGATTCCCTGGCGATCCCTGTTACGGTAGTATTTTTAGTGACGCGGCCCAGAATTAAGCTTGTGCCAAGCTTGGGAAAGATCTGTGACGAGGTCAATCAACATCAACCACGTTCTTGTCTTGTTTTGTTTGAGGTGTCCACCAATAGTAACTTCTTAGAAACAGTGATGGCCTCACCAAAGCGTAAGCTAACAAGTTTGTGCCCCCTGTATTGAAGCAAAGTGACGTCAATCCTTGTTCTAGACTGTCACTGAATCAATGTCGTGTCGCGTCGAACCCCGCAAACCGAAACCTCCACCTATACCTAGCTTCACCTCCATCGTCATTATTATTTATACAGCAACTCTCTAACATTCCTGTCATTCCTCTATTCCTTTCACATTCCTCAAATCGCCCATCATGAACAACATGTCTTCTCTTCAAGAAACTCTCACTGCCTCTGGAGGCGCAGAGTCCGCAGGTAAGATAGCTACTAGCTAGCTAGCTACCCCACTACACCTCGAAATGATCTCACTGACAGCTCCCAGGCTTCATCAATGACATAATCGCCCAGCTATGGCCAAACATCAACGTCGCTGGCGGCCAGATGGTCAAGGACATCGTCGAGCCCATGCTGGAGCAGATGCTACCAGGCCCTCTGGCCAACTTGAAGTTTGTCAAGGCCGACTTTGGAAATGAGCCTCTCAAGCTTTCTCACGTCGACGTCCACAGAACCCCGCAGGAGGGTATCAAGCTTGACATGAACTTGGACTGGGATGGAAAATGTGATTTCGAGCTTGATGCAAGCATGGTTCCCAAGATTGTGAGTAGTCGCAGATTTTCCATCAAGAGGAGCCATACTAACTATATATTCCAGGGTATCGAGCATGTCAAACTCCGAGGAAGACTGTCGGTCCTATTGTGCCCTATCACGAATGTTATGCCTTTGGTATGTTCCCAAGTTAGCGAGAGAATACGAGATGTCAATGCTAATTCCCACAGATCGGAGCTGCCCAAGTCGCCTTCATCAACCCTCCCTCCATCGAACTCGATTTCACAGACGCCGCCAACATTGCCGACTTTTCCATCATCGACAAGACCGTCCGCAAGGTCATCCTCAACATCATTTCCTCCATGGCCGTCCTGCCAAACCGCTTCCTCGTCAACATGTCCTCCAACAACGACTACTTCAAGACCTTCCAGCCCCACCTCGGTGTCCTCCGCCTCACCGTTGACTCCGCTACTGAAATCACCGGAGAGAAGAAGAGCGGAGCTAAGAGACTCTTGCAAAAGATCGTCAAGGATATTCCCGACTGCTACTGCGACGTCACCGTCGGCGCGGAGGGCGAGTGGCGCACTTCGACAATCAAGAATAAGCACGATCCTAAGTGGAACGAGACTCATGATTTCCTTGTCACGGACTACGAGCAGCAGATTACCATTGACATCAATGATGAAGACCTTGGTGGTGACGATGACATTGGTATCGCTACTACTACCGTCAAGCAGCTTCTACTAAACGGAGGCACCCAAGAGCTCAGCCTCAGCCACAAGGGCCAGCCTATCGATACCAGAGTCACCATCCACGGCAAATTCTTCAACTTTGTCGGCGAAACCAACAGCATTTCCGCCAGCAGCCAGAACGAGGGAGAGATTTGCGGTCTTGCCACCGTCCTCATCGCCAATGTCAGCGGTCTCAACGGCAACCGCGATGAGCTCAAGCCCAGCGTCAAAGTTACATGGGGCGACAAGGAATTCGTCACGCCCGTCAAGTCATACTCTCCTGGAACAGATATCTTCAACCCCTCGTTCGACTCAGCATTCCGATTCCCCATTACTGCTGAGCAGCTATCGAGCCCTTCTAGTTTCCGCCTCGTGCTGCAGAACGGCAATAGTGAGCAGGGAACAGTCGAGATTCCGTTTAACGATGTGTCGGGTGCTGATGGTATGGTTCATGAAGGTGAGTTCGATGTTGGGTCTGGTGCATCTGTGAGGGCTCGTGTCGCTATTCGCGGTCTTCAGTTGGCCAAGTAATTTAGTGTAATAAAATGAGTTTGAGACCCATGAGATAGTCTTTATAGCACATATTTTCCCAATGAAACCCATTCATTTCCACCATAAACTGTATTTCACCAGAATCCCACTAACAGAAAATATGTATGGTCAGAGTTATGATAAAGAAAGAACGCAAAACAGTCTCTTGTATTTTCATTCTTATAAAAGTCTCAAATCAATCGTATCCCGCAAATTCGTAAACATCGTTGTTCCATTCCAAGATAACCACCTATTTTCCCTTGAGAACAAACATTCCACTATGCCAGCCATAAGTCCTCGCAAGTCTGCGTCCATGTCGTCGAGCAATCTGGAAATCAATCTTTCCCTTTGGATGCGGTTCGTGGAAGTGAATGCCCTGGTCAACATCCAGCGAAGTGGGCTGGAACTGCCACACTGAACCGTACAGCTTCTAGATCTGGAAGCCTGTCAAAGCCATGGCGTGTAGAAAAGTCGTTCCAAGCTATTACGCCAGGAGAGCTTGTTACTTCTGGGTTGAAGAACAAAGTGCGGAAGACTTTGAGCGCTCGTGCGTCGACGGTGAATGTTGGCTGCCTGTCGACGTTTTCAGGCTCTGGGGCTTCAGCAGGGGGCGTGTCGATGTTTTGTGCCTTTGCTGGTTCGCCCTTGGTCTTTGCCTTGCTCTTCTTCTTTCCCGAAGGGGCAGTCTTTGGAGTCTCTTGCTCAGACTCGCCCAGGAACAAGTTAGATAGTGGGCGATTAAGGAACACGAGGTCCTTGTCGGTAGCACCAGGCTGTCCCTTCTTCTTGGTCTGCTCGGGCTCTAACCACTCCGGTGTCCTTCGCAGAGTGCGAGACAGCAGACTGTGGAGGGCAAGGTCCTTGTAATGAGTCTTGTTGGTTTCGGTCAGCCTGTCGAGCTCAGCCCAGACGACATCGAGATTCGCCTCGGCCTGTCGCAAAGCGTTGACTGTGTCCTTGTTTAGACGTTTTTCATACGGGTATTTGAACTTTCCACCAGATGGATTAACGGTCCAGCCCAATTTATGCAAAGGAATCTGTCGTCCTCGGATCACTTTAACCATCTCTATTGCTGACTTCAACTCCGCCTCGTGTTCCTCGCTGTAA
Organism: Fusarium graminearum PH-1; assembly: GCF_000240135.3. NCBI lineage: Eukaryota > Fungi > Ascomycota > Sordariomycetes > Hypocreales > Nectriaceae > Fusarium > Fusarium graminearum. Next base: position 3,794,179 of record NC_026475.1, on the reverse strand, counting down.
TCGCGTTCATATCGGCGAGCAAACATTTTCTGGTAAAAATAATGTCGAGCCCAAGGCTGATAAAGCTCTATCTGCTTCGCGCACTGGGAGAGTACGGACAAGTAACTAATGCTCTTGTACACATGAGCAGAGATGAGACGGTCAACATCGGGCTTGTTTTTCAAGAGACGTTCGAGCTCATCAACAAGGGTGGATTGCCTCGTCCACGCTTCTTCATCCAGGCTCAAAATCTCCAGGATGTATAGCAGCGATTTGTGGTCTTCAGTAAAGTCGGTGCGTGCGCCCCATCTAGATTCGGAGCAGACATCTTATCCTCCAGGGGACTTGGTGCGGCGATACAACCATCTCATGGGAGGGGAGCATTCAAACTCTTGCTTCAATATTTTGGTCGTGTCGTTTATCGCCTTCCTTAGAAAGAATCGGAAGGTGTTGAGAGCAACGCGGTATTCTTCAGGGAGCTCTTCAATCGGCTTGCCCTCGTCTTTGTACTTGATTTGAAGCACACTCAAAAGCCATGCTTTACGGTGCAATAAAGCCATGGTCGCAAGCTTCCAATAGCTATCGGCAGCGACTCGGGTAACCAACAAGGCCCAGAGTTTGTCCTCGTTGATTTTCATAGCAAGAGGGTGGCTTTTTCCGTCCTGTCAGGTGTGGGGGGCAGGGGTCGACGAGTGAAGTTGATTAGGCACAGCTTACCGCTTGATAGGCGCGACAACAAGCTCGTACGCATGTTTCTTACAACTCTGGTGGTTGATACAACTTCAATGGCAGTTTTGCCTTTCGCAGAGCGATTCTTATTGGCTGTAGAGATGAAAGACTCATCTGGCGTCGAGCTCTGTGGAAAGTAGGGTATTGAACTTTTAGTTGAGTGGCAATAGGTCATTCGATGCTGATCTGGAGAATACGAGTGCTCGATCCACGATGAGATTATTGAAAGAGATTTGCAAGAGTTAAAATAAATTGGCGCAGCTAGAAAGTCACTGTGATAGAGGCATAGGGTATAATATAAATTTTCCTATTAATAACTAACTTCTATATGCATCCGTCATTATTCATTAGGGTGCTCTATATGACTACCTATTATCTACGGTTTAGAAGTGGTTAGTTAGAGTATTCCCCTCGCCCACTGTGAAACCTTTGTTATCCCCATTATGATTCCCAACTGTAAAACCCCGGTTGTTTGACTGGTAGATGTTCTGTGTACCAGCCTGACCCCCCTGCAACTTCTTATCCACAGACTCGGAAAGCCATGGATCACATCCCTCGATGCTTTCCTTCAGCGTCAACAGGTTCATCTTGGTAATATCACCACACTCCTCCTCACTAAGCTTGTACAGCTGTTCGTGATCATCACCTGGGGCAATCTTCTCGAGCTCATCAAGAAGCTCCGTCATGCTTCCTATGAACTGATCAAAGACTTCTTTCTTGTAGAAGACCCACTTCAAACCTTGGATTGTGGTTGAAGCTTGGGACTGACGCTTGCGGATGCACTGCATCAGCCGACGCCGAATGCTTTTAATGTCGGACGGCAGATTTGATTCAGGCTCGAGTGCTTCTTGGTTCTCCTTGGTCAACCCGTCTTTGTCGCGCCTGGAATTGCGCTTGTATCGATCCAAGCAATGTTCGATCTCGTCAAGCACCTCCTTGATGCCTCTGGGTTGTGATTTGCCATCGTTAACTTTTGGAGTGTCGAGATCCTTGTCGCTGGTAAGATCAACGACTTCCTTCCAGCGGGAAAGGCGAAGTTGGAGAATGTCGAGCTTGAGTTGGCACGCTTCAAAGTCATCTTCAAAGTTGCGTGCTAGTTGGATTTGGCCCAGAGTGCTGAGGATGAAACGGAAGAGTTCAAGAGCTGGTCCGATTTCTGCCATGTTGGTGAACAGTAATTGCAGAATATATGTATGGTATAAGGTGCAGAGAAGTGATAAGATTGGTCATTGTAGAATGTGTTTCATCTGAACTATGATCGAGTGCTGGCTTTATAGTAAAAGTAGATGCCTTCGACACAGCCTCAAATGCTCTACCCCCAGGATGTCGTCACCTTGGTCGATAGAGTGTCACTTGTCTGTGGCCGAAAGGCTTCGGGCTTGGGTAGCTGTGGAGGCGACTCTGTCGGGGTGGACCGAACAGACCAGTCAAAAGAGCCATGAAGCAAAAATCCATGAGCAGCTGAAATGTGTATTTACTTTTGAATGGAGGATGATCATCATAGATGGGACTCTGAGGCCGCCATAACAATAACAAGTCTTGCTTGGATGTCGCCAAGGATCTTGTCACTTGCGAATCTTCCAATCGCATCTTTTGTTCTGCCCTACCATTTCGTGACTCCACTCTTGAGACCAACATGACAGAACAACAATAGGGCTGAGTTTGAAGTTTAGTTGGTTGTTGTCATGGGTGCGTGTGGGGGGCATGATGATCGGCTTGACTCAAAACCCCTGATTGGAGCGGTTAGGCAACATAGGACAACGACACTGGGAGCCTCAGCGGCCCGTCTCGGGAACTAGGATGGGTTGTCTCCAGTGTCCTTGGCATTTTGAATCAAGCAGAATATCATATCATGAAGTTTAATAGATGTTTGCTTGGTGCCACCAATCAGCTGAGAATGTTGGGAGCAGGACCACAGACATGTATGACCACGGCGTTGACTTTGGAAGTAACAAGAAAACTCGACAAGTTTTTCTGCTTCTAGTGTCCTCGAGTTATCTTAAGACCACATTGTGGCGTTCTGTTTATAGCCAAGAAATCAGACGGCGCTCCCAATCGAATATGACCCATAAGGCTGCGGACCCATTCGCTGGAAATTGTGACATGCAACGTGATGACTGGAAAATGGGTACGATCTCCACATAAGAAAAAGAAATATGGGCATGGAAAATGGAATTTCTTCGCAGGCTGGCCGGGAACAAAGCCCGTAAGCCAGTATTATCGCAGGGGCGTTTATCAGTGGAAACGAGGCTGTAGTCACAAATGTTGGCAAGCCGCTCAGGCCTCCTCTTGGTCCGCATATCACGACTCAGGAAAGTACAGCACCCTGTCAATATTGGCCTTGCCGTGGCTTGGCATTGTTATTTGTCGTTGAGCAGTGCTTTTGATCGCCATTTTGCTTGCTTACATGCAGCTAGCTGAGTTTTCAGGCTCCCAGCCTGACAGCTCCGTCGACTGGTATCATGTTTTGAATGTTAGAGACCTCTTGGGTAAAGATATCTCGTTGGGCTTAGTTATTTAGTACAAAGTATAAGTGGTAAATTTGTATTTATACCGGAGAAATATTTTCCAATTCGAAAGCACCCAATAGTCTCCTGTGAACATAGAACCGCCCTCGCCAAGTGCCTACTTCTCAACCCATCCCCAATCACAATGTCCCAAAGTGGCATCATCATCCAAAAAGGGAATGTTGGTATCAATCAAGCAATACACAATGGAGACAATGTCATTTGTTAGTCTTGATACACATTGACATCGCTGCCAGCTGACACAGATTCGCAGACAACGCTGGAGCAGAAATGAGGAAGAAACACATCGCCCAGAAGACTCATAATGCAAACAAGATCGAATGGGAGAAATCCGAGACATGCGAGTGGCTCATGGATGAAGAAGACTTTCAGAACTGGTCAAACATAAAGACAAGCTCTCCAGTTCTGTGGCTTTACGGCCGTCGTGAGTCTTCCCATAGCGCTTCTGTTGATAACATAAACTGATAAGATTTAGCCGGCTGTGGAAAGACTGTTTTGATGTCAGTATTGATTCTTGTCATACTATCATTATCCTATGAATATGAAGAGCAGAGGCTAACTAGAACATGATAGGTCTCGTATCATTGAGAGCGTCCACTCAAAATACACAAACAAGGTCCAGCTTCTATATTTCTACGTGGGAAATAGCCACAATGAGAACAGCGACCAAATGTACCGAGAGATGCTTCGGACATTTTGGGATCAAGCATCTGAGAAGCAAGACATTGATATTTGGGCAGACGATTCGCCAATAGAGCCCCTGGAGGACGTGGTTCAGAAATTGCTCAAGGATTCGACAGTTGTGAGGTACATCGTTATTGACGCCCTTGACCAACTTCCCTCGAGATTCCAGGAGCGATTGCTTGGCTGGCTCAAGGCCACAATGCAAAAGTGTAACCTCGGTCTCGCAATCAGTTGCCGCAATTCTCACCAGGTTAGACAGCTGCAAGCAAAGGAAACTTTCGGGATTGAAATCACAACCGATAGGAACAAAGATGATATTAACAAGTATCTCGAAACATCTTTGCACTCTGAATTTCTTCACCGGAACCCAGAGCTAAGAAAGAACATCATTGATAAACTGAACGCCAAGGCGGACGGAATGTGAGATTCTTGATTCTCGCACTTGAGACGATGACTAATTGTATGTATTAGGTTCCTCTGGGTCAGACTGCAAGCTCTCAACATTTGTAACATGAGGACCAAGTCCCAAATTAACATGGCTCTGGGCAGTCTTATCCCGCCCCAAGACATCAACAAGATGTTTGAGGCTTACGCAGATGGTTTTGAGATGGAATCAGATGACCCATTTCAACAACAAGTTTGCCAACGATTGATGGCTCTCCTGGCTCACAGCACAGCGCCAATGCCGAAAAGCACCGTTTTCACCGCGCTATCGCTAAAAGATGATGGAGATATCGACGACGACCATTATCAAGACTTGGCCGACAATTTCAAGTTGATCCCCTCTTTCTGCAAACACCTTGTTGAGATCAACGAGGATCTTGACGTCTTTCAGTTCTGCCACAAGACCGTGGTGGATTTCTTCCGAAAGTACAAACCGACTATCTACCATCGTCGGATCGCGACACTCTGTCTTTCCTACCTAAGCTCAAGCAAGTTCTCGGGTGGAGCTCAGAAGAAAGTTACATGGTATGACCAAGGTACTCTTGAGTCAATTCTGCAAAAACATGAGTTCCTTGCATTCTCATCCTCCCACTGGTTTCTGAGCTTGAAAAAGAGCATCGACAACAAGAACGATGCTGAAAACGAAACAGTCTTTAACTTATTCAAAATCCTTTTCAACAAGGATGGGAAAGCCGAGGAAAGAGGGAACCTACAGCTGGCCTTTCAGGTACACTTGATTACTCAGGGCAAAGCAATACCGGACGGTATTTCGCACGAGCACATTGTTGGTTACTTTGCTCTCGTCAGCTTCTTTGACATTTTCAACGAAAAGGCTTGGTTTGATGCGGATAAACCTGATTCGAAGGGCATGCGGCCAATTCATTGGGCCATTCGCAATGATATCGATCAAGCTGACGTTACGGACTTTGTAAACAAGATGGAGCGTTCTGGTGCTGATATCAACATTCAAGACCATTCGGGTTGCACTCCTCTTTACTATGCTGCTCATTGCGGGAACGCAGAGGTTGTCAGGCTTTTAATTGACCTTAAAGCTGATCTTGACGTCACGAATAAGCACAACGAAACTGCATTAGTTGCTGCTTGCAAGAAGCGTCATGAGGACGTAGTACTGAATCTCGTCAAGGCTCAAGCAGACGTCCACATTCAAAGCGAATTTGGAACTGCTTTGCAAGCAGTATCGCTCGTTGGCAGTAAGATCTGTGCGGAGAAGATACTTGAACGTTATGGCAAATCTCGAATCCGTGAAACCTGCGGTCCTTTCGGTACTTCTCTCCATGCAGCGGCCTTCCATGGCCATGCTGATCTCGTCAAGCTTCTATGTACGCATAGGATAGATGTCAATGCAAGCGACCGGACATATGGAACCCCACTGACAGCTGCGGCCTCGGGGCTGAACCCGGGCCAGGAACCAAGTCTCTTCCTAGAGATATCTCGGGAACTCATCAAACGCGGTGTCAAAGTCAACGATCGAAGCGGTAGACTCGGACCAGCACTTCGCTCGGCTGCATACCATGGAAACCCTGACCTTGTTCAGCTATTGTTGGAAGAGGGTGCCAAAGTTTCCAAGTCCAAAGGAATGATGGGCACGGCGTACGAAGCTGCAAAGTCACGCGGGCATGAAACGGTCATGGAGATGCTGTTAAAGGCGGATCCAGATGCTGAGAAGTACGGAGAAAATGATATTGCTGCGGCCCATGATCGACAAAAGATTCAGCGAAGAATATTCCGAGCCACTGTCAAAGCCAGCAGCGTAAACGCCACTAGCAACCTCATTAGGGAGTTTGAAAACTTCTTTCACAAGGAGATCCCAAAGGGAGAAACAACCTTCCTCAAAGGGCTGTCCAAACTTGGGGAGAACTGTTTCAACGATGTGGTTACGCTGACCACAAGCTCGACTGAGCAACCCGATAGGGAATCAGGCCTACTGAGCAAACGAAACTCCATGTGTGGACTCGGCTTCTTGAACTGCTTTGAGGGAGAAAAGACACCACAGCCAGAATCCGAACATAATGGCAGATCTCACTTTGTTCTCCGAAGAGCTACAAAGACATTTGCTGCCGATGGAGTCGGCGAACATTTCCCGCAGGTGTTGGACAGGATGACCCAAGCGGCTGTCAAGATTCTGGAAGATGCTATCCAAAACGGTAACAAGGATGTTATACGGCTGATCGCCAACACTTGGGTTGAGGCATTGAACAATCTAGTTCTGCGTCCTGGATATGGCGAAAACATGTTGAAAACGGTCGTTCAAAGACGTGCAAACGAACTCAAAGGGTACCTGTCAGACGACACCCTAAGCACTGAAGAGAAATGGGAAAAGGCAAAGGCACTCGCTCTTGTTGGGATTGAACTGCTTGTCGTAGCTGTTGGGCGCGGTGACAAGTTCAAACGCCTGTCATTTGTGAACTCCAAGCTCTGGGTCCAGGCTGTCATTGACGTGGACAGTCTTGGGAAAGACGGTACATCAGCGACACAGCAGTTGATCGGCGTTTTCGCAAAACGATTCCTATCCGCCGTGGACACGAAAGATGTAGCAGAAGCCGAAGTTTGTGGCCAAGGTGGTATTGAGCTTTTGAGAGCTGCCGCGTTGAGTCGCAACAAGTCAGTGTTGAACAAGTTCAGCAGCGAGTGGATTCGATGTTGGGGCTTAGCTCTGAGAGACATGAAGTATGTGTCGAAACAGATGGTCCAGCAGAGAGTTGGCGAGTATTGTGAATGCTTCATGTCAAACAAGAATGATGGAGCTTCCGGTCTTGCTTTTGCGGCATTCGAACTCCTCCGTACGGCTATCGAGCAACAAGAGAGTCGGGCGGCATCTGTCCTCTGCACATCAATTCAGCAGGGGCTTCAATGGACCCGGACCAACATCACCACCCATTCTTATGAGGACCACGACATGCAGAGCATCTTCGATGTTTTTGTCAATTTGTTCGCGATCGCCGACCGAGGACCGACTGTTAAACTGGAAGCTTTGGTCTTGGAGGTGCTTGATCTTGCAGCTGTCGCTTTCAAGGATCCTTATCAAGTGATCAAGAGTGCTGTCACGAAGCGAGTTGGCCACGTGGAAGAGATTGAAGATATACGCAAGAGGAAAGGCCAATTGGCGCAATTGAACAAGGCATTGAGATACTGTTTGCAAGTTGCGTCAGACACGGCAGAGAGGGGACAAAAACATGCAGTTGGGTTGTCAAGTATAATAAAAGAAGCAGGGCTGGAGGAGTATGCTTAAGTTGAATTGATCATAAGCAGCAACCGGGCGTTCCAGGATAGAAATGACATTTGCGTTTTCAGAATTTGTGCAGCGGTTGAGTAACGATGTGTAGAGGAGGTTGTTGGGTGCCAAGTTGTCAGACAGCATCATTTGGACATGACCTTTCACTCGACCGTCATTATTATCCACAAGAAAGAGGCATAGAGTATGACATAGCAATATTCTTGCCAAGATCGTGCACGGTTAGTGCTGGCAAAGGTTTAGTCGGTACAATTTCAACAATACGAGATTTGTTTCAGAAACCTGTAGGTAAATCTATGCATACTTTACTTAGCCTACAATGACAACTTAGAGTGGGAAGTCTAATAGAAAAGCCGGCAGGCTAGATTTAGAGTACAAAAATTAATAGCTGGTCTGTCGTAAACCGACCTATTAATTTTCTCTCTTGTGCTTACAGCGGAGAATTCTTCCGATGCTACCCAAGGGTTTGATCTCGTACTAACTGTTATTAGTCGAGTTGCTCGCCAACTCTGGCAATCTATCCACTACCCATGAACCGCTATCTTATTGGATCCATAAGTATTTCCTTTTTTCCCGTAAACATTTCCCATCACGACTCTTGGCTTTGTTGAGGAATACCACCCATCTCCCAACGCCAGTCTGTTCTCGTCCAAGCACCACAGTCATGAGTCGTAGAAGGCATCCCAAACGAGTAAATCAAGACGACGATCGTGAAACAGACTACTAGCACGGATCTAGTTCCACCATCGGGCTTCCCTTTAGTCGTGTGGCGGTCTAAAATTAGTATACTTTGCGCTGGCTTAGCCTTGTGTGGCAGACAAACGAGGGCCCGTGTTCTAGAACGCTGTCAAGTTCATCTCGTATGAAACCTTGGACTTGGGTTCTTGGACCGTATTCTACCCACTCACGCTTGGCTTTTCGTCTGGTCTAGCCGTCGATAGATAGACAAGCGAGAGCTAAAACCCGTCGGTGCTATACGGGGTGACCCCAGTCACAAGGCATCGCCGATACTTAGCTAACAGACTAAGAAGAACTGCCCCCAGAGAAAAGAAATAATAAAAGCTCACGATCTGCGCCTTTCCGAAACCTTCTTCACCAGCTCTCTCTCGTTAATACCATCAAGCGCATACACTCGCTGGCTCAGCCTCAATACATTCGCTCAACCTAATTACGACTATTCGACCATGAAGTTCTTCGCCGCTCTCACCATTGCCGGCGTCGTCGCCCCGGCCCTTGCCGTTCCCGCCGCTCCCGTCGTTCCTGATATCCTCGGAAACAAGGGCTGCATTATTCCTCCCAAGCGAGTTGAGTGGCGCGAACTCGGCGCTGCCAACCAAAAGTCCTACCTCGACTCTGTTCTGTGCTTGAAGACCAAGCCTTCTCGTATAGGCCTCAAGTCATCTCTCTACGACGACTTTCCCTACGTCCACTTTAAGCTCAACGACTGGAGTCAGTTTTCCCACTAGTATATCGATTATGTTCTTGACTAACATACAATCACAGTCCACGGTGGCGCTCCTTTCCTTCCTTGGCACAGATACTTCGGAGTCATCTACGAGCAGGCTCTCCGCGACTGCGGCTACAAGGGCCCCGGAACCTACTGGGACTGGACCAAGGATGCCGAGAAGGGTCTTCTGAGCTCTCCCCTCATGTCCAAGACCGCTTTTGGTGGTAACGGAGACCAAGAGAACAGGGAATGGACAGCCAGCAGCGGTCTCCAGTGTGTCAGAGATGGTCGATTCTCCGAGCTCCGACCCGAGTACCTCGAGGACGAGCCCAAGGTTCTCTCCAGCGGCGGCCACTGCTTGTTCCGCAACATGCCTGAGGTCACTGAACCCACGGCTTACAAGGCGATGGTTCCCACCATCACCCTCAAGGGCATCAACGAGCTCCAAAAGGCCGGCAACTGGTCCTACTTCCACACTGCTACCGAAGGTGGTCCTCACGGTAGCATCCACGCCTCTCTCGGCGGAGAAATGAACCCTACTACTTCTCCCAACGAGCCTCTCTTCTTCATGCACCACGCTCAGATCGACCGTGTTTGGTGGCAATGGCAGCAGAAGAACGCTGGCCGCTTCGCCGAGTACGATGGTCAGGGTATGCTTTACCCTAAGAGGGACCGCATCAACGTCAAGCTTGATGATGTTCTCCCCATGTTTGGTCTTGCCAAGGACGTCAAGGTCCGCGATGTTATGAACCCCTCCAAGGGTCCTCTTTGCTACCGCTACTAAGCATAGTATGTTGATGGAAGTCTGGTGGATGGGTAATGGCAATGCAGGCGATAATGAAGAATGATACATGGCGCAGATCATGACATTCATTTTACAAAAGTACATAATATATATGTTACTTTCGTCTCTGGGAGACAAACTACATTTAAAAAATAGAATAAGAATTTTAATTTCACAAGTACTTCAACTACCGTAATCCGATGCTGTTTAGTTTATGTCAGAGAGGACGAGATTTGTGATGAGGGTCATGTAGTATTTATTTTACATATTTCTCATTTATATCGCCTGTAAATATTCATTGTACGTAGAAACTACAAACTCGAACTCAGTTACTACTGGGTAGTCTCAGATTATTGAGTTGAAGGCCACTCTCTCCATTATTTGTGTTTGCGAGTTATCCTTCTTAGTGGAAAAAAAAAAGTGATGCTCCCAACTGCGGTAATCGAAATCCTTATTGTTGAAATACTGACAGAGTCCTGTGAGGAACGTTCATCTTGGATGGCTTGCCATCTCATAACCGAAGCTCAACAGTAACACTGCAATATATAGTCAGTAAAGCAAGGTACTACTAACCACTATGTGCCTCTCAATGAGATTTGTCTATTCATAGATCTCGCTGAGGAACGACATCGCTTTCTTCATAAATGACTAAACTTTTAATTTTATACATATTACTATTATTATAAATATCCTTCCTGTTTCCAAGATATTCTTTCCTGCTTTTGCCCTTTTCGTTGAGAAGTACATATGAAACCATTAGCTATCCAGATCCCTTGTGCCTCCCCTCACACCCTGATAAGTAAAGCTAGCTCTGGCATCAAGCTCAAAGTTCTTAACTGATGGAGCCATTTGACCACCTTCTTCGTGCTTCGCTAAATGCTCCTTCAAACCTCCATAGAAGTTCTTCAAGCACAAAATACCAAAAATGGCTGTGGCGAAGAGAAATACAGCAGCCATCAGAGCGTAGCAAGTCATGATATCGCCAGTGGCTCCAAAGCGACTCCAGTGAGTCTGTATCTTGACAATCTCAAATATGAAATATCCGATGCTGGCGAAGAATACGGCAATCGAGGCTCCCATGCCTATGCGGTTTTCGGATTTGCTCCATACTATCGATAGGGTGGTCATGATAACAGCCACTCCTAGAAGCACCATGCGGATAATAAACTCGTTTCCCATCCCTCGAAGCTGGGTGACGCCGTAGATGACTTCGAAACAGATGATGAAGTAAATAACTACCTTGGCAAACATGACAAATATCTTAGAAATGTTAGCTTGAGATTCGATTGTGGAAGAGATAGATACGTACCAAGTGAATCGTTCGGATTCTTCTCAGCCTGGCATCCGCACCAACGTTACGATACGCTTGCCAATCGAAATGCTGTTTGAGGTACCAAACAGTAACAACAAGAAAGATGGTGCAAATTCCCACAATAAACGGCATGGCAGATAGCATGCCGCCAATGTCTTTCCATATAGGCTTGTCCAGATGAACCAAGCTCTCACCATTTGAATCAGTAGAGCCTTCGAGGGACTTAATGCTCTCTCTAATCTGCTTGCGCTGATAGACAGCCAAAGGCAGAAAACCCGCGTTGAGCAAACACGCAAGCATAGCCTGGGACGTGCTCTTGAGACGAATGGCGTCGGCCATAAAGATCAGCTGAAACATGAACCCGAAAATAAAAATGGCCAAGTTGGCTGGTATGATGTACCCTCTCGGGACCTGCAGAACAGTTGGTTTAAGGTATTCATTCCAATTGTAGACAACGAGTCTGGATGATAATTGTTAGTGATGCGCGAACAAAAGAACGGCGGTGGACGAACCCCTGAAGAATGGATATTGCTAGGCCTTGCAAAAGACCGATGGTCATGAAGGATACGACTGATGGCGCGCGCTGCACCTTGTTGGTGATGTTTGATACCGTGTCGGCGGCCATTGTGTCTGTATGCTATATGGTCGTTTACGGACGCACATCAACGGTGTTTGATGTTGATGTGTGTGTTTTTTAATAGCACAACAAAAAGAATTGCCCGAATTTTATCAAATACCGCCGCTAGTGCCAAGAGCGTCACCATTGCCGTGTCTTGCTAGCAAGGGTTGGGTTGGAATATTGGGCCCTCGACCCGCTATTAAACTCTCGTATTTATCTAGCCTTGTTGTCAAGTGTCGGTCGTAATATCTGGAAATGACACAGATGTTGGTTACGATGGTAAGATGAGAGCGGCAATTCTCAGAATCGTGTCCTTGGAGTTGTCTGTCTTGTCATCCATCAACTGTTGATACAATATATTTTTTAATCTTTCTCTCAGCCTGGCAACTGTCAAACCTCGGTATCCTCATTTGCAGAGGCGAGAAGTTTCAGACGCGTTGAAGATTATGCGTGCATGGGTCCTGGTAGGTAGAGAACTGCCACTAACCCGGTGATCCCCTTTTTCTCGACTCTGCACAGACGATACCCCTGTCATTTACAACCCACAAGGCGGACCTCTTCTCCCAGTAAAAAGGAATTGAGGCGAGCATCTGACAGTTGCCGTGCTCCGTACTCCATAATCAGTCTGTCTTTTCCATGTGCCGAAAGCTGAGAATCCAACACTGAGGCGGAGAGAAAAACGCAAGACTCCCAGCTTTACGATGCTAGTAGAGTTCGGATGAGGCACTAACCAGCAAATCATCAGCTCGCTTGGGAAAACAGCGGAAATAATTCCAGTCTTTCTTGACCATCCACTTTATCTAACCATAGCCATTAAGAGCTGACTGAATCTGACTCGCATTACGCAACTTCGGAAATATCATCTCATAGATTCGCGTTTATTAACGTAGTACTCGAGATATTCTAATTATGGAACTATATAAAAACCCAACCAACAACCTACTACCAAGCTATTCTAGCAATGAAAGACTCTGGATACTTTCTCACAAAGAACTTTCTAATCTCATCCACCAACAAGATACCCAATCCGAGAGGAATAGGAATGAACCAAAACTCAATTGGTACAGACTCTGTATCGAACAAGTTCTGCATACCGGGTACCTCGGTGACAAAGATGGCAATGCACAAGCTGATAAGCATGCTGAGGATCAACCAAGGGTTGCGATGAGCTTTGTGTAAAGGACTGGCTTGGAAAATACTCAAGCGACGGTTGCGCACAGCGAGGATGTTGCCCCATTGGAGGAAGACGAGTGTGACAAAGTAGACGCACTGGCCGGTGTTGTTGAACTTGATGAGTTCATCTTGGGTGTAGCCGTGATAACCCTCTGAGTAGCCTTCGAACAGGAAGAAGAGCTCTGAGACGGGCATCTTGGCGTACTTCCATAGGTAGAGGAAGAACATGGCGTGAGCGGTGATGGTCTCCATGAAACCGGTAAACAGGTAGGCTTGTGTGTAGATCTTGGTGTTGATAAGATGATCGCGCTTGTGGTTTCGAGGAGGGAGAGAAAGAAGGTCGAATTCTTCCTTCTCCATGATAAGTGAAAGACTGAGGAAAAGATCGGTAAAGACACAAATGATGATCATGAGGAAAGCGCTAAGAGGGAGAGGAACACCGAAGAAAACGTTGAGAATAACGGGCCAGATCTCAGACCAACTACCGGCGGGGAGAAGATAAGAGATAACTTTCTGCAAGTTCTGGAACACGAGACGACCGAGGCGCATGCCATCGACGATAGAGTCGAAGCGGTCGAGGAGAACAAGATCGGATGCTTCAATAGCGACGTCGCTTCCAGTAACGATTGCAACACCGACGTCAGCAGCTCGAAGGGCAGGGGCGTCGTTAACACCATCACCAGTGACAGCAACAACGTTGTCGCGTTCACGTAGCTCAGTGACGATACGAAGCTTCTGTTCAGGTGTAGTACGAGCAAAGACAATCTCCTCATAGGCACAGACGACATCCCAATCCTCCTGGCTGAGCCTGCTAAGTTGGGCACCCTCGAGAAGAAGACTGCGCTTGATGATCTCAGCACGGTCACCCTTCTTTGGCTTCTTGCTCTTCTTCTCCTCGTTGCTTGAGGGTGTACCGGGGTAGAGAGAGTCAATGGTGTCAGGGTCCTGCTGGCATGAGAAGATACCGGTGTTGCGAGCGATGGCCGCGGCGGTCAAAGCGTAGTCACCGGTAACCATGAAGAAACGAGTTCCAGCGCGTCGGCACTGTTCAACTGTGGCTGGGATCTCAGGACGGTGAGGGTCGATGATGCCGAGCATACCAATGACGGTGAGGTCTTGAATGGCAGAGTGGGTGATCTCGTCACTAAAACTGTTTGTGCCAGCGACAGAGCGAGGGGTGATGAACTTTTCACAAAGAACAATGACACGTTCAGCACGACGGGATGCTTCGTCTTGGATCTCCTGGAACCTGATGCGTGCGTCGCGGGTAAGGGTGACGACAGAGTTGGACTCAGCGGACCAGTACTTGGTACAACCAGCGAGGAGAATATCGGGAGCACCCTTGATGATAACGCGGTAAGCACCTCTGTTATCCTCGGACTGGAAGACGGTTAACATCCACTTGTTCTTGGAGTTGAAGGGGACTTCGAAGACGCGAGGCATGGTCTTTCGGAGACTATCGCCAGTGGGACCTGATGCGGAAAAGCGGAAGACAGCGCTGTCTGTAGCATTGCCCATGACGGAACGCTCCTGGATGGGGAGATGGACGGTTGTGGGGTCAAAGGATGCGTCGTTGCAGAGAAGAGCGGCGCGTTGAAGAGCCATGGAAGGTTCATCGGCTTCCTTGCTGTTAACGAGGTACTCGAATTCATCCGAAGACTCAAACTTCTTGTCGACAAAAGCAACGGAGCTGACAAACATTTGGTTCTGGGTGAGAGTACCGGTCTTGTCTGAGCAGATGACGTTGACGCAGCCCAAGGTCTCAACAGTTGATAGACCCTTGGGCAAAACGTTGACAGCCTTCATGCGGCGAGCGACCATCATGAGTGTTAAGGCAACAGCCACAGGCATACCCTCGGGGATGAAAGCGACGACACAAGCCATAACGTTGACAAGCATAGCTGGGACACTCATGTAGGCTTTGTGATCAACACGGAGCCAGCCAACCCAAGTGAGGAGAATGGCAAGTGCAAGAATAATAGTCATGACAACGATAATCGTGACAAAGCGGGTGATTTCCTTCTGGATGAGAGCTGCAGAGTCCTTGACACCAGAGGTAGAAGTGGCAATGCGACCCATTACAGTTCTACCACCAGTGAGGATAACAATACCAACACCGTTACCGTTCATAACAGTGGTACCCATGAAAGCAATGTTGCGACTCTCGAGGAAGTTGGCGTCAGTTGCATCAACTGCGCCTTCAATCTCATCAGACTCTCCAGTCAGGACGGAACGGTCGAAGCGGATGTCGCCGGAGTGGCTTATGATGCGGAGATCAGCAGGGACCTTGTCGCCGACTTGGAGATGGACGACATCGCCGGCGACAAGATTGATGGTAGCCAAGCTCTTGAGTTCTCCGTCACGCTTGACTGTTGCGAAAGATGGGAGAAGGTCGAGGATGGAGTTCATGGTCTTGGCTGTAGACCAATCCTGAAAGGCGGAGAAACCAGCCTGGAGGAAGATGACGATGAGGATGAGAACAGCGAGAGAAAGGTTTTGGTTTGAAGGCGGGTTGCTGAGAGGCTGCCAGCAGAGGAAGAAGACGATGGCGCCAACCCAAAGAACGGAACAGAAACCACCAAAGACGTATTTCAGTGTGCGTTTGATGTAATTCGTCTTGGGATGAGGCAGCGTATTCTTTCCATCGCGCTCTAGTCTCGTCGCAGCCGCACTCTCAGAAAGACCAGCATCAGCGCTCACATTGAGCTGCTGACACAGCTGCTCAGCCTGCAACTCATGGTACTGAAGCTTGGAGAAGTAATCCTCGTCGGTCTTTGGCTTGAGACCTTTGGAGTCGTCGGTATCGGCCTCGACCTGTTTGGCTTCGGTGACTTGGATGGAGAGGGTGCGGTATTCGATTTGGTAGCCTGAATAAGGGGAGGCAGGGTGGATACGGCTTCGCGAGCTGGAGTGGGAGCGACGGCGGGAGAGGGAGCGGGAGCGAGTGCGGCCGAGACGGTTGGCTTCGGTGTCGCGATCAGGACCGTCTTGGAAGGTGATGCGTTGGTTATGGGCGGACTCAGGATCGAATTCCTTTGTGCCGTGGATGTCTGGGTCTGCCATTGTGACGGGTGTCTTTTGCAAAAAGAGCTTGACGAGGGGAGAAGGGGTTTGCAAAAGTAGACAAGGAGAGAGAGCGTAAGAGTGAGAGTGAGAGAGTCAATGAGTATAGCAATTCAAGTTATATTAATACAAAACAGTAGAAAAGTCTAGACAATTCCAAAAGATCATTACTTCTTTCGAGGAGGCCTCCTCGGGTGTTCCTATTCAGTATGGTCTATCCCCGCCGTAGCAATAACAAAAGAAAAAATCCCTCATGCACTGGACTGCAGTAATGAAACAGGTTGTAGAGTCAAGTGAAGCTATACAAGATGTGTACCACGACTGCCAGCGAGAAAGTCGTGTGGTTGAAGGTAGGGGCGAGTATGCGACTACATGTGCCCTACTAAGGGTCTGTTCGTCTAGTGGGGGGACTGCAGCGGCTTACGCGCAGGGCTGCGCTGAGGGGAGAGGAAATGAGAATGGGTAAACTAACCGTATATGGGCACAAGCCCAGTTTCGATTTGTGATATCACCGCTTTTCGACTCAGCCCCCAGTGAGGAGAAGGGTGAAGAGATCCACCAGATGCCAGCAGCAGCAGGTATTTGGCTCATAGTGTTTGCATGATGGTTGACTCGGGACCAACAGAGTGAGAAAACAAGGCTTGTCTGACATGGAACAAGAGCCAGGCCTTAACTAACCAGATTTGACAGAGGGAACTTTTGGATAGGTGTCCATTTATTTTTACCGACAGCGCGTATTTTACAGTTACGAGTTACGTTATTAGAACCCAGACTCTCGGATCTGAGTCCAGTGGCAAGGGTACCTTGGGTAAGAGAGAGGTTAGTTACCTGGGGGTCAGAGACAAAGAGAGAGAAACAGGTAACTAAAAAGGCACAGATAAATAAGGTGCTTAAATTAAGCATTTTGGACGTGGGTGTAGCCGTCTTGGCATGGCCATAGCTTCATGTCTTTGTCTCTCACCCCCCCTGGTACCTCTTGGCCATGGACTGTGACTATTGGCCCTTGGTTTGGATCGGGATGCCATTTCCGGGAGTGGGCAGTGCCAGTGCATGCATGCGAGGACAGTCACAGACACTCTGTACAGAGTAGGATGGGTGAAACCGATACCCTTAAAGAGACTAGGCTCAACTTGGAATGATATCGTCATCACCTCGAGTCGTTGCGCCCGTCACTTCAAATTCCCTCATACTTTGGGCTTCGCGAAGCGACGAATGAGATGAGTCTCCAGCTTTTGCTCACCGACTGGACCCAAAGACCAGATGACCCTTTGCTTGTGGACCGTGGGGAGTTGACAATAACAATTCATTTTCGCATGTGTCTTTTTGCTCTGTATCTTTCTGTCTCTACCATTTTCCTCCCTCTTTGTTTTTGTTTCTCTTCTCTCTTGCTTTGCTTTCTCTCTCCCTCTTGTCTCTTTTCTCGCTCCTTTCATTTTACAAACAAGTCTAGACCATTACCCCCAAATTCTCACCTTTCCAAATGGGAATTTCCCTGGCATTTTCGGTTTCTTACGAAGCAACCAATCACTCGTATTCTCTTCTCGCTGACGTCTTCCCCTCCCACCATCTGTCAAGCTTTTCCATCAGAAGCCGCTCAAACCGAGCACCGCCGTTTTAACCGTCCAAAGGCTATCTAATTATGGGAACAGCAAACAACAACAACGACAAACCCTGAAGCCACCTGGCCATGGCCACATGTCCCTCTGGCGGTCAGACATTTTTGCAGGGACGCGTCATGCAGGTCATTGCAAAAGATACAGATTTGTTCGAGATCTTATTCTGAGTTTTTCGGACAACTACCAGCGTTGCATCGATATCCAGGTTTCTTGTGTCTGTGTAGAGACCCTTGTTTGTGCCTGCAGAGCCAAGCATTTAATTTTCCGATGGGTCAAGGCGCTAAAGAACCACTCGAACCCACCCACGTTGTTGTCGAGACGAGATTCCCATGGGTTTTGGTCTTTTGGTGCAGGGTTGTGAACGAATCTGCCGAGGCAATAATTCCACTTGCGACACTTGATATAAACCCTAAAAGAGTCGCTTGCCCGCCTTTCTTTTCTTTTTTTTGTCTTTCTTTTCATTCGTAATCGGATCCCGGAAAGGCAATTCAAGAGCATTCTCGTTTTTCCTTTCGCAGCTAGTAAATGTTATTATGTAAGATTTCCATGTGAAGATTGATTGGTGTCTGTGCTTCGCGTCAGAATTTGTGACATGTGTTTACGTCGGAATTCTGTGTCGGAATTGAGAAATCCAGGTGACTGTCGCCGTTATGAGTCTGGCGGTGCCAGCTTCCATCCCCAAAACTCGGTCTGATTGAGCAAGCACACCATCACCCAGGAAGCTGCGCGTAACCCGCAAATACAATATTGAACAATCACATAAGAAATGCTACAGAAGTAGAGAGCTACTAATTGTTTGCAGGAAATAACGAGGAGAAAAGGAAGGTTTCTGACGGCTGCAGCGTTTTCGTTTTGTATCGTTGCTCCTGTACTGCCATCTTGGGATGGTATTCTGCCGTCGCGATCTGTTTCCTGAAACAGGACAACAACAAAAAGAAAAATCCAAAGAGACAACATCAATCTTGGAAATAGAATTAACCTACCTAGATAATAAACAGAATTGTCCCAGTAATTAAGTACACTTCGAAGCTCGCAAACATCACATCCAGGCGAAATTTCACTCAACTTACCCGGTACAGCGGCATAATCGATAAGGCGAACCGATAACCGATAACGAAGTGGCGCAGCCCAATTGAGGCGGTACCCCACCTTTCCCATTTCGGATAGCCACGGAAAAACGGAACTCAACAACCGTATCAACTTGAACATACCATCGACATCACCAACTCTCAGCCCTACCCACCAGTGCCCTGGTCCCGCCTATGGAAACGTGATGCCGACTCCTCGATGAGTAATCTCTCCCTCACTGTCGTCCCTCGTCGCGCGCGCATATCCCATGTCAGGTCAGGAGACCTCACCACAGTCTCCCCCCGCAAACACACCAAAACATCGACGGCCCTGGACTGCAGCCGAGGATGCCACTCTGAGGACTCTGGTCGGCCACTTTGGTGCCAGTAGAGGCTCCGAGGGAAGGTGGAAGGATATTGCTGCTGGGCTCGAGGGTCGCACGGCAAAGGTGAGTGAGACTTGGCCTCTGCACGCGCCTCAACGCGGTCCATGATGGCCCACATTGATGATGTGGATGAGAGTGGAGGACATTTGGTGGATGAAGGGCTAATTGGTATCCAGGATTGTCGAAAACGATGGCTTCACTCTCTTGATCCTTCATTACGAAAAGGCAGATGGACATCTCAAGAGGATGAAATTCTCCTCTCGGCTTATGCTCGACTTGGACCATTATGGAATGATATTGGTAAACTCCATGTTCACACAGTAACGAACTCATCTGACATACGACAGCCTCTCTCATACCCGGAAGAAAAGACGATCAATGTTCTAAAAGATACAATGACATCTTGAACCCATCTGCCAAAAACCGCCTAAGCGACTGGACTGCCGAGGAGGACAACCTTTTGCGTCAAGGTGTGGCGGCCCTAGGTCATCGATGGGTAGCTATTTCAGCAAGGATACCCGGCCGCCCACCTCTTACCTGTCGAAATCGCTGGCGTACGCT
Organism: Fusarium graminearum PH-1; assembly: GCF_000240135.3. Taxonomy (NCBI): domain Eukaryota; kingdom Fungi; phylum Ascomycota; class Sordariomycetes; order Hypocreales; family Nectriaceae; genus Fusarium; species Fusarium graminearum. The sequence goes on along the minus strand of NC_026475.1, from coordinate 3,774,534 downwards.
CTCACGACTATCCCATCAACGACAGAGCAAATCACAGGGCACCACTCCCTCGTCATCATCTCAGATGTCTCCTACGGATATCGGAATATCGCCAGCACCCCAGAATCCCAACATGAGCTTGGAGGCGACCGGTGGAAACATGGCGGGTCACCTAATGCCATTCCCGACGATCGACACTGATTTGGGTCATGATCAGATGGGCTCCAATTTCTTAGACACAGCTTTCTTCGACACTTTCACAGGCCCTTCACCTTCGCCGCTAAGGGATTCCGAGGGCAGTGAGGATACGGAAACACCTAATGATACCGCGGCACCGATGATTGCTGGGCCTGCTCCCGATCTTTCAACAAACATCCCCGACCCAGCGCAGAACGGTCCTACACAATGTCCACAGCCACCTAGACCATTACAAGCACAGCCGCCGAATAACCCGAACGGTTCATTCACCGTGCCATCTCCGTCAACATGGTCATCACTAGGCACGATGCTGCCCCCAGGGACGTCTCCCACGAACCAGAACCTGTGGCTTGGATCAGCTACCAATCCAGCTGTTCCCAAAGACTGGGACGTGCCAGGAGATGATTCAATACCCCAATCTTACACCGAGCAATTCCCACTACCGACATCCACGGCACAAACGATACACCACCACCATCACCATCATGTACATCACCACTTTCACCACTACCATCACTACCAAGGTGGAGGTGACTCCTGGCGACAGCTGGAACAGCAATGTGAAGCAGAGGCCTTGCAGGCACATGTTCAACAAAACGAGAATGGTCCACCGAATGCAGGATGAATGGACCAGGAGCACAGAGATCTTAACATCTCACATTCAGCTTCAAACAAACCCAAGTCAAGTACTTGGTAAGCCGAATTCATGGCAGGAAGGGATTCGGCTGCTTTGCTCGCTTCGAGGCTCACTTGGTGACAGCAGACACAGAGGTTTCAAAAGCGGCTATACTAGAAAGGAGCGCACTGGATAACATGATTAACGTTATCAGAAGCCAGAATTGGGCATTTTCCATCGTTGGAGCCTGATTGGAAACAACGTTGTGTTCTAGACCTCGAATACCACAATGATTACATATTACGGAATCCAGGATTGAATTAGTAGCTTTCGATCTCTCATCGGAGAGACTGGGAGGTCTGTCGTGACACCACGAAGACCAGTGTGATCCATCAATTAATGGCCACTGCTGAGCTTTAATTAAATACAAATTGTATTTCTTCACCATCGACGTTAATGTCAGCGCGTTGAATCTCTTCTTCGTCTTCGTCCAGCACGTCAGCCCATGTAACATCATCCTCATCCATCTCTAGAATAACCTTCCCATTGCCAGATGTTTCATTGTCGATCGCGGTATCGCCTTCAGATTTGGCTTCATCGGTCTTGTCATCATCATCATCATCATCATCATCATCATCTGTGTCACTTTCTTCCTCGCTACTGACATCATCCTCATCCTCCGAGTCTCTGGGATGTTTCTTTGCGAAAGACTGCGATGCAGGCAAGTCCGGACCGTGACTTTTAAGTTTCATACCAGCACCCAAGAACTGGAAAAATGATCTGCGCACAGTCTTGTACTGGATTGCAAAGATGTGACTACCGGCGCTTTCGCCGGAAAGCTCAGCTGTATCTTGGCGACCATACGAAGCGGAAACACTTGGATCAGTGACTTCAGAGGGGAGTGCAACACCTGAAGTGCCCATCACAATTGCAGATATCGGCACCGAAGCACCGGCCGACGTTTCGATCCCGTGTTCTCTTGAGTGTGTGAAAGTAGCATCGCACCAGATGAGCACCGCGGTGATCATATAACCAGTATTGTCCCCGCGGGCTAACATACGTTGTAGTTCAGATTTTGTCTGTTCATCTTGAATCATGCGGTCAAATACCGCATCTTGATTCTGCAGACGTACACACATGATTTCGGAACTCGTGAAGGAGAGACCGCCACCTTGACTGGTTTCTCGTGAGGCGTTGCAGGTGGAGGCGCCGAGCGCTGCAGCAAGTGATTTGTGCCTCTGTGAGGATGCTGCGAGGCTGGCGTTGGCGATAGTGCTGGTTGCCAAGGGACCCTTGACGAAGAGCGCTGGGTCGACTGGCACGAAATTTGCATCTGGCTCACTGTAGGATTTGACAATGCGGCCGATCCATGTTGGTAGTGTTGAGGCGGGTAGCAAGCGCTCTGGAGGCAATAAATAAAACGAAGCTGGAGGCCGTTCCGTAGGCATGATGATGATGGCCAGGGGGATATCAGATACTCTTGGATTGTGATTGTACGTGAAGTTTCTGTAGTAAAAATGTTGATGCCCTAGGTAGCATTAAATGATATCGGGGTGTTGCTGATTTTGAGATGAGGGGTATGCATTGGCTCTGCCCCAGATAACAAACCATACCTAAGAGCAGTGACCAAAATTGCCGACTATGGACTGTTTCTGTTGGCTAGCAGATCCCCATCATATCATACATGATCTACAGACTCAATCAGTGCTAAGATACTATAGGTTGCCTAAGGGCGAGCTGAACCACTGTGGGTGGCCTCAATGTGCAAGCTGAGTCATCATGGGTGGCCTCAAAACGCCTGGGTACTTTGTGTCAGTACTCTTGTGCCCAAAAGCTCATATGCTTCCAACCAAACAGCAGTTTTGGTGTGCATCAAGAACCAAAGGTATTGGAAAAACTCCTACTTTACCTGTTGATTAACTAATGAGTAGTCTATGTGCAAACATTGCTCCTGACTTGATGTTAATCTATCGTTCAGTATCTACAAATCTTTCATCAGTCCGAAACGATAACAATGTTTGTCATTGATCTTGTTCGCCGACTACCAGACATCAGGCAAGTAAACGGACTCGGCGGTTATTATACTCTTCATCATTTTGACATCAACATCACCAAAAACGACGACGGCCTATCTTGTGTTCAGCCAGATGCCTCAGTGACAATTTCACCTATCCTACTACTAGGAACTGATGACCTGGGGACAAGCCGCATAAACGACGATGGAGAATGGCTGAAAGCGCATGCAGAAGATATGGTGAACACGCTTAAGTCCCATATGAAGTTTCCAGTCAATTTCCAGAACAAGGAAGTCCTCATCCGAGTGGCAGAGCAGGATTCATTCGACTACGGTGATGATGAGGATGTGATGCCGGTCCAGCGCGTGCTTTGGGAGATCCTAGAGCGACTTGATCTTTGGGAACCTACCGTTCGACCATCGTTAGTAAACGTGGTACAAACATCCCAGCTTCATATTCCCCAATCTGTTGATCAACATGACGAAATGGAGAAGGCTGTTGAGATTGACCGACAGTCTGCTCAAAAACAGAAACCTATGCTTTTGATCGTGTCTTGTCGTGCTCCCGTCGACTCTGCTCATACCAACGAACTCTCTCCAATGATCTCGCACTTCATACAACAAGGAGTCGGAGGGAGTGAAAAAGATGCAGGGAATATCACTCATCTTCGCCCTGGAAGCTTCAAAGCCCTCAAGAAGAAGCTTGAGGCCCACCCATATGGCTACTTTGATGCCATTCACCTGGATATACTGGTCGTTCACAAACGTCCTACCAAATCTGATTCAGAATCTTTACTCAGGGTTTACTTTCAGTTCGTTGACCAGAACAAGTCAGCCCCAGGTACGATTGAGACAAATCTTAAGAGGGTTTCTCAAGTCACTACTTTACTTGTGTCTCATGGTATACGCCGCGCCATCATTGCTCCCTGTCCCCTTGCTAGATCTGCAACTGAGGCAGTAGCAAAAGTGCTCCTAAGAGGCGGTCTGAGCACTGTGATTGCGATGGCCTACCCCGTGAGCGAAAACACCGTCGAAATGTTTATAACATCGCTTTACATCGGCTACATGCAACATAATCTCCCTCTAGAAGCTGCGGCTCAGATAGCTCGACAACGCCTGAGAGAAAGCGACGAGCAGGAGACGATGACAGTTCGCGACTTTGTGCCCCTGATATACATCAATCCAGGGCTGGCCAAAACACCTGTCATTCATCCCAATGTTAGGTATGACTGTCCTTTACAAGAGAAACGCTGTCATAACAGTATATCATTGTTGCGCGGGCGAGAAAGAGATGTTCTTCACATAGAGTCAATACTTCTGCTCGGAGCACCATTGCCCTTGCTGATATATGGACTGTCAGGCATCGGCAAAACAGCCCTTCTGGGTCATCTGTCGGCGTGGTGGAAGGCATCAGGAATGATCGATGATGCAATCCTTGTGAAGCTCAGCTCGTGTGAGCCATTTTCCAAGGGCGACACAATGCAACAGCTTCAGAGTCACTTCTTGCAGAGTCACGAATGCAAAGGGCCAGATGACTTGTATAACCATTTTCAACACCACAGATGCCTCATTATGTTTGACAATTTGGATTCGGCCCTTCTCGGCCGACAGCAAGGGCAATTTATAACCCTTACCTCGAAGCTGGCCAAGTCCGGTGCCTTTGTCGTAATTGCATCGCGCAGGAGAGAACGATGGCTTAGCAAGGTAAAGTTATACAAACTCGCAGGACTTCCAACTCGACCTGCGACTCTGTCCATAATGGAGCACGCGTCCAGTAGCGGTTTGACTGAAATTGGTACCCCTCTTTCGCCTGAGAAACGAGCGGCTTACAAAACGGAGAAAGAGAGATCTTGTCTCTGCGGTATCGTCGAAATAGTGGATGGGAATCCACAGGCCATAAACATCCTCGTCAGTAGCGGACTATACTGGTCACTGGCACCTAAGAATGTTTATTTATTTATGTTTTGGACCTCACTCAAGCGTCAAAATAGCCTCACTGGTCGGGTCAAGGGTCCGGATAAGAAGGACGAACCCGAGGAGCCTCGCAGCATCGCTGGCATGGCCAGGGTCTACGAAATCTTGCTATCGGGGGACTTGTGCGAAGGATTCCCCCTCATGTTACTTGCGCCGTTCATAGGCACTTTTCCTTCCAAGGATTTACCCTCTCTTCTCTGCATTTGGGGCACGAGAATCAGACGTCTTCTGGGGAACGATGCATCTACACGCCTTGTCCACAATGCAATCGATGCGCACAATTCTCGCTTGAACGATTGCAAGACTTCAGATGATAGGATATCCTCCATTGGAGATTTATTCCAAGGTGCTCAAACGACGTTGGCTGAAAGTCCTCTGACCTCGCACGCAAAACAAATTGAGCTATGCAACCCTGGCGATTTGTTCGATGAGGACCATGGCCCTTTCCAAGAAACTTCAGGCCTTGGCAGCGTGCTGACTGCTATGTGCGAACGCGTCAAGGAAGAGTTGGTTTCTGTGGGAATGCTGGAAGACTCTCCCGAAGGCTTCAGCCCGCTGGACGCTACGGAGCGACGAATGATGCGCTTGAACCCCTTGATCCACATACTTTTCAAGAAGCTTCCATTGTATAGCAGAGACCTGTTTTCGATCAAGTCGACAGTGGCGGAAGCTTTTGTAATTTACTACTGCAACAGGGGGGCAAGGTAAATCAAGTTTCCCACACTTACACTCTAACTACGACGTGCTGACTAGTCCGCAGATGGCCCTGGAAGGATTTTAGCGATGTAAGATACGCGTGGAGAGCAACGAGTACAGAGATTGAGATTGAATTCGATAATTTTGCGTCCGCCTGTTTAACGGGCCTCATGGAACTCAACCTGGAAACGACAGGTTTGATGGCATTGCTCCGAATAGCTGCCGTTCTTGAGCGTGGCGAAGGCGACACCAAATTCTATTACAGGCAATACATCCTCTTCCAGGTCTGGACCGCCGCTTTGGGCAGAGCAATGCGAGAGATAGGAAAGCTCAGAGATGCCGACCCAGATAACAAGTCCAGCATTTTTATGTTTGCGCTGGCTGCGTTGTATTTCGCCGGTGAGCTTGGTCGCTACCATGAACTGAACAGAGAACCAGAGAGTGAGCTTGACCAAGAGGCAAAGTACAGACCAGTGATTTTTAATCTCGCCATGTCGGCGATGGTTCTTATGCCAGAAAGCGTCAAGGAAGCGGCAAACGCAAAGGGGCTATCGCCTAGGCAAAGGTTTAAAGCACTTGCATCAATGGCTAGGGACAATGATGACTTCCGATACTCGATTCGTAGCCACATCATTGACGACATCTTTCAAGATATCGCAAATCCGTTTGACATTACCTCGCCCCAGGTGTCAGAAACGACCGAAACGGCATCAATTGAGGCTGACGTGATCACCATGCTATCTTTCTCAGCAGAAGTCGGACAACAAATCAGACTCTCCGATGCGGCTGTCGAAGCTGAGGAGAAAAAGGACTGGACCGAGACCGATACGTTGCTTGATAAGTTACTGGCGTTGGAGATCAATTCCAAAGAAAGTGGTTACAGAAGTAGGATCGAAGCAATCCGTCAGAAGAAGAGGATTGCAGAACAGCAAATGAATAACGATAAAGCGTCTCAACTAGCGGAAGAGCTTGCTGAACTCGAACGAATTGTGGTTGAGGAGGAGGCTAATGATACTGAAGATACTGACGAGACTGAGGAAGAAGATGGAGAAACCTAGAGGGATAATTTTTACAGAATTCGATAAATTGACAACCTGACTATTGGGAAACTGAAAATAGATGATTTCTTCTAATGATAGTGTCTAGCTAATGGGTAGGTGGATACGCCGTTAGAAATTCGGGAGTGTTTGCTGGACGTGATGTATGTGATGTTGTGTATGTAGCATACAAGTTTCACAACAGATCACCGATCTCCTATTACTTGCTTCTCTATTTCATCACTTCGAAGCAGGTTGAAACTAGTTACTCCCCATGAAAATGAGGCGAATGATATAGCGATGGAGCTGGAGATAAAGAGAGAAATTGTCTAATTGATATAGAGTGGGCTAATTAATGTATCTGATAGTGAAAAGTCGAGAATGAACATGCGACTCCACAGTGTCCTTAATCTACTGCTCTGAAAACTGTTCTAGGTACTGCTTTGTCTGCTCAGCATCAAAAACGAAAGCCAGTTTCACCATGCCGTTGATAAAATGTTGAGCTCGTTCTGGTTGCTGTATCAAGTCAAGAAAACATGCATAAATCCTTGATGCTGCTCCCTCTAAAACTTCTGGATAACTTCCGCTGAGGTGCTTGCCTTGTAGGGCAAGGTTGGCGGCAGTCTCGTCAAACTTTCTGCAATAAACATCCCTACAGGCAGCCGCTAGTTTCACGTTCTTGTATGCAATGTGGCTAGGGTCTTGTAGAATACTCTCGATATCATCGTCCATTCGTCCTAACGGGAAGGGCATCGGGTAGTAGTTGACCTGCCATGGTGCAGTTTGGGCAAACTCCCAATCGATGATGGCCAGGAAGTTGAGATCACGGTCGACCAGAATGTTTCCCAAGTGTAGGTCCATGTGGTTGAGATGGTAGGGTCCATTATCTTGGAATAATGGCGTAGATCGCACAATGTCTAGAAAGACACGTGCCCCAAGAATGCTCAAATTCGATTCACCCTCAGTGCCGTCAGATTGCTGTGCTATGCGTAAAGCCCCCTCCCCAAAAGCCGTGAAGAAATCAATAGCAGTTTTGAATGGTCCTGGTGGAGTGTGACGTTCCACGGCGGATGAACTCGGCTTGCCAATAACCGCCTCACCGTCTTCTGTGATGTCACAGATTGACCCGATTTCGGGGAAGGTCAGGGTTGCCAGCATTGCTTGGACACCTGTCCACTGGGCTATGATATGCTCCTGCTCGGATGCCTGGGTTAGTTAGAATTGGTTGTAAAGGCTGGCAAGGAAACCTACTTACCGATAGAGTGTTAAAGTTGGTGGAACTATCATCGCCATAAATGGCACGATCCAGTGTAGTGCCGTAGAACCCCTCGATGAGCATGTATGGAGCGCCAACTTGGAGTGCACCTGGTGACCCAGGGCCTTGGTAGGTGTACACATCAGGCACGTTCAACTCGGGGAGTCTTTGCTTCGCGAAGCGCATGGTGGCTATTTCGCATTTAGCCGCATACGACTCGTCCTTCTCGGCGAGAGTTGGTGTAGTGGGATGTTGAGGCAAGCGGACACGAGCGATGATCAGGCCCCCATCCGCAACAAGCAGCTCGAAGCATACCCAGTACTGCCCAGCCGAGAAGTTGGGGCTCAAGGTGACAGTTTGGCCTGTGATGGCTTCAGCGTGTTGTTTCAGGTACTCCATGTTCAGCGTCGACACCCTGTCCTCGAGTCTTTCCCTCATATTACCCCAGTTCCAATCATTGTACGACGTCCAATTCTCACTTGGTAAGCATTTCTGCATTTCGATTGGTGTTGGGTTTGCCATGTTTGGTAGAGTATGCGATGGATGAACTCTGTTCGTAAAGTGTGAAGAGAAGAAGAAGAAGAAGAGAGAGGGAGGTTTGGTCAAAGGGAAGGTGTTTTAATGATGAGAGAGTTTGGTTTGGGGAGGAGGCAACGGCGTGTTACTCATTGGGCGGAAGTTAAATTGTGTTGACCAGAGTATTGGCCGCATCGACACTGATTCACTGCAGACGTGGAGGGTAGGTACTCTTGGGAGTTGAAGAGCATGGGAGTTGCAGAGTATGGGAAGCCTGGTACTGTGCATGCTTGCTACTGATGTTATGTATATGCTATTCTTGATATCTCGGTCATGATCCTAGCTGAGTTGATAAAATGAATTTGTATCAAGCAAACTGCAGGAGTCTTCCCATCTTGTTGTTGAAAGTTAATGTTTCCAATTAAAATATAATGCGACCCAAGTAACACAGCAAGTGAGTCACTCGGCTCGCTAATCTTGACGCTGTTACCAATGGAAGTCAGCTGTCATAGGTTTTACTGTTTTGCATCTCCACCATGAAAAAGTAAAATGCAGCCCTTGATAGAATGTTATTTTATGCTTATTTTGCTTACCACCACTACGAAGGAATCAAGTGAGGATGTAGGAAATCTTACATGTGGGCTGTGTTTGCGTCGTAATCTTATATCCGATCCTTGTTCCTTTGTCCAAGCGGACCCGAGAAACGCGACCATGAAAGCGAACGCGAGGTCTAACGAGACAGGGATCGGCCAATCATGGTGATTGCCAAGAAGAATAAAGGTGGGTTCAAGATTACCGACAAGTTGCCTAAGTTTTCTTTATTTACCAATGACAAGATATTCTACTCTTGTGAATATCTACAAATAATTTATATCTTGGTTACGTTATGTGAGAGACCTTTGCTAATAGTTGACTACCTGGAATGTCCAAGTGTCTGCTATATGAGACAGAATGTCGACATTAAACGCCAAGATATTGATACGCACCTCGCTTATTCCTCTCAAGTCTTGGCTCTTACATGCCTCCACTTAACCATTCCTTTCTTCCTCTTCTCCATGCATTGCCCCACGGATGATGACTGCCCGACTCTTTAGAATGTACACAAATAATACTTGACCCGCACCTTTTCCTGTGTTTTCCTCCTTCCCTTCTCTTGACATCGCCATCATGTCTTCGTCCGATCCAAACTCGACATACTTCCAACCAAACTACGAGAACTGCGCCGATGGCGTCTCAGAACGATGTCCCGTCGAAGCCTCCCTCTACGGCGATTACTTCAATCTCGGCGCTTGTATCTTTTTCGTCGTAGCCCACGCGCTGGCTCTCATCCCACAGATATACTTCGGTATTCGAGCACGAACATGGTCCTACATGATATGGCTGGCGATCGGTACCATCTTTGAACTGGTAGGCTACTGCGGTCGCGTTGTCATGAGTTCGAATCCATGGGTCTACAACGCTTTCGTCATTCAGCTTGTCCTTCTCATTCTCGGTCCGACACTGGTCGCTGCTGCGATTTCCATCACATTCAAACACCTCGTCCTCTGGTACGGTCGCGAGTACAGTTTCATCAAGCCAGTTTTGTACCCCTGGGTTTTCGTCGGTACCGATCTTTTCTCGATTGTCATCCAAGCTGCAGGCGGTGGTATCTCTTCGGCCGCGACGAATGGAGAAAATGCGAACCAGAATCTGCTTGATGTTGGATCTGCCATGCTCGTCGCTGGTGTCGTCTTTCAAATGGCAAACATGATCTTCTGTGGTGGCTTGATGCTTGTCTACATCTGGAGGAGACACAAGGCTATCAAGAAGGGCGCTGCTGTACGAGCTGGCGAGGAGCACGGTGTGGGAGCAGATGTCAAGGTTATCAGAGCGAGTGACAAGAAGACAAAAATGTTTGTCTTTGCTCTGACAGCTGCTTACGTTGCTATCATCATCCGTTGCATCTATCGGTAAGTCATGACATAACTCTACTTGGATTCCTGATACTAACAAATCTCACAGTATTCCCGAAATGCAAATGGGCTGGGGAAGCACCCTCATGCAAAACGAAACCACATTCCTCATCCTCGACGGTACCATGATTCTCATCTCTGTGTGGACCTTGACCATATTCCACCCTTACTTCTTCTTCCCCTTCCTCGGAAAGAAGGGAAAGGCTGCCATAGAAGAGGCTGAAAAGTCTTCCCAACCCGAGGGAAGCCAGTCTGGACCTGTCATGAGCAGCGCTTAGAGAGTGTGATCTGAGAAACGATTTGAATTTAGTTACAAATATTATTGGAGTATTTAGAATGGATATAGTCAGGATCTCTTATGTTGATTAGATGGATAGGATACACCTTTGTCAAGATATAGAATAGCATTGTCACACATGATTGGAATACTAAGCGACTCATTCGATAAACTTGATTTCGTTTGGCTGGTTTCATTTCTCAAGTCAAGTCCTATCCGCCGTCCACCTCTTTCTCAGTTCCCAAGCCGTCAAACAGACCGCCCCCAAAATCCACCAATATCTCCAATCCTTATGCAAACAAGGCCCATCCCTTGGAGATGAGCGCCTCTGGCCTCAATCCAGATCAATACCTTGATCGTACATCTTCTGCTTATAGTCCTCAAGCTTCTCAACCGCTTTGGTACGCTCCTCGTCAGCACTCTTGAGTTTGAGATTTGCGTCGTCCCTCTCTTTGTTAGCTGTCGTAATTTGTCCTCGCGCCTCCTTGTTCTTGACAACCAACTCTTCAATTCTGATCTTGGCGCGTCTGAGGTCTTCCTGCAGTGATGCCTCGGAAACCTTGAGGTCTTCGACTTCCTTGGTGAGGGCGCCGTTCTTTGCAGTCAGGCTCTTGTTCATCTCCACCTGCGCGGCGTTTTCAGCCCTGAGGCGAGAAATCTCAGTGTCGCGCTGGATGATCTGCTTCTGGTAATCCGCAATGCGAGCATTGAGCTCGGAGATGGTCGCGTTGGCAGTATCAAGCTCCTTTCGGAGGTTGCTCTTCTCTTCCATGAGAGCCTCGACCTTCTTCTGCGTTTCTTCAAGGACCTTGCGAACCTTCTCATCCTTAGCCATATCCTTCTTGATCCACTCATTGAGTTCGGCGATTTGGTTGCGGAGTCCCTGCATGTCCTTGTTGGCTTGCTCGAGCTGCTTTTGCAACTCCTCGACTTGAGCCTTTGCGGCGCTGCGGTCGCCGGTGAGATCCTCAACAGTCTTCTTGAGGTTGGTGATCTCGGCCTCCTTGGCCTTGACCTTTTCGAGTTGGACGTGGTAATCGGCGTCCAGGGCGGAAAAGTGCTGTAACTTTTAGCATATGCCGAATGAAACATTCACGTGCGGGAAAACATACATCCAAAGCATACTTGGCCAAGTATCCTGCTTGATCGACAAAGGCAGCCGTATGGGCCAGCGTCTCGAGGAGGCCCTTGGGGAATGGCATAGGGTCCTGGATGCGTGGCAGAGTTGCCTGAGGCTGTGGCTTGCGAAGCTCACACTCGCCCTTCTCGGGCTTAGGCTCAACGGGTTCGACATCACTGCGACGATGGTTAGGATTGATTTGAACTGGATTCAGGTGATACATACTGAATGTGCTTCTTGCGCTCAATGATGGCCGAGCGAACCATGTCTCCGACATCCTCGGTATGGCTACCTTCTGTGACGTGCACATCAAGCTGATCCTTGTTGGCATCCCAGGTACAGTTAATATCGTAGTAAGAGTGGTAAGAGAACTTGACAGTGTCGCTGTCAAGGCCAGTGACGTTCTTCTGAACGGCGTCACGGAAAGAAGGGTCCTTGGTTTTTCCGCTGGAGGCCTTTGTCCACTGCCATGTAGACAGAATAGGCTTGCCCTCACCAAAACCATCAGGAACGATGAAAATGGCAGGCTCATTGTCTGCAAAGTGCATCCACTTGAACTTGCCAGTCCAGACACGCGTGGTACCTGTGAGCTCCTGCTTGGACTCCCAGATGCGGTTCAAAGACATGGGTGAGCTGACGCCACCTTGGGGGTTTCTCATGATGACGCTGAGGTCTTTGTAACCGCCCTTGGTGGTGATGGTGAAGTTGTACCATGAGCCCTTGAGGACAAAGGTGACATCACTGCTGTCGGTCTGGGTTACAGAGTCGACGCTGATGGTCTGGAACCAATTCTGCTTCTTGCGGCCTTGGGCATCTTCTGTCCATTGGGAGAAGAGGTAGACGCTGTCGCCGACTCGGACTGGGCCGCTGGGCAGGATGATGACGAAGGTCTCATCTTTGCCGTAGTGGTACCAGTTGAGCTTTCCTTGGTAGACAAACATGGTGACTTGAAGTGTGGCTTGTGTATATAAAGATGTAGAAGAGTGAAGAGGTAGAGAAGATGGTGATGGATGAGGAGAATAGAGAATGTATCACAAGGACTGAAGCACTCTTTTATAGCTCGAGCTCAGTCATATTTCTCCTCTTTCACCTTTCATCTCTTCCATCCATTTCCATCTTCCATCATCTTCTAAGAGTCGATCATTACGTCTCGTCGACTTGGGAATGCATGTCCAAGACCTTTCCAAGCCATGCGTTGCTGATAACCAATCGAAAAAAACGTATGTCGACATGTTTCTGCATGTCTCTGCTAGCTTGGAGCTGAGGTTGGATTGGCGGTCAAAGCTCAAAGATTTACTCTCTTTCAAGACATTTGCAGCGGATGAATTGAGGGGTGATTGGCGTCCGATCTACAGCTGAACAGTAGTCTGAATAATGTTCCGACATGTCGCAATGAGCTCGAGCAAGTTGCTGAGGGGTTTCGTCCACGGTAACAAAGTTACTAGGAAAAGAGGCACAATAGACTTTGCTAGTGTCAATATTCCGTGTGATATTCGACCGTATGTTTCTAAAGGGTTGAAGACGCAGGCTTGGATAAATTGAATTGGCCAATCATGCGTGAATGTCTTTCAATGTCTCAGCCATACCTACAGTCAGCTCTCGACTAGGCGTCTAGCAACGCCGCCCGTGGCGAGCTGATGGTCTAGCGTCGCGGGCCGAAGCGCTCTATTAGGGCCAACAGTTCAGTTAAACTTCAGAATCATTTGTAAATATTGCGTAAATACTAAGCGCTAGTATCCCGTGGCAAGTTTTGGTCAGGTAACCACCCTCTAGTATAAGGAATATGGCCTGTTTTTCGACTGTGTGATGGGTGTTGAATGCCAGAGACAATTTCACCTCGATATGGAAATGATTGACACACTGCGCAGGCTGAAAAAATCACTGTCTGAGATCTGCAGGCCGGTCAGCATGCCTGTACTCGTCACCCATACTAACATGTATGCTTGAGGCTTGAGATGGTAAAGTGGGATATGCCGGTAGACCAAAAGGAAGAACATGCCGCTCTAGATACATGTTGCATTCTGCTTGGAGTGTTTTATTCAGGATAGGTACTGGTCTATCAAGCACAACTTCGCCACTGCTGTAGCTTATCGGAATTGATAAACATAAAGGTACATTATTGCTCCTAAACACCTACCTCAGGAATAAATGTTGTCCTTTTATAATCGTTAAGATTGGCAAACCACTCCTTGCAAACGTCCGAGGTTGTTGCAATCGTGAAAGGGTTATACTTGTCTTCGTAGAACCAGCCGCACCTTGAATATGTCTTCATCATACCTTGCACCACCAGCGGCGTATTGAAACCTTGTGTCTCACCTTTGAGCCAGGCCTGCAATGCCAGCATTTGAAACTTTTCGGAGATCCAGAGGTCGTTGACCGTCAATCGACGATACGTTAAAAATTCCGCTTGTATCGTGGCCCACATAATTCCAATCTTTTTATGGGTGCACTTGAATGCTGTGTTGTAGTGGAAGTCCAGCAATCCACATTTAGAAGATTGCGATTCGCCGTCTATTCCACGCGCTGACAATTCACTCTCTGGACTATCGCGATCGTCTCGATACGGATTCTCCGTGTCCGACGAGCGGGCCTCTGCCAAACGTAGTGTATGCAGCAGGCAGTCCCAACCAACCTGACAAGCATTGGTCCAATTGTGAACAACACTCGCAGGGACACACAGCATCATCTCAGATGCCGTCATGGGTCTATGGCGGCATTGTCCCGCTTCCGACGTCCGTAGTATCTCCTCAACTGAAATGTCCATTCTCATATTGACATCGACGTCCATGTGGATGAGACATACAAGAATAGCCAGAGGTCCGAATAATGTCTCTCCTGACATGCCGGACTGCCCCAAGAAGAAGGCTGTCGTAACAAGTGCATGAAGTGGCCCCAATCTAAGCTCCATACCGCACTCTGTACAACGGCGTACGAAAAGACCACTCAGGCAGTCTATGTTGGCACGGGTCATGGGTGCGAATAATGACAACGCGCAGTGACATACTGCTTGTACGGCGGAATGGCAAAAAGGATGTTTCCATCTGGTAGGAATCCTGGCATAGCCTTGAGAAAAGAGTCCCCGTACCTCAGGACTGTCAGCGTCCCACCTGCCGCAGATGTCCTTTTCTTCGCCGGGGAACCTCGAAAGTGCTCGAAACTCGTCGCTGACCATCTCCGGTTGGACGCTCGTATGTGAGCGCAAGATTGAAACCAATAGTGAATCCAAAATTGTATGTCCCAAGTCATTGATATTGTGTTGAAGCAAATATAAGCGCCCTACTACCTTGTCCAAGGCATCAAAAATCGCGCAACACGGGCCGCCTCCATTGAGAAATGAAGCTGCAAGGTGATATGGGTATATTGATTTGACCTCTTCCTGAATTTGCTTTCTGTTTTTCCCCCTCCCCAAATGGTATAGCAAATCATCGTTGCCGGCCATGATTGCCAGTTTCCAAGAGTCAAGTTCGAGAGCCTTAGGATTCTTAGTCAAAGAGTGGACGATGGTCTCGTGAGAAAGAGGCAAATTGTCATTCCGAAGTTCTGTGAAGTCTCCTGTTGAGATAGAGTTTTGAAGACATTCCGGAAATGACATGGATGTTGGTAATGAATCAGGCTGCTCCTCTGAAAGTGGTTCATAGTCGATTTCCTCGACATGAATGGACCACCGACATAGATTGGTTGGTGGATTGATGATGTCGATATGATTTGAGGCATCTGTCAATAATGGACTCGAAGGGAATTCGAAAGAGGCTGACGGTGTGAAGCCAGATGGTGTCGGAACATTGATGATTGACGGTGGAGACCTCCAGTTCTTCGCAGTAAGGAAGCCGTGCATATAAAACTCGTGAAAATAGTCAACACAGATTCTGTAGAAGTTAAGCGGTTAGCTTACGTTTCCAAGGTTTCAGTACAAGATAATGAATGGCTGACCTGCCTCCGATCGTCTTGGCTCATACTGATGATAAGATCCTCCAAACGTCCCTGCAAAAATAGGCTCGTCCGATGGTCTCTTGCTCTCTGAAGAAGAAGCTGCGTATTTGGAGATGGACCGGCGCCTTCACCATGAGGGGACGTTATGTTAGAGTTACTGATCCCTAGATAACCGGGTGTTGCTGACTGTGTCCCATAAGGAGAGGCGGCGTCGGGATTCTTGGGTAATGTTGATACAAACGCAGCATATGGTAAGGTCCAAGAGGATAGCCTTGTTGATGTCAGTAACTAAGAGCAATTTGAAAGAGAAAAGAACGTACCACCCTGACTGCATGATCTCGGGTTTTGAAGAAGAAGTGTTATTTGCCAGATGTCGTTTGACTTGTCGGACATCAAGCTTTGCTTCACAAGCACCGCGCTTGAGTGAAACTTTGGAAGTACTTATCTCGGCTGTAGGACGCCTTTCCAAAGCCACAGCGATCTCGTTCAGCTTGGCCTTGGTCAGACGCCGGTCGCTCACCTTCCAGGCCCGGAAGTGATGGGGATATTCGCTCGCCCTGCCCAGGGCATTGTTAGTAAGGATTGCCAAAACAGCAAAGCTCGAAGGATGTTGGATTAACAGTGAAGGAATGGTGCAAAAACTCACGCAGCATGGAACGAATAGTGTTTCTTCATAAAAGCGACAATCTGGGCGATGGTGGGTGGCTTGTCGTTCTTTCCATAATTGCCAGTATACAACTCGACAATTACTGGTCTAAGTAGGTCCCACCGGTCTTTGTGCTTAGTACGAAGGTGTTTGTCATCCTCCAACCGTGGGAATAATTCAGGCGGAACGTTGATAAGTTCCGCTGGTACCTGAGACATGGTTGAGCATCAGACACGAACTAGTGATAATGGTAAAAGGACGTTGAAAGGGAGTCTGTAGAAAAGAGATGAGAGTGAGATGGTGATTTCAGTCAGAATTAAGTCTGACACTGCCGTCCCTTAAGTATTCCAACAGTCAGGCTGGGAAAGATACGTCCTTTTGCGAACCACAACAGGCAATGAACTGTGTAACCAACATCTCATCGAAGATTGGTTTTAAAGTGGGTCATTTGAACGATTGGCGCCTCAAAACACGCTGCAAGTCGTCACAGGCCTATCAAATTTATCTACAAGACAAACGGCCAATCATTTCGCAAAATCATAAGTGGTTTGATGTGTGAGGCACACATGTCTGGGCTGGGTCCAAATAAGACTCAAAGCAAGGGGCCAAGCAACCGGGATCGGTAGTCAGTGATGTGTATGACAAGGGGAGAAGGCCGGGGTAATATAACGGCTTGGGGGTGTAAAAGCTGACAGACCTACTCCGTAGACCTGGAACTGAGGTCATTAAGAGGGGCTACGAAACGTCACGGACCTATCATGTCCACCTACCTGATCTGATGTCGTACCTGATTAAGAGCGCTAAATACGGGACGGCACAAGACAACTAAATCCATATGGGGAAATGATATGACAACGCTTATGCGCAAAGTGCTGGGTTACTGTCCATTGACATAACGTCGCTACGGAATCAGAGTCTTTGGTGGGCAATCCACGAGATATCGGAGACAGCAGACACGTCTGTAGCGAGCTACAAACAATACGAGACCCAAGTTGTCGTAATTTCATTTCCGATTCCCGTCAAGTTCAAACCATGTCAGCCATCCTTTACAGGGAAGCACTCGATTGTTGCCTTGTTGCAAGGGTAAGACACGTATCATTGTCTTTTAGCTGAGGGAATGTGTGTGTCCTGCTGCTGAAGCTTCTACCTATAAAGTCACTGTCGAAACCACTCAAGCTTGACTCTTCTCATCCCAATCTCTATCCTTGGACCAACACGAATCATACCACAACGAGCAACAATCTCATCATCATAAACATGCCCTCAAAGACGTAAGTCTCATTGCCATATCCCTATTAATTGATTGACCATGCTGACGGCTGCCTGTGCAGAGACGTATCGGATGTGCCAAGTGCCAATGCAACTCATGGCTCAGCTACGCCGCCCTCCGACAAGGACGCAAAGACTCCATCGAATGGAACCGCTAGCTCTCACTATCCTGTAGCTGAGACTGAGGATGAGGAAAGGAAACAACGAGATGAATTGTTGGTTGGCGTTGGATCACATCTCAACAAAAGCAAGTCCATCATAATACTTCACTGCTGTCTTTTGTTATTCTCATCACTTAATCAACCCTCTCTGAAACATTCTTCTAACCTACCCTATTAGCTTGACCGCAGAGTGCTCTCTTATATGAGAGAGACTACAGGGCGGGAAGTCACAGTGTAGTATACGATATTAACCGAGTTCGAAATAAGTCGGCGACAGACATTTGCTCTCATATAAAGACAGTTTCAATTGAATAACATTTTTGTGGCTCTGATAGATGTACATGTATGCTCTATCCCACCTATAATGGTATTTGGCTTCATAGTTTCGTGTCTGGTTCCCAAAAATGAAAACACGATACTCATCGTCGGCAGGGATAAGCTGCTAAACAAATCATCAGCGGCCAATCACATTCGCTATGAACACTCACAGAATGAAAGTGGGCGTGTGATTTGGGATAAGAATGAATGTGACGTCGATCAAACTAGCATGCAAAGATATTACCTATCATAATATTCAGACATTCTAGAGTTGCCTTATCACAAATAGGAGACAAGCATTAATTCACTTGAGTTGAGAAGAATACTTGCATGTTGGTGATAGACTGATAGACTATTGGTATAAAGGCATCGTCGACACCACTCAATATTGGCCTTTACTAAACCAATTTCCACATCCAAAACACCACGAATCGATCGTATCAAGAACCCACAACAAGTAACCAAGTCCCGTCATCATCAACATGCCTTCCAATTCGTATGTCCCATCACACTATCCTCATTCACGTACGAGCCACGTTTAACAAGACTTGTTGGAACTCTGTACAGAGCCGTATCTGGTGTATCAAGTGCCAAAGCGACTGATAGGTCAGCTGAGTCGTGTCGTGATAAGGACACAAACATATCCCCGGATATATTCCCTGCCTCTGATTCTCATGCAGGGGATACTGAGGATAAGAAGAAGGAAAGACAAGATGAACTGTTGATTGGTGTTGGCTCACTTCTCAATACAGGTACAATGGTACCCTCGAAAGTATTCCCTACCCCCGACTCCGATTCAGCGGATATTACGGATGAGAAGAAGAAAAGACAAGATGAACTGTTGATTGGTATTGGCTCACAATACAACAAAGGTACGTTCTTTATTAATTTACACTATCATCTTCTATCAAGTTTATCAATCATAATACAACTTCTGGACCATCTTCTGATAAATTTCCATATTAGCTTGAGCGCAGGAACATGCTCTTAGATAAGACACCATAGGGTGGGAAGATTTGATGCTCTGTGTGTTGGTAATATAGTTATGAATATGCTCATGCGGAACAAATGAGTGTTAATAAAACGGAAATTTGAACTGAACAATGTTTGGGGCCTTACGATAGTTGTGCGCTTGCTCTCATCCATTTGTACGGACATTTAATACAATGCTGCAAACCAACCTAGGATTTTATATTGAGCATTTTCTTCTACGAAAACAAAAAGACAGAATCAAACACTTTAATCGTCTTTCTTCATTAAAAAAGTGAACTCATGACTTAGCCTGACCCTTCTGGACTCAGCACCGTGGTTTGCGGCCCCAGCGACCTTCATCCATACTAAACAGCTTGAAACTCATGCTCTTCATCCGGCGAACAACGACGACACCGATAACACCCTCACGTTAAATTACAGACGCAAGCATATGTTGACCCAACTTCCCAACAGGTCGAGAGTTACGATCAGGGAAAAGGAAGTTGACAATGCCATCAATTTTGAAGAGCACTATGTTGGGATCATCACTACATTTGACCCTCGGACTATCAATATGCTCAAACCAACTACAAAGACCTCTTCACTGCCTCTTCAACTGATGGAGCTTTTACGCAAGGGATAATTATTTTGTGATTTTAGTACGCACAGTCAAAAGTAAATAATCAATCTCATTTCCACTAGTCTTGGTTGTTAAATGTCACTTCCAGCTGTTATGAAACCAACCAATGAGATAACACTGACTTCAAATCCTAGGCTGAACCCGGTCAAGTGCGCCCTCGCTTCGACCATAGCCCAACAACTCCATCAGATTATTGAACAGTGGCGTTCAATAGACCCTGAGATAGTTGCAAATGCCCCTATCAGCTTGCCAAGTTTGGATCACTATAAAGATGCAGCAGTAGCACTGTTTTCTTTGTCACTGGTTTTCGTGCACTCACTTCAGCCATTCTTTTACCTGCTTAAATGCGTTCTCTTGTTGTTTTGCGTCTGGCCTTGAGCCTATTTGCTGCTAGATCTGCTGTCGCAGGCCCATGCAAACCATGTAAGTACATCAATAAATGTTTCTAGGATCTGCTAACACGAAGCTTAGCCTCAGTTACGACGACATCCGAAGGCATTCCGGCCGCATCAACAGACACGTCATCGGTCGTATCAGCTACATCATCTACCGTAGATTTTTCGGCCACTTCTGTTGGCACCGAATCGTCTACAGAGACTTATGTATCTTCATCCCTCGAGACGTCCTCTTTTGCAACAACGGAGACCTCGGCGACTACTACGTTTATCACGGAGTTGAGTACGATTGAGTCAACAACTGTGGAACCAACGACCACCGAAGGCACTACTACAGTACCCGCAACAACAGAGAGCATGCCCACGCCCACTTTTACCATATTCGCCACGGGAGAAAGTGTCATTGAAGGGGATGCCCTTCATACTTTTGACACCGACGGTTATGTTGCCACATTCGACCCCAATGCCATCTTTGGCGAAACTTCAGTGCGGCCATATTCCATTGACTCGCAAGGAAGACTTGTCAACGACCAGGGCTATTTCCTATGCGCAACCTACGTTGCTACCAACAAAGAGCTCAACGCACCTGCGGTAGTCGGTACCTGCACTAGCGACGGGCCGAAGAAGGCTTTCTTGGACTGCACTCTGTCTCCAGACCTTGCTCTTCGATGTGGAATCCCGGGCCGATCTTGTGTGTCTAATCCGGTAGGTGAGCCCATCTGTGAAGTATCTGGCACATGGAGTACTTTGTCTACTGGTTCTGTAATTGTAGGCCATGCTCTCAAGATTGGACCGGCTGATATCCCTGTTACCCCTGTTGCTCATGAACTTATTGGATTGCGTGCGTCCATAGTATAGATATACATAGCAGTGTATGTACTGTTTGGATTCAATGGATCAAACAGCAAATGTATTACTCTTATTGGTTTTACAGTATACTGCAATAACGAATGCGTCGCCAAAGAATGCATAGATTGGTATATCGTTCGAGCCAGTGTTTCTTTACATTAACAATATGTCACATGTTGTCAGAAATATTAACCAAGCCACGTGATAGCCTCTAGCAATTAGGAATTATATCAAGGAGCATGGTCTTCTTTGTATACCAATCTATTTAAAATAACAGCCATTGTCACTCAGAGATCAAACATGAATCTCTCAACTCTAGTTAAAATGTCTCAAAGCTGTAGTTCCAAACCCTTCTCAACAACACCAATATTCCATTATAAAAACGCAATGTAGGAAATCCCAGCACGATGTTGTACCTCCGGAGTTTTGATCGTGAAGCTCACACCTTTCTCGTCCCATCTTGTAGCCTCGCACCAGGCCTTTGCAGAAGTACCTCCGAAAGGCACATCAAGATGGTGGAAGCCGTAGAACAAGAAGCGGGGCTTGATAGAAAAGGGTGGCGAAAAGTTGCAAACAGTATTATTCTCAGTTTTGAGGTGCATCGCATTCCAATAGCCAGAGCGAATTGTCTCATCATTTGCCTCGTACGCGATCCACATAGCACCAATTTCATCAACCATGCTGCCTGTTGAGCAGGAGTACATTGGTCAGTTATATTCGAAAGAGGTTTATGTCGGTTTTGCTTCGTGGACTTACCACCAAATGTATTGACCCTTATCGTAAACCCAGTAGTGGTGGTAGTGCCCACTCCTGCTGATATCCGTAGCGATGGGTTGCTAGTTGTATACTGCGACGAGAACCGGAAGATAAAAGCTACCACTGTTGGCGGTGCCTTGAATGGAGTAGTGAATGTGCAAGGTTGATCAAAGCTTTCACCAGGTGCTGCTGCTTCCCAGGCTCCAGATTTACCCTTGAGTCTTATGTTCCACATACATTCCCATCCAATCTGAATCCGGTTATCGGATGAGTCGAAGCAAGCGTACCTACCCTTGACCTCATCAATCAGGTAACCCGCGTCAACCGTGCCTATGGCAGGCTTAAATCCCGGGGCTAGGTCGAAACATGCAGATGCTTGATACTTGCTGTTATCCCCCAGCTCGAAATGAGTCAAGGCGCCAATAATCCGATGGGCATTCGTTTTAAAACCACCTTTGAGGTCTATATAAAATAGATTTTTGGTAGTACGCGTATATTGGCTCCACTCAGGAGAGCTCCTGATCGACTCTTCAAGTATGTCAACCACTGGCGGTGATTTATATAGCTCGGCAAGGAGATTAACGCTTTCGGGGTCGACCAGTACGTTTGCGGACCTTAGTATTGGGTTTATGCTCCAGTCCTGTGACTGATCGATATGCATAATTGAACTTGTGCTTTTGAGTCTGTCAGTTCCATTCAAACTGTAGATCCTGGTCCCCGCAAGCTGGTTGACAATATATAATTGAGATACTTCGTCAATGTCCCAATTTCCGTTGGTCGTATAGGCATGAGGCCTATTAGAATTGATGTTAGTCAGGATTTGCGAGGATTGCATGCGAAACACAATGGGATCAGAACTCACAAGCCTAAAACATGACCCCAGACATGGCGCGCGGTTCTTTCTATCTCTTGAACTGTCCACACAACTTCCTCGTCACAATCCTTTTTCTCATCATCTTTCTTCCACTTTCGAAATCCGAGAGCGGCAGTGGGTTGGCTCTGAGGCTTTGAGAGTGCATCTGGTCCAAGCATACACCACGTCACTCCATCGGTCATGTCAAAGCGAACGTCGGAATCACCATTTTCGACCCAGATAACACTGATAGATATGTGAGAGTTTGGCTTAATCCAGTCTGCCAAGGTAGACTTCAGTATTGTTTTGACGAAGTCGTGGACGTTGGCTAGGCATCGAGCTCTTATGACAGTGGACGGCTTCCAAAGGTTTGGGACGTCGCCGCCAGTTGTCTGAGCACAGAACAAGGCCGGACTCTTGACACCGCCAAGAACATTGATGTGTTCGGCTTCCATACCTGTATACTCTGAGGAGTATTTCAGTAAAAGTTTGGAAAAGTTGAACAAAGATGAACGTGTCTGAGCCTATAAACAGGAGAGAAGGCCACTCATATTGACCAACACAGGCCACCTTGTTTGGCTGGTACAAGAAAACAATTCAAGCTGTGGCTGGCATGACATGCTCCAGACCATTCAAGATGACATACTTTCAGTATCGTGGCTTGACGACAAACCATGAGACTATCATGTTGGAATGCTGAGCATGCCTGAGCTTTTGTGTTCGACTTCGCTTAAATTGTAACAGGAATAGGGCGTATGTCTGGGTTAAGTTTAGCTGGCAGTCGTGTAGTGAGACGATTTGTTGTCCTTTAGAGAAGATGAGTGAGACCTAGTAGGAGGAGGCTCTTGTCCACGGATCATGTCTAATGACCAGTGGGGAGTGAGGGACGATCACTAACAATAATTAGCATTTTACAACACAATAAGGTTTTCCAATCACAAATAGTCTGAAGCCAGTCGAGGCAGAATACGGTGTTGCGTAACAAAATAGGATAAGCTGTCTTACCTTCTCACTGTTGGCGCGTAGACATGGCTGGATTACGGATGTTTTGCTCCTTGAAAAGACGCCACACAAAGAGTCTGTAAGAATTGCCCCGCGTATTGAGGCCATGTGTTGTCGTTATTACCAATGGTTGTCATCAACACCATAAGCACTGATTCAGCCATCATTCCACAGCTAGATAACATAACATTCTGCCCTGGGTATTGGAAAGGTTGGACGCTTCAGTTATGACGGACAGAATTAGTAAGTCAGTTTATGCGATCAAGCCTACGAATTTACACTATTCGTTTTTGTGCCTCAAACCTCAGAGGTTATTGTTTCTGCTCCCTATCAGACTCTCGACTTATATGTTCATCCTGAGTCCACCGTCACCTCTCATGCCCTGCTACCGTGACTGAAGCACATCATCTGTATACTCGAATCTATCTCAACCATATCATTTTATTCGATCATCATCATGGGGACTGTATTTGAAGATCCGAACGAGAAAGTCTTTGTCGGTTCCTCTGGAACCAGGTACATGAGTACCCGACTCGTAGTTCATGCCGGTGTTACAGTTTCAATCGCCTTGCGAGATGCTGGTAACAAACGCCTCGTCTTCGAATATGCTGTATTAGATCCTTCCAATGGAAGCTCAAGCGGTACACAAAGCAAAAGCCAGGACACGGGAAAGACGGTAATCGGTGATGCGCTGGACTCGCAAGGATGGTCCGAATCTCCTTTGGCCTTGCCCTTTCCTAGCGAGGTACGCGTTGTTGGAGAGGAGGCCATACCAAACTGGAGTGTCCCACCAGTTGACACAGGTGGAGTAGCATGTGCCCCAGAACCACGCGAAAAGCTCGACTTCTGGCTTTCTACTACACTTTCCTTCACAGAAAACGTGCCAGATTTTGAAGTGTTGTCGGATGGTAAGATGTACTTCTTCAATCCGCAGAAAAACCCCGAGCTGACACCAATTCACAGGCAAATATATCTACCTTTTTCGCCAGGGCATACAGGACGAAACGCTGTCTCCGGGCTCTGTCTCGAAAAACAACATTGGTCACTACGTCAACGGCAATCTACTCTGCGACCGTTATATACTTTCTGGAGGTGTACTTACCAGACCTTTGGAAGTACGCTACCGCCGCAGTGGCCAAAAGAGTTTGATGTTGAACGATCGTGACACTCTGGGAGTCAGCGATATCAATGACAATTTCTTCTACGAGCCTACCCTGTCACTTAAATTCGCTCCTGTTGTTCGATTGGGCAGTTTCTCCGTACTTCGTGTGCCAACCATGTCTAACGACTCTTTCCGATGGATGTTTTTCTTGTCTTCGCTTAGCGAAACACAAATCGATCATTATACTTGCGATGTGTCTTCTGATGGTCTCTTTGATCTGCGTGGCAAGGTCTATTACTCGTGTAACAAGAACCATGACAAAGTCTTTTCAACCGAGTCAGGGCAATGCACCGCTACTGGGTGCGACAAGCCCTTGGTACCTCTCGTCCCTGCAGGCGCGTCCTCTGGTCGAGCTGTTGTCCTTGGCTTACAGGGTGCAAGTACACAGTTGGCTCTGACAAATGAGTTTCAGCTTATCTCGCCTCAAGTCCCGAATGGAGTCACGGTCGAGGCCTGGATTCAGCCTTCAGACCTTGCTATTCCTGCTGGATCGTTCCATACCATTTTTGGAATGAAAGGCCCTTCTGTGGTCCTTGATGAGGATATGCAGTTGGCGTTGACCGACCCTAGCAACCCAAGTTCCATTCTATGGAGTACTGGCCTGTCAGCGAAGAAGGGAGAATGGAATCATGTGGCCCTGATCATATCGATCGAAAATGGGAAGCCCAATGCGAAGCTTGTAGTCAATGATGAAGCTTCGAAGGACTTTGTGCTCGGTGTGACGTCCATGAGTCTGAAGTGGGTAGGGTCCCTGGGGAATTCTACCAAAGTCGACTTCTGTGGCTCTATCGACGAAATACGGATCTGGTCGTACAGTTTGGACCCAAAGACCATTAGTTGCAACAAGAACTCTACGCCAACAGGCACTGAAGCCCTCCTCGCCGCCTGTTGGCACTGTGATGAGGGTAATGGTGGAACCCTGTATGACTCGACAGCGACTGCAAACCACATCATTATGCTTCCTAAACCTTCTGAAGGTTGCGGTTGGACAGGTTCCCAGGCTCCAGTAAGACGCAATGCGGGCTTAACCAAACGAATACTACGCGTAAATAGTGGCGCCGCCATAGTAGGAGGCATCTCCGCAGGGATGTACTATGAACAAGTTTCGTTCTCGGCCGCATCGACTGATCAAAAAGCATCAAATACTAGCTCAGAGCTTAATGCATCAAACAGGACGGAAGAGAAGCCATTGAAGAGGAATGCCAGAGTTCTAGTCTGCTCTGTGGCGATGATGCGAGGCGGCCCAAGTCAAAATCTGTTCCTCCTAGACTTTGGTCTTCTATCCGACGGGACTCTTGGTGGTCTTCCTGGTGAAATTGGATTCCCAGTTATCAACCTCGACGAGAAGGAGATGAAAGCTTCGACTGAGTTACTCTTTACAGACCCCGAGGGAACTGAGCTCTTTGGTGCTTTTCTCGCATTCCAAGCGGGGTATAGTTCCTATTCGCCACCTCAAATTTGGGAGACAGCTGCAGGAGGCATTACCATTTACTTTCAAACAGGATATGATACTTTTGGCGAGCTTCCGTACAGTACATCGAGGGGCATAACTGTCGGCGTTTCTGCTAAGCTAGGTGTTTCCAAGTCAGGTGAAGATGAAAGGGTTATGGCAGCAAGCAAACTCAGAACTGCAAACTCCATCAAGATATCAACAGAAGCTTGCATATGGGCCGACAGTGAAACGGTACTCAATTTGTCAATTTCTGCCACCAAACCAGACAAATCTATTATTTCAGAACAATGGAAAGGTAAGTTCCATCCACATTCTCCTTTTGTGTGGTGACTGTTCTTTGCAAGCAATTGCTAACATTCTTATTCACATTCAGGATTACCGTGCGACTTTCATGATATGTGTAGCATTATAAACGGGCTGTATACGTTTGAAGAGATGCCTGATACTACTGTGGCATCCTGTTCGGCGACAGCGACCAAACTTAACGCAGAAACCATGACTTGTTACAACGTCGCCGTCACGACGCCTCTGACAAAAGCTCTTTCTGCCGGTACATGTTTGAAAATTGGGCGAGCCTATGTCCAGACTGCTGCGACAACTGCTGTTAACTCCACGGTTCTCCTGGTGACATCTCCGTACAGCTTTGGATACGATCTTTGCAAAGTAGTGGAACCGCTAGAAGCGAAGCCAGGTGAAGCAATATCCTTCCTAGGCTATGACTACACCCGTCTCGTTACTTGCGAGCTTCGTGGTAGCACGTCCAAAGCAGGATCCAGTCTTGTATCATTGAACCAGAAATCCTCGATAGGTGAGCTACCATCGAACAATGGATCGAAAGTATCTGTTCCAGCAGAAGTTACCATTCCAGGGTCACCAGAAACACCTTATTTCTCATCCAGTGGGAAGTCTAGAGCTCTGAAGCTTTCTGGGGAAACCACTCTGTCAACATTCCATCTTAGGAATGCCGCAACAGACGCCTGTTCGGGTTTGACCTTTGAGTCATGGATAAAGGTTGACAGGTGCCTTGAGAGCGTAATTGTTTCATACACCACGCAGAAAAGGCGATCTGGGTCGAAAGAGAACGAAGCTCAGACATTTATTCTCGCTGTCGCTCCCACAACGGAGTGGAAATATGCCCTCGAAGGCAATATTAATGAGAAATACTTTCGCATCGAACAATCATCCTTACTCCAAATCAACCACTGGGTTCATACTGCCATTTCGTACCAGAATTTATACTCTCTTCGTTTCAATGGAGGGAACTATGTCCAACTCGGAAACGCCTCCGAATTTAATTTGAGTAATTTTTCCATGCTCTTTCATCTTCAACTTTCCGAGTTCAGTGCGGATCGGTCAGAGCAAATCCTTTTGTCCAAGGCCGAGAGTCCCGATGGACCTGCGCCATATCAGGTCTCGATACTTCGAGATGGTGGTGATAAAGCAATCGTGCAACTCAGGTTTTGGCTTGACACCGACAACGATAAAGTCACCACAAGCTTACAAACCATCAAATCCAAATTCAGTCTTGAGAACGGAAAGCCTTATATCATTTTTGTCTCACGCGAAATCGTGAACCCAAATGCTGGTACGACAGCAACGTCCCCAAGCAGCTTCGTCACTCTCAAAGCTTGGCCAGCAGGAGGAGATGTGACAAAACCGTTAGCCACACCACCTATTGAGATGAGTTCAACAAAACAGTCAAATGATCCAATTGTCCACACTATCGAGATACCTGCGCCGTGTGGCGAGACTGCGTTTACAGAAGCTCCTTTGAGGCTTGGGGGTGGATTGCCCAATACCAAAGGAATTGTAGGCCAGATAAGTGGATTCAAGTTATGGTCCATCTCTGCGAAAGTGCCAGACGACATCACAAACTTCAAGTTTGAATCGTTGACAAAGTCGCTGCTGGGGAGCTATTCCTTCACTTCTACAGACGACAAGATCTTGCGAGACGACTGTGGTCGCTACCATGGTACGCTACGAGAGAAGCCCGATTGGACATCATCACCATTCCCGAACAAAGCCCCTCTCTCTATATATATCAACGGCAAAGCCCTATCTAATCAACCCACAACTATCCGAAGAGATCTTTTGAAGGCTCCTATAGGCCCTCATCAGTTGACAATTGGTAATTCCATTCACGGAGATTCCACCTTTCGTTACATGGCATCACCAACGAACTTTATGGGACAGCTTGACGAACTACGGATCTGGGAAGTTGCTAAAAATAGAGAAAGCATATGCGATGCTTACTGCTCCAAGCTAACGGATGTGCCACCGGAGATCGCTGTCTACTTTCCGTTTGAAGAAGTAATAAAGCAAGACCCCAGGGTTTCGAACAACAAGATGCATTCTCCGATCATTGCCGATATGTCGAACAACAATTGGAATTTATCCGTTGTGCATGACCATCCATTAGTAGTTGAGGATCTACTTGTTTCTTCAGCCGCACCTGTTGGTCGAGACGCTGCCTGTGTCGCACAATTATTGCATGGAAACCGCGGACAGGATCAGGGGGGCAGGGACATTATATCCAGGCCATCTGTGGTAGAATATGGAGATTTAACAATTGGTCCCAATGGGGCTATGGATGGTTCGTTCAAACGAGCCTATACCTTTGTTACTCTTGAGGGAAGCTGGGTATTGATCACAGGGTTCAAAATTGGCACGCTCGTGACAGAGTGGTTCAGTCAAGTCCAAACTGCTCCAACCCTGATAGGTTATATCGAAGGCGCACCTCCAGTACCAGCTGAGAACTGGACCTCAAAAGATGACGCAGGCGACGATCCGCTATCGTCAATCAAGTTCGTCAATGCACAAAGTTGCAGTTACTCATACAGCTCACGCAAAGAGGATGGATCTGACACGGATACAACAATCGTTCGCGGTGCTGGTGCTAAATGGGAAGCCAGTGCTGGTCTCGGTGTCTCAACACAAATTAGTGAGGGTGAGATCAAGGCTGGGCTGAAAACCGCGATGGAAATCTCGTCCTCTTCTATTGACAACGAAGTTTCAACTACAACGTCTCATAACACCATCGACATACAATCTGTCCTGTCAGGGAAGTGGACAAAGGATGCCAATGGTAAAGAGCGTTTTGAGCCAAACAACACAGGGATTGCTCTGGTTGAGAGCGAAGTGGCAGATGTTTTTGCCCTTCGTTTAAAGCTCCAAGGCCCAACCAAGCCTCTGGTGGCATACCAAATGCGACCAAATACAGATATACCCAAAGATCGCAATCTTGTTTCTTTCCGCATCAATCCATATTACACAAAACAGGGATGTATCGATGGAAAGCACGGGTCACAGGCAGACACGAACTTTCCACAGGCATTGTCCTCCGGATCTCACCGGGATTTATCCTACTTCAAACCGGTTGAGGCATATGCCATCAGAGATCGAATCAGACGAGCCGAAAAACAATTGGCTGGAGAGTATGAGAGGTTCCAATGCTCAGTGCCGAGAAATCGATTTCAAAAGAAGAGCCTTCCGAAACGAAGCAAACGCAACATCTGCAACTCATATGTATGGACCGCCGATGGAGGAACGTTTCAAGAGACAAACTCCACAATGGACTTTGTACAACAAGAGGTAGGCGGTAGCATGAGCGACAAGGTAGGCCTTGGTCTTGTTTTTGACATGGAGATATCTATGGCCACAGTATTGCAGACGGCAAACGTGGATTCACTCTTCTCTACTCATTTTAACATGATGCTCACCAAAGAGCACGACTCGGAAAACTCATTCGAGCTGCAAGCTACCCTGCCCCCGCCAGTAGATGTCAAGGATCGTGAAGGGGCAGTGGACTCATACCGTTGGATGAGCTTCTGGCTGGAACCTCACGTAGACGCAACGGCGGCTTTCTTCCAGCAGGTAGTGGATAGGAAATGGCTACAAGAGTCTACAGAGGGAAAGTAAGTCGACGAAGATTCTACCCTAGAGACTCTCACAGCTAATGATCAATAAGCGCTGCGACACTCCGCAGCCTGGAAGCTGCTCTCAAAGCTGAGAAGGCCGATGCAAAGACAAAGGCATGGCGAGTGTTTCACCGGTGTACATATGTTAGCCGAGTGCTTGAGAAGATAGTGGCTCCGGCTGCATCTGTGGCACCCAAAGCAGTGCTGTTCGACCAGACTCCGAACTGGGGTCTCATCTGTGCTCTGGAACCATATTTACGATCGGCCAAAGACAAGAATGAAGTGAGAGAAAAATTGCAGCCGCTTATCGACAAGCACTGGCCCGTACTTCAAGAGAACAAGCGGATCGCCAATCAGCTGGTGGATATACTCGTGGAGTACCTTGGTGTTTCCTAGTTAGTGTGCAAGCAAAGAGGAACTCTCACAGTAAAACTGCTAAAAATAGAATTGCATAAAAAGGGTAAAAGGAAACTCCGGTACAGGGAATCGAACCCTGGGCTCCGCGGAACTGATCTCTCAGGTTATGAGAGCGCGAAATGTTAGCCACTACACCATACCGGATGATGATTCGTTGAAGAACCACCTTCAATTTGCGTGTCACATTGTCTCTATCATTCTCGCCACTCGAACACGGAGAAGAGCTATGGGACGTTATTGGGATTTCTATTGTCTGACAAACCCAAGAGCAAATTTGAAGCCTTTGCACAATGCCTTGTCTTGCCAAGGCTCTTTAAAAAATACGCTAGCCCGTTGTTCCAATTTATCTATCTAGACCTTAACTCATGAATACAGTCGCATCAGCTTGCCATATCCTCAGCGTTTCATCCTCTGTAAACAAGCCATGACTGAAGTCGTTGCGAGAGGAATTTCCGAAGATGAACTTTACTTTCGCTTTGTACTGGCCGTCACGGTGAATGGCCAACAACGTCTCTGTAACCTGCCTCATACCTCTCATGCGTGACGAAGGCTGTGCGAAAGCCTTCAAGTCATCAATGATAACTATGAGGATTGTATTTCGTGACAGCCGAGTGAGGAGACTCTCAAATATAAATAAGATCGAGTCGATGTCCCCAGGATCAACCTCATTTTCTACAAGGCTTAGAGCATCTGTCTTGAAGTGGCGGTAGTGGTCGACGAGTTGCAGCAAAAGACTCAACGCCAGCTCATTTGGACTCGCGTTTGGATCTCTTCTCACATCTTTGTGCTGACTGGCGAAAAACGCCAACTGTATAATGCGAGCGGCACTATCGTCGGCTTCTGGATTGTGCTGATCTATGAATGTTTCCAATTGTTGAAAGGTTTCGGCGGCGACGATAGGCATTTCAAGACTACCGGTGGGGTTATCGGATCGCGTATCAATCATAAGAACTGATGATTCGTTGAGCGTTAGGCATGACTTGAATCGAGGATGGGATTTGATGGTAGCGACAAGATCTGTATCCATCTCATACCCCGGGATGTGCTGGGATCTTAATATTTTCGCACAATCATTGTGCACTAAATCGTGTTCATAGCACCACTTCGTAAGTACGTCTTCGACGCTAACTTTGGGTGCCCGGATTTGAGGTATTTTCTCTCTCTGTAGGCGAAGTTGCCGACGTTCAAATTCGGCTTTTGCTGTATCATCAAAGAACTGAGTCAACTTGTCAAGTACTAGCAATCTGGATCTTATATCTCCAAACTCGGACATCACCTGCTGTGAATGACTATCAAGTCCGTACATGATTGAGAGATTTTGTTGTGACAGTCCTTCCTGTCTCTTCACTGAAAGTATGGCAACACGAGCATTGAAACGTTGTGCCGCTCCCTTGACCGTCGCCATTTGGTTCTTTAACTTTTCGGAGAACCCTGTAGGGTTGGCAAATAGCTTGACCCCAGTGACTAGAAATGGGACGTGAGTAATAGCACACCGGCGCTAGAGGCATATAGTAACTTACCAAATGACGGCTTGAGAAACCAGTCAACGATCACCTCCATAAGTCCATATACAGCAGCATATATAGCAGCGACGCGTGTGTGTAAGTCCGCATCCGTGAAATTCAGGCCGACGAACGAAGCATTATCGTTCAATATAAAGGGCAATTCTTCCAAAGCATTATACACTTCTTCTCTATAGCGGCCTGTCTCTTCTAGAGCCTTGAAGATAATCTTTAAACCACCGCATAGTACAGAGCAATAGGAGTCTGTTGGAACAAGGTTCGTAAGAGTAGTACCAGCGCCGGCGTTGCTACAGAGTTTTCGAAATGCCTGCTTCATCTTTCCGGTAGAGCCTGGAACGCGTTCTTTGTCCTTTGATGAGAGAGCCTCTAATGCTTCACACGCTTTTGAGACAGACTGTTCAACCTCTAACCATGAGTGGCTGTCGGCGATGTCTAAAGGAGGCAGCTTTCGTTTTGAACACAACAAATTTGCTCTGCTGATGAACATAGACTGTGCCTGAATGGCATTGAAATAAAGTTTGTCATAATCGCTAATGATAGAATTGAGCCGATAGACTGAAAGATCTTTGAGAGGTAACATACAGCGGATCAACTGTGGACGAGTCTGCAACCCAAGACTGAGACCCTGTATACACGACTCCAGAGCCTGGCGTGGCCATGAGGGCTGGATGGACATCTCCATTGAGCTTCCTGACCATGAACTCTGGCACTTCATAAACAGGTGGTTTGGCTGAGAGATTTTTTCCCCGTGGTCTATTGGAAAGAAGATCCTCCATCCTGAATATCGAATGTTTTGATGTCAAAGGTAGAAGAGAAAATATTCATGTCAACAGGAAATAAGTAACAGGGCTGAAAGTGACGAGGCCTCCGAACAGCAGCCATAAGCCCCATTAATGACTGAACTCCAGAAGAGCGGACAAATAAAATGCCAATGTCAATTTATTCATAGACAGGCGGAGTTTGGCGTGAGCGACTTTCGTGTTCATGTGAATGTCATATAATCCGAGGTGGTGTGGCGAGTCACCAATCGTAAAACGAAGTCAACAAAAAGAATCAGGCGTCCAATGAGATACAAGTCAATTTTGTGACTGTTGTCTAGTTGCAGGTCAGCAATTTCATGCACTGTAACCTTGCTGCGACATTCCATCCCCAGTATCCAATAGTTCGAGATCTGGGCTGCACAATGGACATACCATGATAAGACGGTGTAATATGAAAGCGGCTGAGGCCTAATTTCAAGCGTAACATTGTTCACGAGGACCCTCGCGCTTATGTAAATAGCCGGCTTGGCAATCAGGCTGGCGCTTCCTGGGTTTCCGCTCAGTACGTATCGAATGAGATATCTACACTCGGTGTTCCCTTCTATGAATAAGAAACGAAGCTGTCAGCTTTACGCGGCACTGGTATTTCACTTGTTGTGATACATTTGATCACTGTTCTTCAAATTATTAAGAAAATGACTCCTCCTCTGAATTCACACCACGTCTCTTCATCTGAGTCGCTGTCCGACTCAGCCTCGCTCGTTCATAACCCAAATGAAGATGAAAGAGGAAGTCCCGCACACAATGAAGGCTCTATGTCGCTTGATAAAGAAGCCGAAGCATCTACTGGGGCATCTGGCACAATATCCAGCACTAAGCTCTTGATAGCCGCCCAGGTTCTTGAGCAGGAAGCCAAGAAGCTGCAAAGCTTAGTCCCAAATTCTCCTACGGAAAATCTCAACCATCGTCTCAATCTAGCTATAGGATTATTGGAAGAGGCTCAAAGAGAGCTGAAGCAAATGAATACCACTAGTCAACAGGACAAGACAAATTCTGTGATCGAGTACTATTTAAACTATTCATTCTTATTCTTGAACCTTTGTATACTAACATCTATACAGAGACAAAACCGACAATCCCACTGAAGGGCAGCAGGACAAGATTGCTTGCAAGGTGAAGCAGTCTAGCATGGAAAAATGGTCTTTGGATTCAGTGGATCATACACATGCTATTGTCGCATACTATCCCTCTACATCTCTCATTGAGATTGATCACGATGGAAAGAAAGTCGCAGAACGGGTTTTAGATCACCAAGAGCGCCCCCACAGAGTAGGACTCGTTTCGGAATCCTTGATACAGGAGATCGATGAGATCACAGGTATCAATCAAGACACGGAACCACCCATATTGTAAGAGACTCCTTCAGCGCCTAGACTCAATGATATGCTGACTGGTTGTTGCTGTACTCAGATTGGCGCCGCCATACAAGGTAAAACTAGGCTTACTATGATTGTTGATTTTTGCTGATCTTTTTTTAAAGCTTCTTATCAGGTATCACGAAGCGATCGGGGAAAGACTGGCGCAATTGGAGGCTCATCTACGCTTAGATGATGAAAGATCTGACGGTACGCTCGGCCCAGATCCCCAAACTGCTAAGCGCAAGGAAGGGCGCCCCGAAACCACAGCAGAGCTTCCCTTGCAGGATGCTTCCATGAGGAATTATGACGGCAGCATGTCATCCGAAATGCGCAAGAGATGGGTCGAGCGTTTCCATCATCTTAAACTGCTACAAGAGTTCAGTGATACACATCTAGCATCGCATCATAGGACATACGCCAAGATCAAGTCTGGAGATCTAGAAAAGATCGCCTTCGAAGACCTGTGTTTTCTTTTTACTCCCGGTGATATCATCTACATCAAAGAACGAGGGTACGAACAGTTAGCCAAGGTCTATTCGTTGACTGGGGGCCAACAACGAAAGGGCACCTGGAAAAAAGAATACCAACGGTTTTCTGATAGCAAGGAAGTAAAGAAACCTGAGGGATATGTGGAAAGCTGGGTACGCGGGTCTTGGAGTCCACTCATTGTTGACTACTATACCATGGAGTCCGACGGATACTACGTCGGTCCGAAGGATCACTGCAAACAAATCAAACACTTCTCAGGCGAGCGAAATATCACAGATCTTGCCATATTTCCGCTCCGATTTCATGGTAAGAAAGA
This sequence comes from Fusarium graminearum PH-1, assembly GCF_000240135.3. Classification (NCBI taxonomy): domain Eukaryota; kingdom Fungi; phylum Ascomycota; class Sordariomycetes; order Hypocreales; family Nectriaceae; genus Fusarium; species Fusarium graminearum. The sequence goes on along the minus strand of NC_026475.1, from coordinate 3,739,653 downwards.
CGAGATAGTGGAGCGTCTTACAGAAAGGGGCAGAAAATACTGTTCGTCATATGGGCACAAGAGCTACAGAGGCATCACGTGTCCTGAGGACGACAAGGCAAGTCCTGAAAATGTCTTTGGCGATGTGTTTGTTGACATTCAAGATTATTATCGCGTTCCTGAGAGGTCATCATTATTCTACGACCCAGACCCCGTTGTAAAGAAACCGGCTCTCGGTAAACTATGTGCTGTGGAGCCAGATACAGGAGAGACTGAGGAGTCTACAGGTGGAACAACGTTCCATCTATTCGACGCAGAGGTGGACAGAAAGGCTTCTGATGATTTTATGCTATCCCATCAGCATGAAGTTGAGTGTGCCCAACTCGACTCTAATGAAGTACCCCAAGGAATTCTTCAATTGCTGCCTCATTGGGTACCTGCATACTTCTTTCGTTCAAGAAAGCACCGTAAGATACCAACATTCGATCACCTGACTATGTACTGATCAGCATACTATAGATCGCGTCTATGTGTCTGGAATTCAGAGTATCGACAAGACAGATGAAGCACGGGACAGTAGTTTCGAGAGCCTTGTAATCCCAGACAGCCATCGAAACCTACTACTAGGTCTCGTGAGAAACCTGGTGTTGGATCAAGAGTCGCATTCTGAATCTGAGGATGATGTCAATAGATCTACTCAAATCGATCTTGTTCGAGGCAAAGGGCAGGGGCTGATAATTCTCTTACATGGGCCACCAGGCTCGGGGAAGACCAGTACCGCGGAAACCTTGGCAGCATATACCAGACGTCCGCTATATCCAATTACATGCGGCGACCTCGGAACTATACCAGATTATGTTGAAAGGTCCTTGTCTCAGCATACAACGAGAGCTCAACGATGGGGTTGCATCTTACTTCTCGATGAGGCTGATGTCTTTTTGAGCCGTCGAGATTGGCGTGATACAAGTCGCAATGGATTGGTATCTGGTAAGAAGTCAATCATCATTGCCTTGCCTAGCTTACTAACATGACTAGTTTTCCTTCGTCAACTAGAGTACTATTCGGGAATATTGTTCTTGACCACTAACAGAGTGGGCGTGCTGGACGAGGCATTCAAATCTCGCATTCACATGTCTCTTGCATACCCCACTATCAGATTGCAACAAACTCTGGACATATGGAAAGGAATCCTCGACCGCCTTGAAATAGACAACCACACAAAAAAGATCAAAGTCAGGTTTGACAGGAGTGCATTGCTAGCATGGGCCGAAAGACATTACAAGACTCATGAGACTATGAACACTACATGGAATGGTCGACAGATCCGCAACGCGTTCCAGTTGGCTATCTCTTTAGGCCACTATGACCGAGACCGTCAGCTGCTAGCTACTAACCTGACCAACACACAGGCCATAGCTAGCGGAGAGAAGAGGTGGACCTCGGTGAGGTTGACGACAGCAATTTTCAACAACATTGCCAAGAAGGCGAGAGATTTCGAGGACTACCTACAAGCTACAAGAGGGGATGACATCGAGATTGCAAAAACATTGTCCCTGCGACACGATGATGAGAAGGATGACTTAGCAGAGTCTTTGATGGCGCAAAAGGATTACAAAAGGCAGAGCGGGGGACTCTTAATACCTAGGCAAACAAACCGTGACAAAGGGTCGTCACGTAACATTTCCAGCTATGAATCTCGGCGACCGCGTACAAGTAGGAAAGAAGAAAGTCCTGCGGGAAGAAGACGACAGAAAGGAAGCCAAAGCATGAGGGAGGAGCATAGTAATGATGAATCCGGGGACGAGGAGGGGGGTGAAGATGATATCATTGACGAGATTTCTTCCGATGATGAGTAGTATCTACATTAGCACTACTTGAGTTATGTAAATCTTTAGGGGGGAAAACGAGGTACAACTGAGGATTAGAGCAGTGATGAACCTGAAAGTTAAGATAGAGGTTGAGGACATGAACACAATGAAGTATTTGTATGTTGCTCACTGCTGGAACGATTAGTCACCCGATATCGGTATCGATCGTCCTCAATTTCCTCAGTTACAGACGTTTTTACTTGACAGTGGTATTATACCCAGACATGGAGGTAAACAATCATTGGCCACTGAAAAATTGATAGAGTAGTTGCTGTTCTTCTTAGTCATTTTGCGCAATGCTTAAGAACGAAAGAAGTATAATTCTAGTGACATCGAACTGATAGGAGCATCCGTCTTGGATAACTCACTACCTCATGATTCTGGAGACATAATCGCTAAGTTAGACTTATTGCTCTTCCCCCATATCAACTTCCTAGACTCCCCCCCCTTTACAGTTTAACATCCGGAGGTAAATTTGTGTGCAGAACATCACTGTACACTTCACCCTTTAGATTAACATCCACCCCATTATCCAGTAATAATTGCACACACTCTGGGCGACCCATCCATATAGCCGCCTGTAGAGGATTACGAGAAACACCGCCGCTTGCATTGATATCTGCCCCCGCATCCAGTAGCAGCTGCATTATGTCCAGGTGACCTCTGTAGGAGGCGGCAGTCAGAGCATTTCCACGTTGTACATCGGCACTTGCGTTGACATCTGCCCCTCTCTCTAACAAAACTCGCACAACTGGGGAATAGCCTTTAAGGGTAGCAGCGTATAGAGCATTGCCGCATATAACACTCTTTGCGTTGACATCTGCTCCATTGTCTAGTAGCAATTGCACAATCTCGAAGTGGCCCATCAGGGCGGTAATTTGTAAAACGGTGCCAAACCGGTCATATTGTGCGTTCACGTCTGCTCCCTCTACTATCAGTGTCTTCGTCGCCCACAAGAGCCCAAATTGACAGGCATAATACAGTGCATCGCCGTTGGAAGGTACTGGTGACTTCATCTTGGTCTCCAACCGACGCCATCGCAGAACTGCCATCTGGTCCCATAGAAATCTGACTGTGTCCTGTACGCATTGTTCGGAGTCTCCAGCCAAAACGGCAAATGTAGTCCAGTACCTCGACGCATAAGATGCCATCGGGAATTCATGGTAAATATGAGTGACATTCTCGTCGATATCGGTAAGGTAAGCCAAGCAGGTTCTGGAGATGGCAGCGCTGGCATTTTGGATGTGGAATTTGGGTTGTTTCAGTAGATACTCCTTGACGGAAAAATGGGCTAAGTGAATCTGGTAAAATACAACACCATTGTATCCTGTAACTTTAATAATCGTCAAAAAGCCGGGGCAGTATTGTAGGATGTCGTCTTCTAGAGATAGCCTGCCATTAGGGTCGAAGCCTTGAGGTTCTTCTTCTATCTCAGTGGCTATCACGTCGATAGCCTCTGCTAGCTTGAGAGGTCTCTTGGTGTGGACAAGAAATTGCAAGAGACGAATGGCACCACTCTTGTATTCTGCTGGTATGTTCTCGAGTATGCGATAATACATCTCGTCCATGTTCTGGGGTAAAGTCGCTAGAGCTAATCTCATATGTTTCGGGCTCAGGCATTGTGCAAGGCTTTCCAGTTGACAGGATGCCCATCTGAACCTGCCATAAACGTCAGAATAATTTTGAATAGCTATAGTGACCATAGCTGAACTTACATTCCGTCAGATCCATCTCCTATTCGTTCACGTATCTCGTCTATGATGTCTCGAGGTAGAGATTTGCGAACAAAATCTGGTTTCGTTTCGAGCGTTGTCTCAACGTAGTTGCGGATATCGGCATTGATATTCTGCTTGTCAAGTAAAAAAAAAATAGGCTCGTTAATTAGTTGAGTGATCTCGCTTTGGAACTTTGCGTCTGGCCGGCCAGTGATGAGAGTTTTAACGTTGCTGGACGCCAAACCCCCAACCCAACGCAAGACCTCATCTGTCGTTTTACACTCATCCAAGGCATCTATGACAATGAAGACTTTTCCGGAATCTTGCATCATTGCATTGATACAGTTAGATAAAGCTCTTAAGTCCGGTTGCTTACGTCCGTTGTTATGTGAGGCATAAAGACAATCAAGCATCCTTGCCGTTTCAATACCCGTGTGGTAGAGCTGGATTGCCAGGGAACGTACTAAGTCTTCCAGTCTTTTTTTCTTGATATCGGTAAAGTCAAAGAAGAATGCGAGCACCGTGTGATGGGCAGCTGATTCCCGAAGATGGTCAAGAATCGTCCCACTCAGAACAGTCTTTCCACAACCTGCTAAGCCATAGAGCCACAGGTGTTGGCGCGACCCGAGTTTCCATTCTTGAAAGGCAGAGCTTTCTAGTAACCACGTTCCAGTGCCTGGATGGCGTCGCTGTCTTGCCAAGTTGGCATTGGTGGTAAAGTCTGACGGGGACAGCCATCTTTCAATTTTGGTCGAATGATTGTCAGATGCCATACTCAGTACAGCATGTTTTGTCTCTTTCCCCAAAGACTCAACTGTACCAAGTCAGTAGTGGAACCATACAGTACAAATATGATACTCACTGGAACTCAAAACTTCGTTGATAGGTTTCTCAGCCTCGACTTTGTTTGGAGGAATCTGGCGGAGTAGATCTTTTGCATAAGCGGCTGCCATCATTGCTGCAAAGCCTTGCCATTGTTGATTTTTGTGCGAGTCAGAGTAGTCGCATATTCCGCGTATGACCAAGAATGGGAAATGGTTCATAAGTCCGGCTGCTTCCATTTCAAAACAGAGAACACCTTTTTCCGCTGCAAGGGCATCTCTTGCTAAAGCATCCTTCATCAACCGATTGGACGAAGCAATCAGGCCATAGTGGACAGCGGGATTGTCTTCATATTCCCCACGGTCGGGTCGTCGTAGTAATGCTTCATCGCCACAAACTTCAGCACAGCTAGACTTATGATCTACTGGATGGACCTTCGAGGAGATATAGAGTCGGTCGCTGCGTAGTTCGGGCAGTTGAAAGTCTTTTTGGAGTCTTGGGTTCTCTTCCAGGATCCTGTTGACATGCGTATCAAGCTGATGTCCCTTACGCCTGTACTGCGTCAAAAGTCCTTGCACAGCTGTTCGTAAAAATGTCGGTGGCTGGTTTAGAAACCCTGTTGCCTTGAATTCCTGACCTTGCACAGCCTTTCCAAAGTCATACTGATAAACAGCGCCATCGCCGCTGTTGGATACACCGACAACAACGTCTCCGAGGCGAATATCGTGCTTTTTCGTCGGTGCGCCGCCCCCAATTCCGACCATCAGACCAATTCTGACGTTGGGGAAACTACGAAGCATGTCTTTGGCAACGCCAGTGGCAGACGATATTCCATACTCGCCAAATGGAAGAACTGCCATAACGACATTGTGTTTTCCAATCTTGCCTAAAGTGTAGTCGTTGCTGTCGTTGACAGAAACAGATTCGGGTGGGTCGTGCTCTTCATCCAAATAGAGTTGCGCTGCAAGGTATTCGGTTGCGATGGCACAGATCCAGCCGACCGTGTACTTTCGGGGATCTGACATTTTTGGTTGTCGACTCACGAACCTGGAGTCTAGGGTATAAAGAAATGGAGCAAGAAGCTAAAGTCGTGGTCGTGATGACGGATCTGCTTATTTTTATCTCTCGCCGAAGAGAAGGCATGTGGAGGTGGCTGTGTAAGATGATCCCTGTTCATGTAGTGGCTGCTTATTAGGCAGGCGTATTAGCTGGACGTTTTGTCATCGCAGGCAACCTCGACGCCAAGCAGTACATAAGCATGACTGAGTCACAACCTCATTTCTCACCCGTCAGCCAGTTACTCGAGAATAAACAAAATTAGGCGCGGTAACTGTGAATGAACTGAAAATATGACATAAAATAGACTAGCATTTAATGTTATGGGAGACAGTGATGAAGATAAAGCTAATATACTAGAATTCAACAAGAGTTCATTAATCATGTTGATGAAATAGGCTTCTTGGAAAGCGTGGCAACAAAAGCAGCCAATGCAGCTTGGGGCTGATAAGCCGGGACCTCATGGCCAGCACCATAAACTCGCAGCCAGCTCAGATTCCCAGATGTCTTAAATTCTCCATACTTGGTTCCATCAACAGTAAAGGACTGAAGAGGAGCTGAGACGAATGATTGGGGAGCAATTGAGTTGAGAGCGCGGTAATTACCCATCCAGTTGCAGATCCAGTCTATAAAGATATTAGTTGAGAGACGAGGTTCGATTGACGACCATCTAAACTTACCGGCATCACCAGCCCAGATTAATACTTGGATCTTGGAGTCAATGACTTTGGACAATGTAGATAAGAATGATCGCCCCCCTAACAATAATTCGTAAGTCACGATTCTGCACTGTAGTAGTAAAGATACTTACGGTCACCACTGTTGATAAACTTGTCATAAGCCGCCTCAGGACATTCGCCGTATGTCGACTGCGCGCCAATAGCCTTCATCACGCTTGATGACTGCAGATAAGTGGAGTAAGTTGAGGGAGGAAAAGGGTCGTTACTCGGGGCCCGAATATCATAAACATCAAAGTCTGCTGAATTCTCCAAGGGTCGTTCAATGGCCTGACTGCAGGCGTCGTCGGCGTTGCCACAGGCAGCGTCGTTTCCTGTGAGGCCTGGGCACTTGGCGAAAGCAGGTACACACTTTTGATTGTAGGTGTTTAGGTACTTGCTGTACTGAGTTGAGCTGATCAGCTTTTTGTAGGTGTTATTGGCGGCGTATTCGATGTAATCTCTGTACTGATTGGCTGCGAACATGGGTCAGTTCCTCTCTACATGTAAAACGAAGCAGACAACTTACCAGGATCAATCCATCCATTGTTGATACCAAGAGCTACGAGGTTGATCTTCTCGCCCTTGATGGTGCCAGCATCAATAGCAGCATTCTGCTGTTCAAAGTAGTATGCAAATTCAGGACCATAGTGACCACCATAAGATTCAGTGAAGAGACCAAAGTCACGGTTCTCATATTCGGGAAATTGAGCATAGAAAGCTTGGAGGAGGTTCCAAACTCGAGGAGCGGCAGCAAGAGTTGATACGGCATCATCAGTACCGTAACTGAACCCAGTACCAATGGGTTGATCGACATACAACTGTGAAGGTTATTTTCTGTGCTTTGGGGAATCGACAAAGTCATACCATGTTCGCAAATGTATTCCACGAGTAAGGGTTCAGGGTTGGCTTAGATCCTCCCTTGTTGAAGGTACAAGGGCCATTTTCTTGGAACAGACCGATCATGGAACTGCAACCAGGACCACCGTTAAGCCAAAGGGCCAGCGGCGCTGTTTTGGCGTTCTTGCGAGACTCGAAGAACCAGAACCACATGTTCATGTTGTCGCCTATCGCGTGCTGTCAGAGAGTTCATACTATAGGTGCCATAGTTTCGGGAGCTTACCGACGGAGAAATAACCCGAGTGCTGGTTGACACCAGGGGTAGTCTCGCAGATTCCAGAGTTGGAAACAATCTTGGTCTGGGACTTGGTGGCTGCATGCTCAAAAACCTTGTACTTGATTCCGTTGTCTTCAAGCGAATACCTCTTGTCGAGAGTAGTTGCAGGTGTCGCGTTGCTATACCCAGCGAGGGTAAGCGCCGTGAGGACATTTAACAAAGCCGCCTTCATATTGACTCGAGTTGTTCAGTAATGAATCAAAACAGCCTTGGCTGTAGAGGTAGAAAAAGAGCAAGACGGAGGATAGAACATGATTATATAGTAGTTTTGTGTGATTAAGAGGACACTGCGCTTACAATGCCCCACAGTCTGACTTCCATTCGTATAGTCCTTAGCTACGATAGGATGCTAGATCAATCACGTCAGTACGAATAGAAATGCCTTATCAGCATGAAGCAATGATTCCACCTTCCTTATTTAAGATCTAGACCTTTTGCAATTCCAAAGGTTCCGGAGGTGCCTGGCTTAGCCTAGCCTGGCTCATGATCAGCCGATCAGTGTTACATGCCGTGCCAGTGGGGTATTGTCGATCTCATGGCTTTGGTGAACAAAGCATTGTGTTGGTTGTGTTGGATTTGCCATCGATGCTCAACTTCCCACCAACTGCGTTCGACATGTTACTAAAAGCCTCAGAGAAATAATGTAATATCAGCAATATGAGGTTTTATTTCAGTTTACATATAATAAAGGATATACATGTCTTATCGGGAGCTTGACTTTACCTTCCAGAATAAATGATCTACCTCCGGATCTAACTAATGACGATCCTATAGCTCGGCACTTTTTAGCCGTTACTAGGTGGTATCGCATGCCAGCACTGCCGCTCAGTTGCCGAATATCCGATGCTGATTGCGATAATTGGTTAAAACCTTATCAAAATCATGATTGAAATTATCCTCTTGTTAATCAATGCTAAATACGGCAGGACAATAAACGAGTTCCTCTATTTAGATACTGTCGTCTTTTAAATCTATTGTTCAAATCTGCTTATAAATAGCAGTCCCTTTTAAAGCTCTTGACATGAAACTGTAGAGTTAGAACGCAGATATAATTAACCACTGATTCATGGATGAGAGCCGTATCTGAGTTTTATATTTTCACATTCTGAATCGGCTGAGCTTAGAGATCTAACTCTGCAATTGAGAATAAACTAGATTGTAGTTTGAATCTCACTCAGATTCAGTTAGATACACCACTACTTCTGCATGTCCTTGCAGACCATTATTGAAATGGTTCTAGCAGACCTACTTATATGTATTTCTCATGGTAGGGAGATATGAAGAGATGGATGTGTAAGATTGGCAAGATAATCCATGTTCATGCAGTAGTACTACTCTAAAGCATACGTATCTGAGATTGATTGAGCTCAAGTGCTGAGACGACGTATTGAGCCCTATTTTACTTAATTGGCCCTCTGCTGTTACTTGGGTGGTTCAGTCCACTCAAGCAGGCCGAGTCATATTATCACTCCAGTGGCCTGGCATAGGTTTTTAATTTGTATGGAAAGACTATAAACTTGCCAACGACAGGTCGGATAGATCTATCCCTAAGGTCAGGATTGTCGGTTAATTCGGAACAAATCCGTGTGGGATTTTGAGTCCGAAGCACTACTCCAGTCGTGAGTGCGTGGGCCTTGTTATATCTGACAGAACCTAGACGCCAGTTAGGTAGGTAGTCAGCCAACTAGAGTTATCACTCCGTTTCTGTCCCGTCTGCTCCCTAGGTTCTCAAGAATAAGGGTGAAAACCTCTAAGAACTCATCATGCCGCCTCCCTTTATAAAGTCACTTGAGTTAGCTTGCGAGGAATATGCATAAAAACAAATGACGTACCTAATTATACGAGAGCGTTAGACTTAATAATCCGCGAACATTTTTTTTCCGGTAACGCAGGTTGTCAAGAAGCCTGCCATCAATCGGAGCGGCGTTGCATATGATACATGTGAACGGTGCTATGCCCGTAGATATTGTGCCTCTCTGGTTGTTGGCTAGGCAGTGAGGTAACACAGATTGCTTCAACAGGCCTGTGAAGACTTCAGTTGTACAATCGTCGGCTGAGAGGGTTGGTGGAAACTCTGTTTGGGTGGGGCGACTCGGAGACATCCTAGAAGGACCACTGAAGAAGCATAAACTCATTATAGTGTTAGAACCACATTACTGATTGATTATAGAGAGGACTGGTCACTAATGGGTAACCCGGATTTAGCGTCTGTTACCCCTAGGCGCTGTAACGGCGTCGCGGCACGGCACGAGAGGATCTTACCTACTAAACTGTGCCCCCGGATAGATACCGCGAACAATTAAACTTGATTGAACGTCTGGTGCATTTGATTCCCCGCAGAATTTTCAACAGATTGCTCAATTAAAACGCCGTTCTATTCAACAGGACCTGGGGGAGACAGTACTCAGCCTAGCAGTAGACAGGGATCTTGAGATTATTAAGCTGCTGCTTGCGAGCAAGGGCATTAAACCTGATCTACCGGATATGATGGAGGGTGGAACACCTTTCTCATGTGCAGCGAAAAAGGGAATTTTGGAGTTTTGAAACTATTTATCGCAGATACCGGTATGAAAGTAGATTCTCAAGACAGCTAAGGGCGGACGCCACTGTCATATTTGGCGGAAAGAGCACAGTTGATTTCGGATAGTCTCGATGCCAAATAACCATGTCCTAGTAGACTTATACGTGGTATATCCAATGAAGATAAGTGCAATTTTCTAGAGAATCTGTTAGACTGGATATGGGAAACGGTGAGGGAGTCAGTTGTAGATAGAGAAGCTAATCCGTTATGTCGAGAAAGGCGGAGACCTGTAGACAAGACGCCAGAGTTGGCATATTATGAGAAAGAAAGACCTTGAAAGCGAAAGGGAAAGAAAAGAAAAGAAACATTTTAAAAAAGAAGACCAACGGAACAAAGAGTAAAGTACAGACAAGGACATAATATACTACCACTTATATCTTGTGTTAGATCATAACCGACAATTTATCATAAGAGCCATAAGTGCAACAGAACCTGGACTGGTATACAAGACTAGCAACAATGAACCATTCCGATGGGTATGGTGGTAGATTTCTATTTGTTCTACGTAATAATCGTAAATTTCAGCGACCTCGAAAGGGGTTAATGTCTAAAGAGGTATCGTTCGACTGAGCATGCGAGCTCGAAGATTGGGGCCATCTAAGAAGCAATTGCAACTTCTTATATCATGTCCTCTGAAGGCTCTGGCGGTAGCAATAAGAAAACTCCCGATATGGCAGAATTTCCTATGTTGTTATCAGACTCAAATGTAAGATTAAAAAAACCAGTCAAGTCAAATTTGATTGGCCTGGTTCTATGAGGGGACATTTAAATTTAGTTAGCATAAATTACAAAATGCATCAACGATCAAAAAACAAAACTCTATCCATTCTTTCTTACACCGCTGAAACTCATCAGCATGATATGACTTAGCTAATTATTATGATAAGTCGGAATTTGTGATAGCAGTCTCATTGGCCATGCTCAACAGCAATCAATTGATGTGTTGGCGCGACGTTGGCAAGACACGTATTAACACGTATTACACGACGGAAGAATAATTATACCGACAAGCAACTCTTTTCACCCCACCATTCCAATTTTTGAATCCTCCAACATCAAGACACACACCGTATCATGGCTTCCTTCGCAAGATCCTCTTCAAAACTGATTAAATTACTAAGTAATGAATCAGGAAACCCCAATTTGACTATAGTCGACACAATCCTATCCAATCTAGGAATTGCAGATGTTTACTCTTTACATGCAACATGTCGATCTCTGCGATGGCTAGTCAATTACATGACGGATTCGCCATGTTTGCTGAGTATCACAAAACAATTGCAACCTTTTGTCAGCGACCCAACACAATTCCGAAGTGAGCTTGGGAAACATGGTGGGCTCATCGCAGGAGACTTTGTTCGCAATTTCTTCGAGTTTGGCCGTTGGCATGTCAATTCTCTAATCTTATATGTTGAACGAGGATCTAAATGCCAGGGGTTGATTCGATATCTACTCCAACATGAAGGTTACAGAACCTACTCCGAAAAATTAGTGTTTCGTCGTGATAGCGCCCCGAATCTATTTATCGTCGTCAAATCTACACGAGATCCCCCCATTATCGATATCATCAACGACGCCGGCACAACAGCAGATCTGAACTTCATATCCTGGAATAAGGCCTATTGTCTTCTTCCTGTTCCGACTATACAACATCACAAGGTTTACCTCCTCAAAGCTTTCGACAATGCCCTTGGCCAATCACTACGCCAATGGGCTAAACTGGGTTGGACAACAAGAGACATTCTTTGGCCTGATTTGACAAAAGAACTCATTTCCGACAAAGAATGTCGTCTAATTGGTGGGCCAAGCAGTCTGATCATCAACCTTGGGGATAATCCTCCAGGTGATTACACCCCAGACTATGTTCTGGAGAGATGCATCTATTCCATGGTATGGAAGATGATGGGCTCTTCCAGGCGTCTACTCGCCACTATAAAACCGGCGCCCATCTCACATGCCCTTCGCTACCCTTACACAAACGGTGACATCGGCGATGGAAGCAAGGATTGGTGGAGATTTTTACGCGAGCGATTAGAGCGATGGATTTATGTCGAGGTAGTCAAGACGGATTATGATCAACGACCTCATGGATTTTACTTTCTGGCCCCAGGAAACTTTCGCGTGTCTATTCCTGTTGGATACCAAGTGCCTGATACGTGGGACTATGCAGATGACCAGATCATTCCATGGTTCAAAGAGTGGGAGAAAAGTTGGACGATGGGAAACGAGTACCAAGGTTAATAATTTGTTCTTTTTTGTATCACATAACACGACTTTTAGCGACGGCGTTTCTCGTCCGAGTGCCTTTTGAAATAGATTGGACTAACAGCCTGAAGTTTTAGACACATCGCCCCCCAGAACCCTTTCCTCGTGCTTGCTCCAAACATGTCGCCAATATGGCCTTGGAATTCGTCCCTACTCGCGCGTCACTAAACAGTCGATCAAATCTCATATTTAGTATGGTATTGGTTTTCATTATTAAATACTATAACGGTTCATGCGATAAATATTCTCATTAAATAAAGTTTTGTATCATGCCTGAGACGTCTGAGACCTTTCACTCCGCCAATCCATCTCTATATCCTTCATAGCAACAAGATGCGTCTCATCTGTTTGACCATATTCCACCTCATATGTGCGATTGCAAGTAATGCCGATAGGGTCGATACGTGAAGGAGGTGTTTTGTCGACGTGAGAAGTTGTACCAAGCTGTGCTCTTGAGCGGTTGCGGCTCGCATTCGTGCCTCCATTCGTAGGTTTGTTGCTGCCGTATTGATCGTATGTCTGGTAACCGCGTCGAGATGTGCCGAGAACCTTGGGGAAGATTTGGACGAGAAGCATACGGAAAGAAGGCAAACAGGCGCAGATGATTCCGACGTTGCCTTCGATAGTAGACCATCTGGTAACAGCGAGGTACTCCCATGTCGGGTTGTTCGAGCCTTTGCCTGTACCCGCTCGGATGGTGGCTGTAAGTCGAAGAATACTCATGATGGTGACGCTGGGGAAACGTTAGTGGTGTAAAAAAAAACAAAAAAAAAACGACTCGAGGTACACTTACAAAATTCCCACGCTAAACATCATGCCCACGCCAATCTTCTTCCTCCAATCCAAATTCATCTTTTTCAATTGTGAGAGAGGAATAGTCAAGATCCAGATATCAAGCGCAATATTGACTGCTGCACTCGACCATGTAATAGCGTTGACATCAAGACATGTCCCAGTATGTTGATGATCCCACTTTGTCCAAAAGTAGCTGATGGGCTTGCATTGGAAGATGGTGATAAAGACAAAAACCAGACCAAAGATTGATGTGAAAATAACAGTGGTCCAGAGGCTTTTTCGAACGCCTTTCGTAGGGAAGATCCGCAGAAAAAAGAAAATCATAGATAGCTTGAGAAAGGTTTGCAAGCAGAAATAGAGGATAGCCATGATATAGAAGAGTCGGCCGAAATTCGTGACTTGTTGGGGTGTTATCGTCCAGATATCGCGGCCGATGCCATTGGGAGCTAGACCGTATGCGTTGATAACAATAGATGGGACAGCAGCACACATGACAAAGACAATAAATAAATCATCGAGGCCAAGAGGTAGCTTCAGGAAGAGTTTCGTGCCGAATCGTTGGAGGACAAATAGGCCTGATAGGGTGCCCATTACGGCATTTAGGGAAACGAATTGGCCTCGGTGATCTCGTACGGGTGCGTCGCATGCTGTTAATGTGGTGTTTTTTGTGCCTAGGTGATGTTAGTGGATGTGATATACTGTGATTGATGGACATACTCATAGCCTCCGGGACTGTACACGATGTCAAGACACACTTTTCGATCTCTGCTTGAAGAGGGGCATTTGTGCATGAACACTTTACATCCCCGAGTTCACAAGTTGATGATTCGATCGCGGTAACCATGCATTTTGCCTTGTATTGTCAGCCATAATACCAAGATAGGATAATTGAGTACTTACAGCACACTTTGGCAGTGTCGCCAACGCAGACATGGCAGCATCCTGAGCCAAAGCCAAAGGCAACGTCGCCAAAAGCCCAGCCAAAAGACTGCGAAACAGCATCATCGTGATGAAATACAAAACGACCAAAGTCAAGCCAAGCGGGGACAGAGGGGCTTATGTACGACACATGTAACAGACAGACACACTTTGCTTTTGCAACCTTCCCAAAGGAGCGGTCGTCCCCGGATATATAATGAGATCATCTGCAGGGACATCCAAACTTGACACCACACTTTCAGCAGTCAGTGCAACGTCTGATCGCGGGACTAGACTGTTTTAAGCGTAAGGGTTACGAGGTTCCTGCGTGCGCTACCTGTTAGTCTGCTTCACCTAGATCTGGCAGAAGCCACTTGTGGCAAAAACGGTATCTACTGTCGGCATCTTCGGGTACCTCGTTGGTCATCGATTAACTTCTACAGACCCGCTCAAGAGGCCGGTTAAACGATAGTGTATTCCATGATTTTAGTCCAACACGGGCGTTGCTCGTAAACTAAACCGAGAGTCGATTTGTCCCGTCTTGGCTCTTGAGAGATCGTCTGTGTCAATCAAGGTGATCAGCATTAGCTCAGAAGAACTTTGACCAACCAATCATAGCACGAACATCACCCTGAAACAGAAACTGTTATATGTGGCTTGTTATGGTCACCCTTTGTAATAAATCAATCACGAGTAAAAGTCCCGGTTCTCGGATCGCTATGCGTACCCACAATCTGCAGATCAGATCGTCGGTGATGGAAACAAAAAAAAAGAGTGGCTACAGCGGGAAAAAGGAAAGAAAAAAAACTTCAAGTTTGTGGAGACATCCCCTGGCGGTGGATCTATGGCACTGTAACTATTTCGTCAGCACTGATAGCGTCGTGAACTGACTGGGTTCAGGTAGACCATCCGGAAGAGTTATTTCCATTCATTGGTTTAGATACTATATTAACCATTTCAACCAACAGCCAACGGTTGACTGTTAGCCAGGAAGCAGCTTATGCTTTCCAAGACTAGAAAACGGTGGAGAAGTGCCCCTGAGCTGAGAATCAAACTTGACCGGCGCTAGAATCACGCTTAGCTTATGTGGCATCGGACCTTTTTCCAAGCCAGGTACTAACCTCGGAATGAAGGCGCCACGTATTTCACTTGTTCGTATATGGGCATTGTTGACGGAATTGTTTTCATGCTTGTGTGTTGCGTTGTCAGCCACAACTTGTACCCTTTCGGAATCCCTGTTCTTGACTGAATGACAACTACCCACCTTGGTATACAATTCACCAACTCTTTGGGCGTTTCTCAGTGAAACTACTGAGTCAGACGAGCGGAACCACTGCAATGACGAGTGTGGATGGTTTCCACTATGAATAGCTTCAACTTTTTAAGGTACTCCGTATTATCGGAAAACTTAACCCGCGGGGGTAACAAGAGACGAAATTAAAGTCAGTTTATGCTATTTTCTGACATCCGCTAGCCAAGACCTCAGATTCATCTGATTAATCCCAACTATCCACATCATAAGGCTATTGATTTGTATTATTCGGCCTCCGTTCCCCAACCACTAAATATCTTACATGACTCCCGACCATCAACTACTAAATGATTTACATGACTCTGCATGAACTAATCGCCACTTTGCCAAGCCGGTTTGTTTCCGCAACCGACTTTAACCTCGGGATGCCCCTTGCTCAACGACACCTTGCTGCCATGTGTTCCGCGCGCAGATCGCTGATCTGATTCACAATTAGCTTAGCTGTGCCACTGGTGAATGGGTCTTGGCACGCTTGCGCTTTGAACATTTTGACAGGTAGGGGCTGGACCCTCAAGGATAAATAGTGATGGCGAGATCATGTGTGCTACATTCACGTGTGTCACAAGCCAGGTTGATCAATTTGTCCCGCGAGCGGAACGGGCCTCGAACACATCAAATTTCATGTTGAATCCTTCCATCTCGCGGGATCAAGGAGTTGGATGCAAATCGAGGCTAGTATAAACAAATACGGGGTGGCTAGATACGGAACAATATTAATAAGAAGGCTATCTGGAGAGTACTTGCGCCATCGGAAATAAACATCTCTTTCTGGACTTACCAAGCCAATAATTCATGATTTAGACTCACTCGGCTGGATCGAAATGTCCTTAACCCCACAAATGATCTTGCGGCTGAGGATCCAAGACCGAGTCTAATCGACTTTAACTCAATTCATAAGATTGGGAAGAAACTATTGACGAGCCTTGACGAGAAGGCCTAGATCGACTGCAAGGTCAGGGGCAATACGATGTCAGAAACAAAGGAGGACGCTTTAGCTTTTAGGCGAACTTACATATGTTATGGTTGCCCGATATCCAGAAATACAGGATGAAATCTTGATGTATTATATATAGCTTCTCTTTCTATGACTCTTGATGCAAGGAAGCGAATGGCAGTGTTGTCCTTAGAATTGCGCGGACACCAAATGTAGCCTCTCTCTCTTATTTTATCCTAGATGATACATACAAGTAATTGGCAGGTAAGCACTAGAGATGTGCTATAGATGGCTTACTCTCCTTGATGAATTTCACAAAATGTTACGGTAGTTGTAAAGAACTTAAGTTCAGGGCTGGTGTTTGGATCACCTAACGTGCCATGCCGCACCATTGCAGGATTTAAGGCTGACGTTTGCATTCTTGGCAGACTCTCAGTCAGCCATGAATCAGCTCCTAGATATTCCATAAGCAGCCAATCATCTGACCATTGAAAGTCATACTATGGGAGACGAATGGAAAACAAGAATAACAAGACGTGAAGTACAAAATAATGGAAAAAAGGTTTATTGCTTCATAAATGAAACAAATCAATGACTTATTTAGTAGATTATAGTCCGTGGATATAAAGATTACGTCTATTCTGTGACCTGTTATGCAGCATTCCAATAATGTCTTAAAAGTCTAGACTCTGGTGAAATACACGCCAAGATAACACCTGATGATGTTGCAGTAGATATGGAACCCATAACAACGCAACTATACACGTTGTTTATGCTTACCGTTACATGTCCATTCAATCGTTCGATTTAAAATGCCTCATCCAAGAAACTGCCGTAGTTTCTGGTATAGCCCCAGCCCTAACCTACAGACAATACGATAAATACATGTCAGTCCTTTCCTCTTCCCACAATTAGACTATCACAACAGACCAAGAGGATATTTAGTTTGAACAAAGCAACAAGAGCAGAAACAGCACCATGTCGGAAAAGCCAGACAACTACGAATTCGAGCGCAGCCTTAGAGCCAGCATCTCAAGATATACCGAGGAGCGCTCACAGAGATATTGCAATCGCATGCACCCCCGTAGTGGCCCCGAGTCTGTCGGTCCGCATATTGACTACAGGGGATTGATGTCTTATCCTCGTTTGTGCGGTGTCATGACTGACGATGAGATTGCCCATACAATGAGTACAGACCCAGAGTGGCAGTCAAAGGCTCGTGGTTGTCGATTACACATCAGCCTGATTGAACAAGAAACTCATGATTGTCATGATGACGACGTTGATGCGGCCGAGGATGAAGATCAGCCGACTTGGAAAGATCGGGTAGTTGACGGCAAAAACAGAAAGAGGGCGGATCTGACCTCGGTAGACCCCTGTATCTGTCTGGATGACAACGGTGTTGGAATCGCATTTCTGCTCGGCCTAGGACTTCTTATCAAAACCTGTCCTGATGGTCGTGTGGTACAAGCTGTGGTGGAAGAAAACGCGGAGAGGACCCGTGTGCAGATACCACCAACATGGGATCAAAGTAGCTTCATTACGCTCGCCAAGGTGTTCAGTCTTCTTGCCCTTGCGCTGGAGCGCATAGACTTCCTTGGTGTACATGAGGACATGGAAAAGGCACTCGAAGAAGCGAGGTTAAAGATCCAAGATGAGCTCTTGATGATTATCGCAGCCAGAACCGACCATACCGACTTGAAGATTGCGGCTCCAGTCTTACCGTTTCTGCCGCTTGATCGGTTGTGCGGCGATGGTCAGAGCCTCACCTTGGAGCACTTTCAACAGATAGTCTCCAGAACTGTGCCATATTATGCCGTGGCACCGAGAGAGAAATTCCATCGGGCTCAGTGCGGTTGCCTGTTCCCTGGCGGACTAGCTGAGATTGGGAAAACATCGGTGGTACCGGAGACTAAGGTCGTACCTCAGCGATTTTACGATGCTCACCAAAGTAATGCGTCAAATCTGAAGGACAAGATTGTCACTATTCCTGGTGACGCGCCTGTGGATAGTTACGTTGCACTTTCATACCCTTGGAAGTCATACAACTCTGAAGACCTCGAACGGATCATTGCGACAGTCGACAAGGAGCTGAAGCATCGGTACTACTGGGTTGATAGATGGTGCATTGACCAAGAGAGCTTTGAGGACAAAGAAAAAGAGGTGCCAAAGATGAAGGACTACTACTCCAATGCCGAGTGCACGCTGATCCTTCCTGGAATCTCACTCCCTATCGAGCTTGCTCAATTAAATACCAATGGCGCAAAGGTCCAACTCTTTAATCCCCAATTCGCGCAACAAGTCAAATTAATCTGGGAGGACTGCGAGTGGACTCGGCGCTGCTGGACATTACAGGAGGCTTATATGAGTAAAGAATGTATTTTCTGGACAGGACAAGAAGGGACCCCTCTCATTCATTGCACCCAGCTTCTTGGCATACTGCACAGTTCACCATTTGATGATCACCACTACATCAATGCCCTTCCTTACTTACCAGTTGACATTGGTCAGTTTGGCGATACAACGTTGGTGGGGAGGTCACTAGCAATCGCCGAATCAACAGCAGAGTCGATTTACCAAAGGTCCATCGTCAGATGCGCCGGCCACGGAACTATTCTTGACGCGAATGCCTACCAGCGCCCTTTGGCAGTGCTCGTGGACAAGATTCGCGGTCGGGAAGCAACTCTTGAGCTAGATGAGTACTATAGTCTCTTCTCCATGGCATCAGACAAGCTTCCCGCGGTCGATTACAAGATTAGCACTTTCCAGCTTCTGGAGAGGATGGTTAGCAGCGGTGCCTTGGGCGCAAATATCCTTTTGACCAACACTGGTAAAGGCTCTGGTGGAAAGGGAAGTTGGGTACCTCGCAGGTGCATTCAACGAGACCATTCAATGATAGGGATGGAGGTGAACGCCGCACAACCGACTGTCTCAGATGGTGCAATGATTGTCAGCGCATATCCGCTCACAATCACGACCGAGGACGACGGAGAGGACCATTTTGCCGCAGGCACTCAGATTTCTATGCTATATCCCCAGCCTTTGGGGGAGAGGATTTATGAAGTAGGCGTATGTGGCACCATAAGTCGTAAGTTGAAGAAAGCTGGCAGTTATCTTCTGCTAGAACCGCCGAACTGGGGACACGCGATATTCACAAGTGGGCTGGTTCTCTTGGCGACTGAAGAACAGCAACCAGGGGACCATTGCGTGGTAGATGCTACACTTCTGGATAATATGACACAGGACAAGTATCTGGAGAACCGACATATGTACGATGGTCAGCATTTCCGGCTTCTTTAGCTAGTCAGGTAGATTACATAAAAGCCTGTACTGATTTAGTGGTTGATCTAAATATTAGATCACTCTTAGCCTAAGCGTAGACTAAATATTCTGTTTGTACTGTCTCGAGTCCCTATTTTTGGCTACCTGCCTGCCAGTATATAGATATTCTAATATTCTAACTGTAACTAATTGCCATATCTAACTGTCAACTCTAGCATTGATGATACTCACTGTCAGTGTTTAGTGTACTGATCGTCATATCTCTTGGGTATTCTAATACACGAAATAGATAATAATAACAGGCATTTATTACCAGTGCCCTGTAATGGAAGATTGCAATTACCGACATTCATTGGTAGAGTATATATAACAGACACATAAGTGAAGATTGGTATGTGGGAATTCCTCCGATATTGCGTCGGAATCCCTGCAACTTCCCAACGACCAAGCACGAAAACAACAAGAAATGGATCCACAGACGACGAAGAAACCAAGCAGCAAACACCGAAGAGCTCACACCGGCCAAACAAAAGCGCCCAATTTTCATCAGAAACGGCTGAAGAATGGATCAGCCGTTACAACCAACAACACAGGCTCTCTGTAGAGGGATAATCAAACCGCGACTCACACCCAAAACCCATCATTCACGGATCCAGTATGATCCCAAAATATCATCCAACCATGAAGTTGAATCCGAAATCGTTATAGAGCTAGTCTATCAGGGCAACTCAGAAATGTTCCATCACTTAAAATAACCATTTACAGATCGATTTATGTCCCCTATGCCGCCTCTACCATTAACCATTAACATGCCTGAAATGCCACCCAGCGCATCTACGAGCGAATGCGGATGGCTAAAACGATAAATAGAGCACCTATTACTGATTACCAGAACTCAAGCATCAATAACAACCCCCCCCCCCCCAACCCCTCCCCTCGAAGTGCTTGCCTCAAGAGCAGTTACAGATGCTTCACCGGAATTCTAGCTTGATTAGTGCGTCGTTGAGCGTCATATCTGGAGTGATTAATATCTCTCTTATCGCTATGATCGACTTCGTATGGCATCGGCGACCAAACGGGGGCTCCCTCGAGGAAGAAGCTCTTGGGCTTATAGAGACCAAGAGACGACGAGGGGGGGGAATAACATGGCAAAGCGGGTGCTCATACTGTTATGCTTTATATTTTAATTTTCATCCATGCGATATAAGAAATACAAGTTATTTCTACTGCGTGGCATAGAGAGCAGAGATTTTAGATGATAATTAGTAAAGATTAGGAAATAAAATGACTTCTGGAAATAATACTTCAGTAGAGGTTTTCTGTCACGCTTGCTCATCTGTCCTGCCCGCTTTATATGCACTTTACAAATCACATGAAACAATTAAACTACTAGTCTTCAAGATTGTAGTATCACAATTATCAATAAATTCTATAACATCTCGTTTACTAGGACTAGAAACCGTTGTTGGATAAGCCGGGATCATTCGTAGCAACTGGCATGAACTCAAGTTTCTTGATCAACTCATCGGCCTCTGCAATTTTCGCCTTTGCTTCATCGATTGCCTTGCGCAGAGCTGCAATATCGGAACCTTGGACACGGACGTCATCGGAAGTAGACGAGAAGCCCTGCTAAAAGCCTGTTAGCTTTACTCTCACTGTGGCTGGAAGATATTCAAGCTTTGTACCTTGCCAGACGTGGGCTTGAACCCTCCTTGTTGATAGCCTTCTTGTTGGAAGCCACTCTGTTGAAAGCCTCCTTGCTGAAAACCTCCCTGTTGAAAACCGTTGTCGGGCTGGAAGCCTTCCATTGTGAAGAATAAGATGATAGAAGCTTGAAAGGGTGTATGAAGAACAGTAATAGGTATAGAGGAAGTGTTTTGTATTGTTCGGTAGACAATGTAATGTAGGTGGTACGAAATTGACGCATACAGCCCCAGGGGCATAGGATACCTTTATATCAATGGAGACAGGCAAACTCTATGAATGCTCTCTCCTTTGGAATTTACTACGCTTCGTTCGGAATGCATAAAAATTGCATGGCATGGTGTTAGATCAACAGTCGCCGTCATGAATCACAAACTCGAGTCTTGGCATCGGTGATGGCTGGTTGATGGAACAATCTAGATCTTTCAAAGACCTACAAGGAGAGAGAACAATGCCTCTGGTGCTTGTATTGGCCATGATAGTTCTTTTTGTGGCTGGCTGATGAACAGTCTTGTCTCGGGCAACTCTGAAATCCTCTAAGCGAAGGACCCTGCGGAAAATATGTTTCAGACCAGCCTGCCTAGATACTGTTGTCACGGGTCGCGCAGGAGCGAACTAAACTCTAATGAATGAACTTGTTTCAGAACAGACAGCCTTAGTCTCTTCACTAATACGATTCTATCAGTATGGTTGATCATTTCAGCCAGCCCAGATCTTGCCACTGTTCAGAATTGGGAGGATCGACTGACTGAGTAATTTTCTAGGAAGACTAGCCCTGAGATAACTAGAATGACGGTCACTTTGAGGATAGGAATGGACCGCAAAAGAGTGATCTAGATTTCGACAGTCTTTGGTCGCTCGATGCAATTGGTTGAGAAGGTCGAAGACATGTCGCCCATGGCGCTGTCTCTCCTACATCGTTCCAATATCAGTTCCTCTCACCTTGCGCTATTGGAACCTGCATAGATGGCTCTCAGATAGTGCGATTTCATCCCTAAAGCTGAGCCACGATGCGGAATTCGTCCAGACTCAGGACATCATCCGATTCGGCGATATTGGTGTCTTGACGACGGCTGAACAGACTACGGTGACGCCTTCGATAGCTCAGCCTGGCTTTCCTCATCTCCACAATGGTCGGCCGACACCCGTACATCGGTCAATATGACAACGCATACCTGTCTTGGATGATACTAGATTTGAGAATTTAACATCTGCCAAGCAGTGGCATTGCACCCAACCGTTTTGCCATCATCATTGATAAGGTCAAGGCCATCTCAACAATCCATTGACCGTGTAGCCTCATCATAACACCAAGAGTGAGAAAATATGGATGAAGAAATCGAAGCTTTAATCGAGGCGATGCGCAAGCAAAAGCAGGATTACTTCCTTCCTCCAGAGTGGGATGGAAAAGTGGTCTTTCTGAAGAATACCAAGTCTGGAACGCGCCTGGATCTTTTTGCAGGTATGGTTTCTTCAAAGCCCCATGCCTTTACCCCGACTAATCATGATTAGGTGGCAGAGCTAACGGTACACCGATAAATGGCTGGCAATCGAACGGATCTACAGCAAAGCAGTGGAAGCTTGAAAAACGTGGGAATTCAATATGGAATTCTTGGGCATTTCAAAACGTTGCCTCCGGTTGTATGTTGTAGCACACTCTCCATATCCTTTATCATGCTTACTCTTCCCACACTTAGTATACCTGACTCTTTGGGATGATTCGCCACAAAATGGTACTAAAGTTGTAGGCTGGGAACGAGCGATTGCGAAAGAAACAAGCGGACTGTTTACTATTCAATCATCGATCGGCAGATGCAATTTCCCAGGTTTGCAAGAGTGGCTTATTCTGCCCAAAGGGATGGACAATGGGAAGTGCCTGTAAGATCCTTCCCGCTTTACCCCGTTGTCTTTTCAAACGGTATATATTAATCCTTTGTTCAGTATTCAGAACGCTATGACCTGTCAGTATCTAGATCTCCACCTGGGTTTGCAGGAGAATGGGTAAGTGGAAGTCAAACTTCCCGTTTTCTTTGATTCCAATTAACGGTCGAAATCTTTTAGGACCCGAGTTCAAGGCTGGCAACGTGAAGAACTGATGGGGAATCAAGTGTGGATGATTGAGGATGCTACGGTTGACATCAGTTCGTATGTTAGGCAAATCCTGGAAGCTGAAATACTCTTGGATTTTTAGTGAAGTCGCTGATGGGATCTGCTTTATGAATGGCCATTGGACTGGCAAGGCAACATGTTAGTGAACATGTGGACTTAAATCTACCTTTCTCTCATGTTTAGTTTAGAAACGATCAACACAGAGGAACTGAGAGTTTTATTTGCTTTCATTATGAAACGCCACGTCTTATTAAGATGCTTGACGTCTTGGAACATAACGTGTATGCAAAGCTTCATAATTATTGAATAGCGATAAATACTGTCCTTAACAGTCCAATTCGTTCATCCTGTTACATTGATATTCCAACTGAAACTGACATTGAGTAGGACCGTGTAGTAGGAAAGGGCTTGTCCCACGTTGCAAGCAGCTTTATTAACACAAAGTCTAATGGGGCGGTTTGGCACAATTTTGTGATAGCTGTGTGATATTTGACATTCTGTAAAACTTATAAAAATGATGCTGTGTTTCTATGAAAGGTCCAAGCCCCTGATCTAATCTAGGCAGAATCCAGCCTAGTACTCGACATATCCAACAGGCGCTGCAGGCGCAAGAAGCCTGGCCACTGCTCCTTCTCCAAGCTTGCTTACAATTGCAGCTTTGACTCTAAGCTCCATATCCTCATAGTAGGCCTGGCGCTGGAAAACTTCATCATCCTGCTGCATCAGCTGCAGAACAACCTGAAGAGATCTATCGCGAGTCGAAGTCCAATCTCCAGCATAGAGTTTGTTCTTCAAGTCAAGAAGTCCTCGAAAAAGCCCATCAGCAGCTTTATGATGGTCAATGGCATGAGAGTACTCAAGACCCATCTTTTCATGAGTTCTTTGGACCTGCTCTATGAGAGTCGCGATAGCAGCACCGCTATTCAATGAAGTGATAGCCAGTCGGTAGAACTGCTCAATCTTCTTAAGCTCCATATGCTGCTCCTGTGCATTTCTGTGGAGCCGATCCTGCGCGTCATCGACTCTGTTTTGCAAGTCATTTTTGGCATTGTCGCTGAAAATACTGGAGAATTGGAAACCAAAGTCCTAAGATACGTTAGTCGAGTCGTTGTTGCTAAGGCGTTTTCACCTACACTTGAACTTGACTGGATATCGCGAAGCTGTTGAGCCAACACTTGTTCACGTTGACGGTGTTTGTCCAAGTTTTGATCACGTTCTTGCTTTCGTTCCATTATGGAATCTACAGGCCCATTGACCTGGTCCATCTGCGTCTTTAGTTCTGAAATGAACCTACCAATACTGTCTTTGAGCTCCATGCAATCCCCAGCCTTGTTACCGAAGTCATGCACACTATCTTTGCATGCAATACTGAGTTGAGAAAACTTGTCAGTACAGTCATCTAACGCCCCAATAACGTCGGCGTGTAGATTCTTGTAGGTCTTTTCTCCATTGTCAATGAGCAGCAGAGATTGAACCATAGCTTCAAGAGAATTGTACGCTGTCATTGAGTAGCTGTTGACCTTTTCTCGAAGCGTAATCTCAAGCTGGTCAATTTCCGCTTGTTTATCTTCAGCATCTCGAATATAAAGGTTGGCCTCGGGTTCAAGTGTTTCCATGAATACCGATTGGATCTGTTTAGTTAGATCTCCTGTCATTAAAATGGATGTAATGAACCATACCTGTTTGGTCCTCTCATCTGGGTCAACTGCCCAGTTCACTTGTGCTGGAGCGTTCTGCTTCGAAACGGCAAATTTACCTAAACAAACGTCAGCCAATTGTCCATGAGATAGAATATAGGGCTGTTTATTACGGTGTTCAATAGCTGACATTATTCTGCGAGCTTCTAGAGCTGTTTCTTCTTCTGGCGATAATCGCTTTAGAAGTATCGCATGTGCTGGCTCCATCATTTGTTGCAGTTTAACTCCGCTGGTAGGTTCGCTGAGTGTTGAATTTCAAGATGTAGAATTTTATAAGACTGAATATGACCTTGAACTTTTGAAGGTGTAATGTTTTCACTAGCATAATGCCCATCCAAAGTCCAGGACTCAATGGTTCGGGTAATCGGCCAAGTATGTCTCAAGTACGACGACATGGATTATCCAGCTTGAGCAGATTTGGTCGATGTCTCACTACATACATAGCAGTCAAAGCGCCAAACGCTAGTCCTAAGATACATAATCATCCACTCCACGGAGCATGATATACCATACTAGGGACCACTCAAGCCTGTCTCAGAAATATTGGCGACTGATCGTCTAGCCCTGAATGCTTCTGCACAAGGTTCCCCTGCTCAGCCAGCCACATGAGATCCCTAACGGACGTGCATGCCTTTCTGAACACATGCATTGTGTTGAAAGTCGAAAACAGCTAGAGGATTTAGTATCTCAGCAAGCCTCTTCGACTGAGCCAGCCACGTGTTGTTGACCGCCAGGACTGCTAACCCAGTTTTGGAAGATCAACATTCTTTTCTCAACATCACTTTTTTTTTTGAAAGACTTCTACAAGCGCTTCAAGTGTTCAGATGCTTCGTCGAGATCATGGCCACATCCTCACCGCTGTCAAGCCATGTCTCTTCTGGTCTTTCTATCTGCAATCCATCACAATTGATGGCCAACTCTTTCCAGTCCAGACTCGGTGACCATGCATCCAGGCTGAGTCGTCACCAAGCTGGTATAAGCGAACTATAAAGTTACCACCAACGAGAAAACAAAGAAAGATTCTGTTGCGCTGCTGTGGATATGAAGGGGTGAATTATATCAACAACAGAGCTGAAACTGTATAGTGAACCCGATTCAAGTCTGGAATCTGTGGAGAATAGAGCCCGTAGCCGGGGATCAAAGCATGACTTTCGTCGTCTTCGTGATAAACAGCTCGCACGACAAAAGTATAAAGATACCGTAGAAGACTCCTAACCCTCTTCTTTTCCTCAACACCACGCTTCCTTTTATCAAGCTTCTCGCTCTATAACAACCTTTTGCACTTCTATCATACCTTTATCATTACCAGGCATTCACCATGGCCTCCGCAGCTGTCCAGGATGTCCAGCGAATCCAAACTGAGCAGCTGAAATCTCAGTATGGAAACAAGCTATCCAACCAGTTCGTTGATGAACTGAAATCTTCTACCATGTTTCAGTATGATTGGTCGGAGCTTATCAGCGCTGCACCAACCGCTCTCGCCTTGATGGGATCTCTTTGGATCGCAGCTGCGGATCCAAAGGCTGACAAGATCTCCATGGTCAAGTCGATGCCTACTGGGGGATTCAAGCACATCCCCAACCGTGCCGAGCCGACCTTGAGGTCTTGCTTGGTTGATGGTAAGGTCACATCACTCAAACTTGTTGGGAATCACTAACCGATCAGTCTGCAACAATGGTGGCCGAACTGCATTCACTGTGGCTGGAGCCAACATGGACGCCCTCCAGATTATCAGCAAACGTATTGTTGATGAGAGGGTCAGTGACCTTTTCTAAGGCATTTATAGTAGTATCCATTGACTAACCTATAGACCAAATAGATTACCGTTGTCTTCCAACGTCTGGGTCCTTGTACTGTTGATGAGGACGCCCTTGAAGATTTCAATGACGCCCTGCAGAGTTTCAACGATGACGCACAGAGATGCGCTAAACTCGCCACTGAGACTCGTCAGGCTTTCGCCACGTGGGGCCTTATGGTGGGAGAACTCCATGCATGCACTGAAGCAGAGTCAGGTATCACCTCTATCCAAAAGGAAGCCACTCGCATCCAGGAAGAGACAACCAAGGTGGAGGAGAAGTTCGCTGTACAGGCCCAGGAAGATGCTAAAAGCCTGGTCGAAGCCGCTGCCAAGTCTCTTAAGAGAGCCGAGGATCGTCTCGATAAGTCCATCGAAAAGGTCCCAAGTGCTTTGGAGAGCATGGTTGGTGGTATTGTCTCTGGATTTACCCAGTCAATCCCCCAGATCATGTCGAGCGTGGTGCCTCAGATGCTTGCAGCCTCTAACCCCGGTCTCGCCGCAGCTTCTGCTCTTGTAGGAGGCTCAATGGCGCAACAGGCCTCCGCGAATGGGACAGCTTCCAACGGCGCACGCAACGGCTCAAACGCTGCCCCAACTGCCACCAGCGATCCTTCTTATGCCGCCGCAACTGGAATCCGCGATCTTGTCAACTACCTATACGAATACTTGGGAGGCGATGCTGGACAGCCTGATTGGTCAAAGTTTGAATATGACTCCAAGACTGGTACTCAAGGAGTGGCTTACTTCTTGGGCACTATTCAGTCGCAGCAGTCCAACGTTGAGGTCACCAATACTGAACCTAACAAGAAGCTCATGGGAGTTTACAGTACCTTGAAGAGTGTAGGTTATCTCGGCTATGATCTTACTGATCTTATGTTAACATTATTTAGGTGATCCAAGAGATTGGCCAGTATCTTAAGGATCAGAATGACATTTCTGCCAGCAAGTCTCCTGACGCTAAGGTGAAGTCATGGAAGGCCACTGTCAAAGGTGCCAGAAACGATGTTCTTTCACTCGCTGCGGCCGGAAATGTGGGAAGCTCCAGTAGTGTACCCAATCCATTTGCCAACGTTCCGGCGACCAAGCCTGATAATTCAGCCCGTAAGCGAATCTCTTTACAAAGGTCATATTAGAACTCCTCTAACATTGAACAGAAATTGCTCAGCTGAACAGTGCTTCACAGGCTGTTCAGATAGCCCAGAATGCCGTTGACGCCAAGCAAGATGCATACGATGCAGCTATTGCTAAGCAGCAGAAGTCTGCCGCTGCTATGAGCAACATCCAGCAGAACCTCAAGAGACTCCAGGAACAAGGAAAAACTCTTGAAGAGATTAAGTCCGTTCTGCGAAACTGCATCAGCGTTTTGGTCGACCTGGCAGCTCAGATCGGCAAGCTTGAACAGTTCTTCATCATGCTCACCACCGTTATCGACAACATCATCATGGTACGAGCCAACGACTTCACCAAGGAAATGTCCAAGGGTGGACGCCGAGCTCTGAGGAACGGGGTTATCAAGTTCGACGATCTCGCCAAGACCACAATCTACACTTCAACTCTGCAGTTGAAGGGTTACTTTTCCCTTCTCCAAGACATCTCCCACATGTACACTATTGTCGACAAGCCCTACGTTCGCGATGGCCTCGATCTTTGTGGTCAGCTATCGAAGGGTACTGCATCAGGCCAGTCAAGTGTTGCCATGCAGGAGCAACTCTCGATCTACATGGATAAGACAGGAAAGGTTATCAAGGACATTATTGCCAAACAGCAGAAGGAGATCGTTGATGGTCTCAAGGACCGTGTGAGAAAGGCTGCAGAGACCTCACAGTTGGTTGAAGACGTTATTGCCAAGAGTGGATTACCCGTAAGCAAGGATGCCAAAGCAGCAATCGAGTCTGGAGCAGAGGCGGCCAAAGAGGATGCTAAGCGCACGATTGACGATAGACACAGTGAGACTGTCTCAGACAACGAGAGAAAGGACTCCAGCAATTGGTAGTTCCAGTTGAACAGAAGTTCCCAACGTTTGTCTCTTTGAATCTATTTAGTTTGTCATAGTACCTTCCAGTTGGAATGAATAGACAGTCTTTACTGCGCTCTAACCTTAAGTCTTGACCTCTCCTCGAGTTTGGGCTTCTTCAACATGCCTTTACAATGGGGCTCCTGGTAGACCGTGATGATTCGCTTTAACAGATTATAAATAAGAAAACTTGCCACAAGTTTCAGCACTTAAAATTACATTTAATTTATGCTGTTTCCCATTCTACTACTGAACGAGTGACTTTTCACCCTGCTCATCAATGCTAATGACATGAAAGGGCTAAGCTTAACATGGACATGGTGAAAATAGACAGAGAAACAAACGACCACTCTGTTCCCAAGTTGAATGTTATGTTGAAGTCAGACTTTCTGAGCATAGATAGATCACACCGGAGAATACAATCAGGGAACCCTTTTCAAATACCTGACTCAGTAGCCTTCATGCATTCCCTGCCTCCTGCACATCCTTTACCAACAACCATCAGCATGACATGAATGACTCCAGTTTAGAACAGGAGGGCTAGCGCGCCAACCATAAAATAGTAGGCAGTGCCGTCAATTCGGTCAGAGGCGCCAGCATTATTGTTGGCTGTACCAGAATCAGCGGAATTGTCTGAGACTTTGTCGGTGACGATAGCAGGCTGGTTGTCGGTACCAGTGGGGACCTCGCCGAGGCAGACTTTGCCAATGGGGCAACAGCCAGGGGTGCCATTGTGGTCGGTGCCGCAAACGGTTCCAGGCGCACAACCGCCATAAAAGGGAGAAGGGCAGCAGGTATAGGATTTCAAGATGCAGTCAACGCCGCAGACTTTGGTGTTACCGTTGCATGAATCCTGACGACGAGCGAGGACAGGAAATGTGGCATTGGCAAATGTGGTTAATGTGAATAAAAGGAGAAGGAGGTACTTCATTCTGCGGATATAAATTTTTGACAATATGTGTAAGATAATAGGGTCTTTAGAGGCTGGAAACTGAAGACATTTGCAGTAGTTTTAACAGATTGTAGAAGAACGTTGAATTGAGGATGTTCAGATGATACTGAGATGTTGAGAAGGAATGTTTACAATATATATATTTTCCTCATCGGCACAGCTGAACAGATGATACCGCTCAATGCCTAGAGCTGTTTCTGCCTTGTGACATTAATTAAGTTTGTCTCCGGACCTCCAACACCGATGCTCTCAGAGGCCATTGTTTCTGCGAACTTGTGGCGTACATTGACAAAGACCTAGCCCAGACCGTTCACTACGGTGTTGATCATGAGAGGACATGCTCTTGAGGAACGTGCGCACTGCAGGGTGGTCACCAAGTAGGGTCAAAGACTTTGCAGTGTTTATGAGGCTGAGGCATAGTGTATACGCTATGATATTCATTAACCTGATAATGATGGTTCAGTGACGAAAGAAGTCTTTGCAACTCCTTCTGGATAACACAACTTCAAAGGCTGATAATCGGCTGCGTAGGGCTGGACCGCCTTGCGGCGCAAAGCTGAAGAACTCGGCGCCGCCCTGTGGCTTTTAGCTCATGCCAGTTAAGTCAGGTGGATGGGTTTGGGTCAGCCTCGCTAAAATCAAGAAGTACAATCCTGATACAACTTTGTACTTTTTCCACATGATTTTACTGAGTAATGGGATCTACAGGACTGGTATCCAATAAAGGATAGCATTGCGAGGCAGTTGCTAGCTCTAATACCATTGACGTTCAATTCTGTGGCTGCGTAACCCTCACTTTGATCATCAGTGTACAGTGTTAGTATGCCGACAAAAGCTCATTGTTAGTCCAGTTCGTTAGCTATCATCTGAGATGCGAAATCCTCTTATGGCGTTGTTTGGCGGCTGTTGTGATGACTTGTGATGCGTTGATGTTGGTGGAGGGAAGAGGAAAAAAGCCGGATGGGAGCAACGCATTTTATGCCTATCTGAACCTTATATTAGGGCAGGGCAAGGCAAAAAAAGGTTCCTGTGTAAGCACTGGAGTCATAGTGCTTGAAAAGTGTATTTGAAGATAGTAACCTTATTATCAGGCTTATTATCAGGCTATCATCTAAGATGCAAAGTCCTCTTATAGCAGATCTCGGATGGAGGTTCGTCGACGTTGAACTCGTGTGGAACAAAGGCTGGCTGAAATGGGAAGCCACTGTCTGTATGAACGCAAGTTGGCGAATGTCTCCCATCAAACCGTAATAGGTACTGTGGTCTAGTTGGTTATGACATCTCGTTAACACCGAGAAGGTCCCCGGTTCGAGCCCGGGCAGAACCTCTTTTTTTGCTTTTTTTGTGGCGATAGCCTATTGGTTGAGGGGCATTGAAACTCGGACTTTCAACCAACACCCAACAAAGGTCCTTTACGTTTCGGCCTTTACTGTTGTCAACAATCATAACAACATTTGTGATAATGACCGACTCATCTTGGGCTCAACGTGCAACGGATCGCTTTTTTGGCGACCGCAAATCGCCATCTCAGAAACAATGTGACGAAATCGCACAGTCGATTTCTGGCGCCTCAACGGTCAGCCCTGTGGAAAGTCCAGGCTCAATGAGCTACACCGTCATCTGTAGCGGATGCCCTGGGCCACAACAAGATCTCGTTTTGTCATTCAGAGAACAGGGGGCCATGCTCGATGTAGACATTGTGAAGTTGGCCAAAGAGATTCATGGAAACCTTGTCCCCGAGTCAACCTTTCACGGAAACATGGAAGGCGCCGACCCCCCTCTGTTTATCTACTCCATGCCTTACCTGAGAGGTTCATCATACACAGGAGTTCAGCCTTTTTGGGTGGAGATGGATTCCAACGAAGAATCCACCCAAAGAGCCTTTGTCAAGGGCTTGGCTCGGTAAGCTTACAACATCCAAATTAGATCCAGCCGCAATCTCACTCACATCTTTCAGGTATTTTGCACGATGTTGGTCTAGTTCTCAGCCGGTTGACCACCAAACCCGGGCAGAGAAGCAACTGGGAATCCACAAAAGACTTGCCCGACTGACAGAAGAATCATCGCCCGTTTTGTCAAAGTCGATTCTGTCAAAGCTCATGGAAGCCCTTCCCTTTATCTTTGGAAATGACTACCCACAAGTCCTCACCCATAACGACTTCTCAGTAACCAACATCCTAGTCAATGAGGATACGTCTGAAATCACGGGCATCGTCGATTGGTCTCTAACATCAGTTATGCCGTTTGGACTGGATCTAGATATACTTTTCTTGGCCACAGGATTCATGGCCCTAGACGGATGGCATGACTACGGATGCAAGCCACAGCTACAAGAAGTTTTCTGGGATGAGTTCTGGTTTTCTTCTGGGATCGAGGGTGAGGATCTTCGGCGTAAAACACAAAATTTGGCCGAAGTTGCAGGCCAGATTGGCGCGATTCTCCGATTAGCTTTCCGACGCAACGACGATGGGTCACTATCTGAAGAGGTCTTGGTATCACAACGTCGAATTAGACAGTTGAAGGCATGGTTGGGCGAATAACCCGCAGACTCTAGCGACGACGAGACCGGCGTCAATTGCTAGCCATCATGTTCGGTCAACTTCATGTTGGAACCTAAATAGTTAAAACACACACAGTCGGCCCGGGTTGTCTAAATTTACAATGCGCATTATTAGTCTTTCATAAGAGCCAATCCGTCCATTTGATAACTAGCAAGCTTGAATTCTCAACAGCATTCCATGACAGACTACACCGTCATCATTATCTCCATATATATCTATACATGAGAATTGTTCTTAGGTTAAAGCGGCTAGAGCGATCTAGTACTTGCTTTTCGAGGATTCTTCGCTTCAAAAACGACAGTTAATTCTTCCAGGGTTCGGCCCTTTGTCTCAACGAAGAATAGGTAGATGAATGTGAACTCAAACAAGTCCCAAAAGACGAAAAACACATAACTGCGGGAAGCTTGTTAGTGACAGAGTACTATATGACGTTGTAGGGTATCTACTTACAACCAATAACGGATATTCTCCATCGCCACTGGAGCTGCAAACGTGTTGACAAAGCTTGCGCAACCAGAGGTGATCATGAATACCATCATGCCATTCGCCCGCATGTCATCTACTTTGGTCAGTAATTATAAGACTTAATAAGAACACTGTGAACTCACTGGCTAGAACCTCGGCAGGGTAGATTGGCTGCATAGGAGTGAACCCAACTGCAAAGATAACACCAAAGATAAAGATGAATGCGATGCTGGCGGAGCTCGATGGTACGCTTCCAGAACGTTCATACTCCGCGGCAGTAGCAGCAACAATCGCCAAGGATATCGACATCCCCAAGCAAGAACCCATAAACATTTTACGTCTTCCAACGACATCGTGAAGACGTGCTATGAATACAGTCAATATACCTCATGTCACAGTTGTAAGGACATATCATACCTCCTATCGTAGCAGCAATCCAACCAGTCAATGCGTAAAATGCATTCAGAAGCAAAATGAGGTTAGTCGATGTAATACCAACGTTCTGGACCATAATTGGAAGATAGTAGCTTGAAACGTTGTTACCCGAGAATTGCCCAAACCAAGACATGGCAATAACAAGCAAAAGACGATATCGACGAGCAGGAGACTTGTAAAGACTTCGCAAGTCAAAGCAAGCCCATTGGGAACGGCCTTGGACCTCCGAAAGTGAATCCCGGATCTCGTGCATCTCGATGGCAACAATCGGATGCTCGGCGTCACCGTTGGCGTGATGCTTGACAATAAAGTCGCGCGCCTCTCCATCTCTTCCTTGGGCGATTAGCCATCTTGGGCTTTCGGGAAGTAACCAGCCGCCAAGACAGACCAAGCCTGGGCAAAGCATCTGTAGCCACAAGGGGAGTCGCCACTTGATGTTGCCACTCAGGTGGATGTTGGCTCCGTACAATGCTGTGCCAGAGTTAGTAGTTGATAGCTAAACTATAAAAAAGAACTCACTAAAGGTAGCAATAATACTTCCCATATACCAAAGAGTGTTGTATATACCTGCCACCGTTGCTCGATGTAGCGGCGGGGCGATTTCAACCAGGAGCATCGGCGCAGCGACACCATTGATCGTCGAAAAGAAACTGAGGAGGAATCGAGCTCCGATAAACGAGGATAAAGTCGGAGCTACAGCAGTAAAAACTGCTGATGCACAAATAAGGAAGGAGCTGACAACCAAAGTGATCTTCCGACCTCGCCAGTCACAGATCCAAGTAAACAAGGCACCCGCCATCTGTCCGATCTGGAAGATGGAAAAGACCAAACCCGTCGAAGTCGATCCACTTTTGCCCAAGCCATAGTAGTTTTGGTATTCAGGCAACACGTTGAGGGAGCCCATGAGCGATCCATCGTAGCCATTCATGGTCGAGCATAGATAGATGAGTGCGCAGGCCATGTAAAGTTGGATATGTCCACGACCCCATGGTGACGGGGCTGCACCAGTCGCACCGAGGGCTGTTGCTATGGCTTCAGGAGTTTGTGTGTTTTCTTTGCTGTCTTCACCACCATTGCTGATATGCTGGCCAACAGCTTCACTGTGCTCCAACTCCTTGGACATGATAACCGCAAATTATACAACAGTTCGCTGGCCAGGAATTGAATTATGTGGCATTAAGGTTAAAAATAAAGATAATAATGTTGGAGAAGCTTCTCCAGACCCCATATTATACGGATCTGCATGCATATGTTACGTTGAACTTTTGATATGTAACTTGCCATTTTGTAACTACCCCACTCCAGGAGTGTAACACAAAACAGTGGCCTCATGACATGAGTTATTGGCTGATAATGCAAACATCTCTCGGCTGACTTGCATTGGCGCAACCCATACATAGCATTTACAGTAGACAAACTGCCTATCTTGCAACGCTGCCATTCGTTTTGGTCATATTGACCGCCGCGGTGCAGCGAATCATCTTGGCCACAGGCTGAATGTTGAGACACGGATGAGGGGAACCATAGATGGATGTGTTTGGAAACTGCCGATTGCTGTTCATTTGACTGATCAATAGAAATAAGGCAAATGAGATATTAATCATCAACTATTAGAATTTCCAACATATACTTGGGTACAAATGGGACTTCGCGTAGAGTGGATGGGGAGACACTCTTAGACATGCAAAACGACATTCGATGGCCCTTCTAGCTCATCCAATAAATATTCCTACTTGCCTTCTAAGGGACTCTATAATTTCGCAATTGTTCGGTTCAATGATGTAGCGATTCTAGAAAGTGATAGAATGTTTCTTATTCACAGAATCGATAGGAATGCATCCCTAAACCCCTCCACCGTCAACGCCACCGTTCTCAGGATGGCAGGTCCATGGCGGCATATTTAGCTCGAGGTGCTGTTAGCATTATAATTTCAAATTATAGCGTTTTGGAAGACTTGTTCGCGGTACCTGGTGTTATCAATTGTGGAAGGCTTGTCGGATATTATAGTAAAATTAAGTAATCCTAAATTTGAAGTCTCTATATAATATCTTATAAGTATTAAGCAGTTGAAGCATAAAGCGTAATGCGGTAAGAAGTTGACCCGCATACTGGTCCTAAGCTTGATCCAGATGGCGCCAAGATCATGTTCCCACGGCAGGTCCAGAAATCCGCAAGTCGGTTGTCATCCCACTGACATACCAGCTTGTTATTCTTAGTGGCGTCCAACTTGCATTTAACTGGCTTACCTCCTGTACTAGAATCAGGGGCTGAGGATGTAATGAAGACGAAAGACCACGTGCTGCTTGTTGAATAGTAGAGAGTGTTCCCCGCTGATGTATCAGGGCCTGAGACTACCGTAACCTCACCGGTGCTAGGATGAATGCCGAATTGGGCTTCGTCAACGTTAAATAAGTTGGGAACATAATCGTCCCCTCCTGTAGACTGAACACTGAAATATGCAACCCTTCCACCAACGCCTGGGTCCTGGCTATCTGGTGTGTAGAAGCGGGCGGTTTGTACAGGAGGGTCGACAACAACGGTTTCTGTTGCTTGAATAGTCTCTGTAGCCTCATCCTCGACGGTGACTGTATCAACAACTCGAGTGACAATCGTTGTTGAGTAGGTCTCGGTGACCAAGACAGTTTGTGCTGTCTTGGACTTGGTCACAGTAGCGACGGTTCTGGTGACCGTGCGAGCTGGAAGCCTGATGGATGTAGTTCGCTTCGAGACAATAGTTTGTCTCTTGAGGGTTGTAGTGCTGGGCTTGACGCCCATGTAGCTACAAGCAGACGAGAACTGAGCGGCATCGGCGCAGGCATCTTGGGCTGCTGCAGGGACCTTGGTTGGCTTGATGATTGTTGGGGGCTGGTTATTTGCTCGCTTGAATGGAGGATTGGCGGCACGCGTCGCAGTAACTTTCGAGACCTTTGTTACTTGAACCGTCTCGACATCAATATCAGTCGCTGTCACATCTAGAACGTCGGTCTTGACCACCGATGTAATCTTTGTCGCTGTCACGAGGGTGGTTGACGTTTTCGTAACGCGCTTGATCACGACGGGGTGTACTTGAACGGTCTTGACATTGTAGACGGTACTGCACGAAAATCAAATCAGCCGAAGTAAGTGAAAGGCATGGAAAGATCTTACGTCGGAGCAGGCACTGCTGTCGCTAGCAAAAATGACTTGCAAGCGTCAA
Source organism: Fusarium graminearum PH-1 (assembly GCF_000240135.3). Lineage (NCBI taxonomy): Eukaryota > Fungi > Ascomycota > Sordariomycetes > Hypocreales > Nectriaceae > Fusarium > Fusarium graminearum. The sequence continues at coordinate 3,703,302 of NC_026475.1, read as the reverse complement.
GGTTGGGATACTGATAGTTTCCAATAGCAGCTGTAAAATAAAGATGGCTTAACATCAGATGGCATACGCGCTGAGGAATGGTTTCTCTTACCTTTGACACAAGCGTCTTGCTGTCGGTCTTGGGTGAGGGATGCCGCAGCGAAGCTACTGCAGAAAAGGATGGGAACCGAAAGCTTCATCTTATCAGCAGAGTAAATTTGTCTAGAGACTGGAAGGAGACTGATCAACAGCAAAAAAAAAAACAAAAAAAATAGGAAACGAGCCAAGTGTTTATATCAGAAAGAGTGGCCTGGGTGCAGGGTCTAGAATATGGGATTTCTGCTAGTTTAATCAATAGTCTTGGGCCGCTTGGAACAACTAATTGAACTGCAGTGTCAGTCAATAGTTAGCTAATAGTCTGCAATAGTCCTAACATACCTTAATAGCACATAACGCTCTGTCCAGGTTTACAAATAAGCTGAAAAAAAAGGACTATGTTCTAGAACTTGGGCGGGATGAAAGAAGCTATACTCTCTACTGATAAGAACGTGTCTATTTGAGCAATATTTCGGCTCTCCAGTAGTATGTTAAGCTTTTACAGATAGTAACAACTTTCACACTTGACTCTTCTTTTTGAAGCATTGTGAGCCGGCCAATTGATACGGTTGATCAATTGCCAGGCGTTACCCTACACATTGCGTCAGGATAATTTCCAATTAATTAAACAGAACAGGGTACTAATTTCGGATCACGATAGATCTACAGATAAGAGATCATAAAGTGTTATTTGTATATCTATGTATCGACATTATTTTGTGCTCATGAACAGCTTCCCTGCCAGTGTCGGCCAGGTGTTGGAACTGTGCATAGTCCCCTAGAAGGCAAAAAAAGTTAGGTCAGCACCTGAGGTAATGACGATGCCTTCATCTCCAGATCGCCCCTCATTTGACACGCAACCAGACACGTCTTCCTGCAAAACACACCAAATCTGCTGTCCACGATGCCCAAGGTACCCGCAGCCAGCACTTGGGCAGGAGCTCCTCTGGTCGCAGAAGACGGCTTCGCATTCGCCGAGGGTGTATTTTTCGCCCAAGCTTCAGGCCAAAACCGCCATCGACGCGCTACAGCCACCGAGCTCAAGGAACACTTTTCCTCGAGCAACGACAAGGACCATCCCGCGCACTGGTTCGAAGCCCAACTCATCCACTATGGCCTCCAACCCTCAAAGACAAAGTCGGTCGCGCGCATGTAGCTCTTTGACGCTGTTAACGCGGGTGGCCTAAAGGTGCCTGCCAACGTCACCAAGCTTTAGACAAAGCTCAAGAAAGAATGGACAAAGAATGACCGCGAGGCAAAGAAGGGCGCGACAAACAGTAAGCCTGCTGCTAAACCACCGGTCGCTAAAGCGGAGACAAAGGCTACAGCGGGAACCAAGAGAAAGGCAACCGACAACGACAATGCTCCCGCCGTTAAAAAGACAAAGACAACAACGCCAAAGGCTACAGCGCCAGCTCGCAAAATCGCTAACCCTAAAGCTAAAGCAAAAGCTCCACCGAAAATGCCAGCGAAAGTGACCGCAAAAACCACGACGAAAGCCCCATCAAAAGCAGTGACCGAATCCACAACGCCAGCAAAGCCACGTCTGAAACAAACCGCCCGTAGAGGAGGCAGCTCTCAAGGACCCGGTCGCAATGCAAGTGCTTCAGAGCCAGCTAGACCGCCGCGGACCAAGCAAACGGCGCGTCAAGCCGGGGCTTTCGCGGGCCGGGGCCGGATCCCCGTTCCACCATCTGGCAACTTTGATGCTCCACCCCCATACTCGGAATTTCCAGATCAAGCCTACTTTTCCGACGGACACTCTCCGAGCAACAGCTACCGCTCATATGACAGCGACCCAGACGATGGTGGCAGTCTTGAACCTTTGGGCCTTCTCAACGGTGACTACGAGATTACCTGGAGCGACGTCACAGAACAGTGGGACCACTACGACCCCGACAATTTTGAGCTATGTCTCACACTCGAGGGTAACAGACTCTGGGGACAGTTTAACCTCGGCGTATACGAAGGTGTGCTGCGCTTCAACGAGCGCCCTATGAGATCATCGCACGATAGACTCGAATTCACATGGCGGGGTCGTGAAGATATGGGACCTGTCATATATGGCAACAGCAACAAAGGGTGGATGGAATTCCTTGGCGATGGTCGCATTATCGGCTGTGTTGACGGAGGGCAGACTCTTTCATTCCGAGCCCAAAGAATCGAGGATCAAGGAACACGAAGCAGGACTGATGCTGACTCTATGCAAGATGAATGGAGTAGCTACACGTATCACTTGTACGAACAAGAGAATCGGGCTCGATGGTGATGGAATAAGCCTAAGCCTAAGTGGTATGGCTTGGTACGGAGACAGGGTCTTGGTTTTTTTCGCGGGGAAGTTGGTGTACCTGTACCTGTACCTGTACCTGTACAAATTGGTTGCATGCGATTGTCGATCCATTTTTTTGAGACGAAAGCAGACTCAAAAATTGAGGGAATTTGTAACAATATCAAGAGTTACTCTCTTGAATAATATACAGGGAAAGCTTGTTTTACTTGATGAGTTGTCTTTTTAATTCACCGACTTTTATTCTTCTCTTGGTCAAAGCACGCGGCAATGTCCGAATCGCATTGAAAAAGGTACAAGCGGAGCAAAACGGAATGTGACAAGGATGAAGCCCGTCATCTCTCACCTCTTGGGGAAGTAGAGGGTTTTTAGAAACAAGTATCTTTTGCTCTCTCTCCTATCTTTTTTGCCTCTTTTTATTCCCCGATATCCCCCTCATTTCTTTTTCCCTCTTTCTCTTTCTCTTGATCATCACTTCCCCCACTCTCATTAAATGCTCTGTCCATCGCAAAATGCATCATGAGCGCCATCCGAGGCTTTCTCAATGTCTTCAAGGCCCGCAGCGTCCCCGTACCTGCGGGGCGCATCATCAACCTTAAACCCCTCAGCGACAGCACCTCCAACACTCGCGTAGGGACCGCCTTTCTCGAGCGCTGCAATCCCTTCAGAGATATCCCCAACGATGCCCGTCTCGAAAATACCCTCTGCGAAGTCCGCTACATCGACCGCACCCTGCGCGATTTGATGGTTCCGACGTCCTTACCCGGCGACGACTACAACCTCTGCTCAAAGCTGCTGCGCAGTCTTGAAACGCGTCGCGATTTGACCTGGCTTGTCCTCCGCGAGACGGATATTAGAGATACTGTTAGCGCTATTGCGCGCAGAGGTGGACGCAGAGCTCCTATTCCTGATGAGCCTCATGATCTTCACTCGAGGGTCAAGGCTCTTGAGCGACATTGGTCAGCGCTGGAAAAATGCCACACCAAGCTTAGAGAATGGGAGCCTAAATATGCCACACAGCCCCAGCCGCCATTGCTGGAAGGGCAAGAAGCATATGATCTCGAATTGAACGACGAGCAGGCCACACACGCAGAAATTGAATACCGCGAGTGGCGTTCTGATCGGGACAGAAAGGTTTCTTACCTGAAGTTGAATCCCCCAGAGCCATCTGCCTTTGTGCCCGTCGAGCGTCGCGATATCCAGACCGACGAAACGTGGAATATTCTTCCCACATCAAAAGGTCACTACGGAAAGCGTCTACTACCAGTCTGGACACCCATCCTCTTCCAAGAGGTGCCGTTGGATTGGGAGAATCCACAGGGTCCATTACTAAGTACCAGAGCGGAACGGAGACGAAGAGATCAGTTTCGACGTAGGGAGAATAATCGACGAGAGAAGAAGTACGAGTTTCAAAAACAACTTCGACAACAGATGAGCGAGGCATGATATATACTAGCGATTGAACTTTTAATGATTTGGGATATTTGGGTTTTTGCATATTTATAAAGGAGAATTGGCGATTTATAGCTTGACTATTCAACATACATGAACAGGCTACGGAAGAGAATTATCCAGCCGCTATTGGATTTAACAATATTTTGCAACAATATATAACAGTAGCAAGAACTTAGGTGATATTGATAGGGAGCAGATCCGAAAGGGAGACTTCTGAGTTCTATCTATCCGGCCTACAAGAAGCTTTCCATAATATTAGCAAAGCTAGACGCTTAATTCTATGTTAGAGGTTAAACATTGTTGGTATTACTCAGGCCGTATCTGCAGCATTTTCATGTTCGAGTTCAGTCGTTACTGGGCGTAAAGCTTCTTATTGCGGCTCATCCTTCCAGATGTATTCAAGACAGGTGAGCTAGCCGTAAAAGACTTGAGCCGTCTCTGTATTTTGTGAGAATAAAGTTCTTTGTTGCCCTACTTTAAAAGTTGTGCCAACAAATAAAAGGCAGGGCGAAGACGGCGCACCTTTCAGTTTCCCATAAAGACACGAACTCTTTGTCTTTCCCCCATGTCAGTTGCCTTCTCCCTTTGAACTCTTCACCTACTCAAATCACTCATTGAATGTCATTAGACTAGACAACTTAGGGTATAAAAATAAGCATCCTGAGAATTCTGGTCTAAGTGGTCCATTAACTTCGTCTCTTGTTCTTCTAGCTCCCCCAGCGTATCATAGACCGTCACCAGAGCCCAAGCCCTGAGACCCATCCCAGGGATGAAGCATGGGATGGGAAATACTCCAACATGAGCATAGCTGCGCTAGAGAGGAAACGAAACAGGATCGAAGAGCGACTAACGAAAGCTCGAAAAGAGTTCAAGCTGAAAGTCTCTGTAAACAATAACAGCGACTGCTAGGAAAGGTCCTTGAGAATCTCTCTTCTTCACGTCAAATTAGCTCGGGTCACATCGCAGATTGAACTTCGGAAGTTTGATTCGCCTGAAACATGGTATAATCGATCAGAAGCTTTCAATCTCAAGCTCCAACATGATAGCTGAACCCAGTGGGGAAGCATAATGAGAAAACACGAGTCAACAGTTCACACGACAACCAGTCGCGAGCCATTTATGCGATTATTCGCAACATCAAGAGTTGGGCTCAGGCGAGGTACTTCCTTGCAGTCGAATATGGCTGCCGAAATGAAAAGGGTATACTGCCCTAACCACCCTGAAGACTTGGAGAGTTACAGCTGGGATCCTATCATTCATGATTGGTTAGATAGCGATATTATCCATGCTGCTTACCTATTCCCATGGTCCCAAGGCGCCTTTATAGACGATATATTTGGCAGAGGAAGCATGAAGGACAATTAGGTACTGGGGAACTCGTGGGAAGTACATAATAAAGAACATATGTAACGAAGAACCAACTTCTGGGATTTGTTGAAGAGATTGGCCATAACGTTACCAGTATTCTAACGGATGAGAATGGAACTGAAGAGACAGACGGGGAGCCTGAGATTGAAGCAACTCAGGCCTTGGTGGGAGCTGCTGCAGTCAAGTCTTCAAAGGACGTACTTGAAGCTTTGGCAGAGGATGATCCCGATTACTCCGATGACTCCGATGATGATGACTACATAGTTAGTTGATGAAAATAAATAACCTAAGAGTCTCAGGCTAAGACCATAGTCTAAACAGCATAAATTGTCTTGATTGGTATTTATTATGTCTAAGCCCTAAGATTTAAGCGCCTAGCTTTATCATAACCTCCTTCTCAAACCAATGTTGAAAATCGACAACTTTCCTTCCCTTCCTTGCCTCCTCAGCAGCGAACACCATACTATGACTCATAATAACATCCCTCAAATTACACTTGACATACTCTCGCTGAGCCGTCGATACCTTCTCACCGTGGTTCTTCACACGATCAACCGCCAGCACAAATTGCCTCGTCAATCCTTCATCTCCATCACCGTGGCCGCCGCCCTCGGGAATGTGTGGGTAGTGTACTGTCTTCTTACACGTTCTGAAGTCTGTAACTGTAATCGAGGAACTGTCCGCATACATCTCTCCGTGAACACCGTAGATGTGCGTGAAGCGGGTACAGATCTTTTCTGTAAAGGCCACCATGTGCAACGTAGCTGTCTTGCTACCTCTACCACTAAGAGCTTGTAGCGGTGTTTCCCCAGGAGCTGCGACGGGGTCGGCATCCCAGGAAAGTGTTACAACTTGATTATCGCAGACATCGTTGTCACATTCGTATACACAACGTCCAAAGGTGTTTCTCTTACTAACATCCTCTGCTGGGGTGTCTTCTGAGTAATCTTCAGCGAGTTTGGAGAGAATAGCCTTTTTAGCTATTTCTGGGTCGCTATTTGGAACACAGTCTTCGATTTCCGGTGCGACGACTGTACAAAAGTGCTCTTGCTGCTGGCTCTTGAGATCAGCTCCTGTGTAAATTCGCTTGGCCGAAAACTGGCACGATGGCTCATAGGCACATGACAAGCAATTGGTGGCGTTTCCAGCTTCGACAGGCTTTCTCTCTTTTCTAAAATATTGGAGGGACCCAGAAGAGCTTATGTCTTTGGGGACATGTGTTGGCTTGTTAGAACCGGGAGGCGATGCTGCTAAGATCCAGTAGAGGATATCCATGTCGTGGCACGATTTGGCAAGGAGTGACGGAGCTGCCGCCTTTTCATTACGCCAATTTCCTCTGGTATGTGGTCAGTCTTCACCACTCGTGTAATGTGATCAGTTAGTAACTTACCTGACGTAACTGTGTGTAAAGTGATACCAGCCCACTGGCTCTGTGTGATTGACGGCCATGATGTCTCCGATGACCTTGTCCTCGAGTAAAAGTTTCCTCATCATGATGTTGTGAGGGCTGTAACGAAGGACATGGCCGATAGCAAACAGCTTTTCTGAGCATCCTGAGGAATCGGGCGAAAGGCTGTTGTAGATAGCCATGCAATCCTCCAGATTAGGCGCCAGAGGCTTCTCACACATGATGTGTAGTTTCAGCGGTGCAAGACCAAGGACAACATCCTTATGCATACCATCTTGGACGCAAACAAAGACTGCATCGACACCCTCAGGCACATCTGTGGCCCCAGAAGCGGCCTTTTGTCGTCGACTGAGCTCCCATTCAACGAACTCTGGCCAGTCGCTGAACTCTTCTCCTGGAGTCGGCTCTCGTGTACCCCAGATGTATTTGCGACCGAGATGCCGCCTCTTTAGTGCGATAGGCTCTACGACGCCGACGATGACCCCGTTACTTGCATTTTTGATAGCCTCGGCATAGGCTTTACCACGGTTTCCAGCGCCGATGATGAGTAGACGTGGAGGCGAGGCAGAAAAGGCTGGACGTGCTGGTGGTGGAAGGCGAGTGATGCCAGGAGTGGACTCATCCTGTTCGGCATGGGGCGCCATGGTGAAGATACCAAGAGAGATTTGATTGCAGATAATGAATTTGGTACTAATCGGAAGATATCTTCGATTGTGTTAAGATGCGTCCTTTATTAATACGTAGCTACGGATATTCGGCTCTGGCAGCTTGTTACACTACAGCTACTCGACAGTCACGCATACGCTATCGAATAAATTCCCCCGCGTTGAGGATTTGGAGATAACTAAATAATGCAACGTTTGAGAAATAGAATGATCCTGATAGGCTCTTATCAATTTGCAATCCATTGATCTTCAGTCGGTGAAATGGGATGTCGGCGAACCGGCAAACATCGGACAAGAACACCGGAGTCTAGACTAGACTAGCTTGTTTGAGCTGAGATCACCATGAATATCCGGGGTAGCTACAACTATTGAAGATGATGGTCTATCGCACTTATCCCCGATAATAGGGTTCCTTTGGCTCTTCAAAGTACTGGTTCATGATGTTTCCTGACTTGTTGTAGCCACATTTGACATAGAACGGCTCGTTGTCCGGGCTGGTTCCCAGAGTCGTCTTGTAGCATCCGACATTCTTTGCGATAGACGACAGACTGGCCAGTAACTTTAACCCAAGACCCTTGCCTTGAAAGTCTTTCCCAATCGCGATTTCCTCAATATGACCAATCAACCCAAGATTGTGAATACTGTCGAAATAAAGTTAGCATGAAGATAGTAAAGTAACCAATTAAAAGACTCACAACTTTCTCTCTACGATAATAGCTCCAGTTCCGACAATTCGGTTCTCATGTTCAATGACCACGTGAAAATGCACCCCTTGGCCTTGTATCTTCATCCAATCGAACCTCTCTTCGAATTGATCCTGGGATACATTCCCTACATCAGAAAGGACACTGAGACAGTCGAGGAATCCCTTTGCATAATCTCCGCGTTCTAGTGGTCGGATTGTGTAACCCTGAGGGAACGATGATACGACATCAGCTCCAATCAGGTCTGGTGGGAATAAAGGGCCGGTAGTAACCATTTTGTGTCGCGTGATTAGGTGAGATGATTTGTCTTTTTTGCTGTTGACTAGGGTATCAATCAACGAGAAGGACTCTTCCAAATTTATGGACGGTATCTTAGCTAACCTGGTCCAGACACGATACCCGGCAAACAGTCGGTGCGAATGCCGGGTTACACAGGTCTGATATCTTTTCCCCGCATTTTGGTGCCATGATTGTCTAGCTATTGTCTGCTTATCGTAAGGTGCCAAGAAACGTTGCATTGGCGTGTTGCATTGTACAGATATGGAAATAAAATACTGTTTCATGCATAGGCATATCTGCGGGGTGTTGGCAGTAGTTCAATATTGTTAGGTCGGCTTCCGTGATAAGGCTAAGCGAGCTATCTCGTGGTGTGCTGATATTCGGTAGATACTTAAACACCGGCCTTCGCCGTTATACGAGAAATATCGTGACCCTGCTAAACTTTCTTACTCTATTCATCATACTACATTTTTAAAAATGGCATCCCTAGACAAAGAAGCCAATAGGGATAATCACGAGGTAGCAGACCTCAAGAGATCTGAACTCCTCGAGATCGACGCCACCCGTGATCTCACCGTCGAAGAGCACAACCTCGGCTTCCGCGAGGCCACTCGCCAGTATCCATGGGCCGTCTTCTGGGCTCTCTTCTTCGGCATCGCCGTTATCATGGCGGGTTTTGACGCCCAAATCATCACTTCTTTCTACGCCCTACCTGCATTCCAAACAAAATATGGCGAGAAGGTCCACGGCGGCGACGGCTATGAAGTTCCTGCGCCGTGGCAGACAGCTCTGGGAATGGGTAATCCGATCGGTCAGATTCTCGGAGCACTCGCTAGTGGTTATCCCCTCGAGATGTTTGGTCGAAAGAAAACCCTGGCGTTCTGCTGCGTCTGGTCCATTGCCCTGGTGTTTGTCCAGTTCTTCTCTACAAGCATCGGCATGCTCTGCGCTGGCGAAATTCTCGGTGGCTTAGCTTATGGCTTCTACGTCGTTATTGCACCGACTTATGCTTCAGAGGTGTGTCCTCTTGCGCTGCGAGGTTTCCTCACAACTTCCATCAACATGGCGTTTGTGATCGGTCAATTCATCGCTCAAGGCTGTGCCGCTGGTGTAGAGACCCGTATGGACGAGTGGGCGTACAAGATCCCTTTTGCGATCCAATGGGTCTGGCCCGCGATCCTTCTCGCTGGACTTCCCTTTGCTCCCGAGAGTCCGTACTGGTTGGTTCGCAAGGGCCGACGCGAGGCAGCTCGTTCCGCGCTCTTGGGCCTGTCTTCAAGCACCAACAGACCGGATATTGACAAGGCTCTTGTGGGAATTGAGCAGACAGATCTTCTGGAGCAGGAAATTGAGTCGTCGACATCATGGATGGAGTGCTTCAAGAGAGCAAATCTGGTTCGCACTGAGATCTCAGTTATGGTGTATCTTATCCAGGTCATTGGTGGCAACCCGCTTATTGGATATGCAACATACTTCTTTCAAAAGGCCGGCCTTGATCCCTCAGATGCATTCAACAGTACGTATTTCGAAAAGCCAAAAACAACAGACATGCTAACCTGGTACTCTAGTGGGTGTTGGTAACACCGCTCTAGGTTTCACCGGAACTGTTCTCTCGTGGTTCCTACTGAACTGGGTATGTATTATTCCAATAATGTTTCAACGCCTTAACTAATAGATTGCATAGTTCAAACTTGGTCGACGAACGATCTACAATGCTGGCATGACTGTCATGACGACTCTCCTCTTTATCATCGGATTCATCAGTATCTCCAGCACCACCAGCGCTGCTATCTGGGCTACTGCCACGCTGATGGATATCTGGACCTTTGTGTACCAAATGACTGTCGGACCCATCTGTTTTGTCATCATTTCCGAGATCTCAGCCACTCGTCTTAGAGAAAAGACGATTGCTGTGGCTACAGCAGTACAGGCTGCCGCCTCGGTCGTTTTCACGATTGTCATGCCTCTGATGCTCAATACTGATGAGGCCAATTGGGGTAGCAAGACGGCTTTCCTGTTTGGTGGAATCAGTCTCGTGTGTCTTGTCTGGTGTTACTTCCGGCTTCCTGAGAGTCAAGGTCGTACGTTTGAGGAACTGGATATTCTTTTTCAGAGACGTGTTCCTGCAAGACAGTTTAAGCATTTCGATCTACTCAACGGGGTGGATAACACTGTGAGTAGGGAGGGTTAGAGTGACATAGCTTGATACAGTCTAGATGTTATAAGCATCTTGAATAGTCGATAATATTTAGCTATTTACTGAGAATTCGCATCGCCATTAAACGACAAATTATTAAAACATCAATTGCGTGGTAGATAGTTAACTTTGCGTGTCCTTATAATTGGTAAAATAAAGATTGGATGTACTACCTATTACAATCAAGGCCCATGACAATTGGCCTGGTCAATAGCCCTCCTACGCAGCTCCTGTTGCGTCACACCTAACTTCGCTATCGTTGTCAAGATGGAGTTCGTGGTTTGTTACGAGAACCCTCAATCTGCGAGTCTGTGGCTTGTATGGCTTTGCCGCAGTCGTACTAGCTCATGCCTCAGGTACGTCGATAAGTAGAGCTGACAACAACATCACTTGCACCACGTGACTAAGCTGAATCTCAAAGCCTCGTTTTAAAGCACAAGACCACCTCACCGTCTCCTTACATCACCATGCATAAATCTTTCCTTGGCTTGCCATGAACGCCCAAGGCCAACATCCATCGAAACAAAAGGTTTCGCGGGATTCCATACCTTCGACTGGACTGAGTGTGATTTATGAGCCAGAGAGTGACACCCCAATTGTGGAGTAAGTAACCCGAGTTGTGAGGTATCAAGTCGACTGAAGTTTGGTAGTATTGTAATGGTTCACGGCCTGAAAGGCCACCCCTACAAAACATGGGAGCATACCACACCATCTAAAGGGAGGGTCAAAAAAGTAGCAAGGCCGCAAGAGGAAACGTCCAAACCGAAAGATTCAAAAAGACTGGAGCTCAGACAAAGCATCAGGTCTTTAATGAGTCGATCAAGAAGGAAGAATCGTCGAGACATTATTGTCTCTGACACTTCGACCAACACTCTTTCTACCATTGTGGACAGCAACAACATGTCTGTTTTCTGGCCTACCGAATTGCTCCCATTACTATGTGAAAAGGCCCGGATACTGACATTCGGCTATGATACGAAGATAACAAAATACACTTCGGGTCCAGTCAACACAAATAGCATTTTCTCCCATGGAAAAGACTTCCTATTTTGCTTGGGACGTTGGCATGTGCCAGGACGTCGTTTGATATTTGTAGCCCATAGCCTGGGCGGTATACTGGTGAAGGAGGTAACTGTTTGGTACTTCACTATGAGCACCTGGCTTACCAAATATCTAGATGCTTGCTCTGTCTTCTACGTCAAAGACTGCGGAACATAAGGATATTGTCGAATCAACAGCGGCAATAATATTCCTTGGGACGCCTCATCGAGGAAGCCCCGAACTCTCGGCAATAGGGGAGTGGGCGCGGTCTATACTCAGTACTCTGCAGTTTCAGACTGCAAAGGCAATGCTAGACGCTCTGGGTCTCAAGACAACTGATCTACAACGCGCCCACGAGGCGTTCTGTAGAATTTGGCAGGATTATGACTTTCAAGTAAAGACCTTTCAAGAAAGCCTTGGGCTTACCGGGATCGATTTGGGTGTATTAGGAAATAAAGTCGTGCCTCATGAGTCTTCTCTAATTGGAGATCCAAGAGAGGAAGCAGAGACGTTACAGGCCAATCACCTACAGATGTCTCGCTTTAGCGGTGCTGAGGATCCCAATTACATCAAAGTTTCAGGTGAGCTTCGAAGATTCTACACCGCAATCGAAAATACCCCAGTCAACGGCAGCGCAGGGAGACCAGAATTAAACAGCGGGGTATCCAATATTGGAAGCACTCCGTATATTCCAATGGATAAGAAAGACTTGGACGTCTTCCTTGGAATGCTGCAGTTCGATGGGGTAAACACTCGACGAGAGTCTATCTTGCCTCCCTCAGCGAATACTACAGAATGGCTGTTTCAAAATCGGACGTATAACCAATGGTGCATAAGTTCCAAGGCAGCCGATCGCCTCTTGTTCATCAAAGGAAAGCCAGGGGCCGGCAAGTCCACATTAATGAAGAATGCAGCACGAAATACACAGGCTAAGACCGTTTCTGACAATCGTGGTATCTGTGCGAGCTTCTTCGTTGATGCTGGAGGACTTTCATTGCAACATTCACCGAAAGGAATTTACCAGTCTTTGCTATGTCAACTATTGCCGCTCGAAACGATATGGACAGCTTCCCCTGACTCTCCAGCCCTGAGATCGTTGAGTGACACCATTCGGACAGCTCCCTTGCATCCATCAGCCATCTCCACTGAGAATCAGTTGCAAATTGTCCTCATGGACACGATTGAAGTCCTTTCATCTACCGGCACACCTGTCTGGATTTTCGTGGATGCGGTCGATGAGCTAGGTTCGATGCAGGGTCAGCAAGTTGAATTTTGGAGAGTGATAGTCATGTCTAATAAGTTCAAGACTCTGAGGGTATGCTTGTCTTGTAGGCACTATCCCAACATCTCTGTTAACGGTTGGCTGGAGTTGGTCTTGGACAATTGCAACAGTCTCGATATTCTCATCTACACCCGAGACCGACTTGAAGGTCATATCTCACAATCCGAAGCTCATTGGAGGAAATGGCTCGAAAGGAAGATAACTTTCATGTCATCGGGAGTCTTTCTATGGGTGGTATTAGTACTGGATGAAATTCTCGCCAAGTATCATCAGGGCACCAGTCTACGAATCCTGTATCGCCACATCGAATTGATGCCGACAGAGCTTGAGGCACTCTACACCAGAATACTAGGGGAGCTCGCTCCAAGCGAAGGTCAGTTAGCAGAGAGAGTATTTCAATGGGTTTTCGGAGCAACTCGACCTTTAAAGCTCAATGAGTGGCATCACATACTAGCTTTTATGAGACCGTCAAGGCCGCTGTCCCTTCGACAGTGGCGGGATTCAGACGATTTCACAGACAGTGATGAGCAGCTGGAAAGGGAAATCAAGACCTTGTCAAAAGGTTTGCTCGAAGTCAGCAACAACAAGCTGTCTGAGGTCTCCAACAGCAATTTTGCAGAGGACTCTTCTGTCAATGTAGGTGCCGGATCCCTAGATCAGGGACAAGGGTCGTCTCGTGTTGTTAGGGCTATTCACCAATCGGTATACGACTTTTTCATACATAACCAAGGCTTTGCGCTATTTGGCTTGGATAGTACCAACCCTCTTACAGATTGCCATTGTACAATCGCAAACACATGCCTGAACTACATCCTTATTCCAGAGCTAGATGAATACGTTATTGCTCGACAACGTATCAATACGGTTAGTGTGACAACATCCTCGATGTATTCATTCACACCCCAGCAGCCCCAAAAGGCCGGTACTTTAAAACTAAACCACGAGGCTGAAGATACGATTGAAGTCCTTGGAGGAACTTTGCCACTGGATTCAGTTACAATTGTTGAAAGCTGGTTGGCTAGGGGAGATATACCGTCTTACAGAGAAGTTGCGCCATATCCTACCAGTTATTGCGCATCTCATGATTCAGTGGATATTGCTTCACAGGCCCTCGAAGACGACCCTGCTCTACTTTTATATTCCATCACCGAATTACCTTACCATATCGACTTGGCTTATTCAAATAGCCCGAATCTAGATAGCGCTCACCTTCAATGGAGGCTCAAGGACGAAGCCTTGGGACAGCGTCTTGTAGCACTTCAACAGGACAAGTATGAAAGAACCAAGACCATTAAGATTTTAGCAAGGCTCGCTCTGAACGCGGCGCCACTGGTTCCAAGGTTAGACAGAAGGCCCTGAGCCAGATTTTGAGATTGGGATAACTAACAGAGATCTTTCCACCATAGAACATATACGCCGGACCAGTTGGAGAGCCAGCTAAAGGACCAGCCAGAGGATCGGACAGAGGGCCGGATATTGAGCCAGTTAGAGGGCCGGATAGAGGACCTGCTAAAGCGACGGCAAGGTCCCAGAAGACCAAGGAGTATCGCAAGTTTTGGCTCTGCGAGCAGCTACAGTAACCACAGCCACAATTCATTGCGTCTTTGATCCATATGTATTCTCGGATCTACGGTACATACTCAAACTTGGTAGTCTCTAGAGCTAGATAGAATGGGTAACTCATCCACGACTGCTACTTCAATATCAGCCATTGATTACCTCATTAATGAATACAATAATTACAAGACCCTTGGATGTAGGTACTGTGTAAATGCCCGTCTTATCTCACTAGTACTTGAAAGATCCTTTGTCGACAGAACTTATGATGACCAGCCCCGCAAATGGCCGCAATAGGAAGGCGCGTATAATCCGCATGCCGAACATCCGTCCTCGGTTTGCCTGTCACGAAAAGATCAACTATGCAACAAGGGTCAAGCTGTGGAACAAGAGAAATTCAATGACATAACTGTCAAAAGTTCCCGGCGAAGCATGATAAGCGACAGCCTCGTTATGCATAGACAGGGTTATCAGGCCGTACTCTGTAGATCGGCAATAAATACGATGAGGTTGCACCTTTTTCTCTCAGCTTGCTTTATTCAAGCATTCTATCTTTGAGATTGTCACGTATTGACTTCAAGATGGGCTTGAAAACAGTGGTTTTGGCGGCTCTTAGCCTTGTTACTTTGACAAATGCCTCTGCTATCGACTCACGAACAAACAAACCAGCAAACACCCAATACTACAACACAAAGACTTCTCGTATGATTACCAATACCACCAGGACGTTATCCATGCTGACTGACGTTTAATAGAATTCTATGTTGATCCAAAAGGCATTCCCGAAGTTTCATTTGATGTTGGCGAAAGCTACGCCGGTCAGATCCCAGTCGATCTGAAAAAGAACGGGTCCAAAGACTCCAAGTTCTTTTACTGGTTTTTTCCAACTGTCAACCCAGCTGGCAAAGATGATGTTGTCATTTGGTTCAACGGAGGTCCGGGATGTTCTTCTCTGGAAGGTATTCTTATCATCTCCACCATCACTCCTACGATATTAATCCGTTCTGTAGGCTTCATCCAAGAGAATGGTCCTTTCAAGTGGCAGTACGGAACATACAAGCCCGTTCCAAACGCATGGTCATGGCACAAACTCGCCAATGTCATTTGGTATGACATCTCTCGACTTATTCTCATAAATATTTCTAATTGAACCAGGGTCGAGTATCCCATTGGCACAGGCTTCTCAACTGGCCCTGTCACAGCTCACAACAACACTCAGACTGCAGATGAGTTCGTCAAATGGTGGAAGAATCTCGTCGACACCTTCAGCCTTCAAGGCAAGAAGATTTACGTGACCGGTGAATCCTACGCCGGTGTCTACATTCCCTATGTCGGAGCTGCCATGCTCGACAAGAAAGACAAGAAGTACTACGACGTCCAGGGTGCTTTGTACTATGATCCCGTCATGCCGTACGCTGACGAGCTTCACCTTGACAAGGCAGCTTTCCCAGCCTTCTTCAGACATTGGGAGAGTGTTTTTGCCATTCCCAATAAGAACAAGAAGATCCTCGAGAACGACAATGAGAAATGTGGTCTGGACAAATATCGTGAAGCGCATCTGACATACCCTCCTCCCCCAAAGCCGTGGAAGTCTGTTCCGACTAAAGGATGTGACATCACTTCTCACTTTGATGAGATAATCCCCGTCATCAACCCCTGTTTCAACGTTTACCACGTTCAAGATACCTGCCCCGTTCTCTGGGATATTCTAGGCTTTCCTTCAGTCGAGTATGTTGCTCCCGGCGCATCCATCTACTTCAACCTTCCCGACGTCCGCAAAGCGATCCATGCCCCCTCCACTCCCAAGAACTGGACATCCTGTTCTGGTCCCGTGTTCGTCAAAGATGACCCGCACTACGATCCAGCCGAGCACGAGAAGAAGTTCCAAACGCTCGTCGAAAAGACAAACAACGTCATTATCGGCTCTGGTATGGCAGACTACATCATCACATCAAACACGACGGCTCTTGCGGTGCAAGGACTTAAGTGGAACGGCAAGCAGGGATTTCAAAAGGCACCTAGCCAAGAGTTTGTTGTACCAATCATCAACAACACTGCCTTGAACACTGAGAATTGGGCTGGCGGAAGTGTGCAGGGAGAAGTGCACTCTGAGAGAGGATTTACTCTTGCTACGGTCAAGACAAGTGGTCATATGGTGCCTCAGTATGCCCCTCCTGCGGCGTTTAGGCAGCTTGAACATTTGCTTGGACGGGTTGAGTCGTTGACGGAGCCAGAGCCGTTTTCAATCAACATTTCTACTTCTTTCAAGTGGCCGTACTAGGTACAAGTCATGAGATGGATTCCTAAATAATAAACATTTGTTACCCGAGTTGAAAATGCTGTTGACAACATTTTGTGTATTCCGGCAAGCGTGGGATAAGGTCGCTTGACCCAAATAATTTCTTCATGGGTTCGGTCCATCATTGACTCCAGGCTACCTTGATTTTGCTAAACCCAAGCATAAACATCAGATTTAACAACGATTTCACCAGGATTTCGTGGTACAATGCTGTGTGAAGATAATATGTAGTAGAATTGTTGTTTGCCTCTGATGCCTGGTGAGCAGAAGTCTCGACTTACAATCAAGGCAAATTAAGTGTAACCTTCAGTAATGCATTCACAGCCTGGGCGGTAAGTATTGTCAACGAGCTTTCTAAGTCACTAATCGTCCCAGTCACCAACCACGAGAATCAGAGGTCTTCCTGCATTCGAGTGGGACAGTGTTGTTGGTACGACAAAGACGATGCGTATAGTGCACAGGCCACAAGCAGTGTCAACCATTCTTGTGGCGTCAAGGCCTGCTACAGGGTAGAATATGAGTGATCTCAATCGGACCATTCCTCCTTGGTCAGGTCTTTCAACACCCTGCGTCCTCTCAAACAATCCTCCTCGTGGAAAGGCTCTCTGCTTGTCTCCTTAAGCCCTTCCTTAATCCAATCCTGGACGGCAGGTTGCAAAAACAACCTATCAGCATACTCCTTCGCCGCACCATCCAACACAATACCATACGTCTTGAGGCGTGATGCAACTGGCGCATACATGGCATCCGCGATACTAAACTTGCCAGCAAGCCATGGCCCACCAAACCTTTCCAATCCTTCCTTGAACAGCGCATTGAAGCGGTCGATATCTCGTTGGAGTGCTTCACTCGGTTCACCCAGCTCAATACAGAGACCGACGTTCATGGAGCACTCGTCGCGAATGGCAGGGAAACCAGAATGCATCTCAGCAGCAGCACTTCGTGCGAAGGCGCGTGCGGCGACATCAGATGGCCACATCTCGGGATGCTTCTCGGCCATGTACTCGCAGATGGCGAGTGAGTCCCACACGACAATTGAGTTTTCAGAGTCGTGAAGACAGGGGACTTTTCCAGATGGGGAAAATTCAAGGAAGTCGGGTTGGCGAAGACCGGGTTTGAAGAGGTTGAGCTTTTCTTCGAAGGGAATGGCGAAGGATTGGAGGATAACCCATGGTCGCATTGACCAAGAGGAGTAACGTTTGTTTCCGATGTAGAGTGTATATGTCATTTTTGCTGTGATCAAGGATGAGTAAAGCACTGATGATGGAAGATGGTGAGGTTGCTTGGTAGATTATATACCCAGTGTTGATGCCCCATACAACTGCAGCAAAGTGGCTCACTTAGTTGCGCCCTACGATTAACATGCGGGATTTGTAATCACATTGACTCGGGGACTCTTGAACGAATTGAGAAGGTGAAATGACATTTAGTAAATGTCATTATATATCATTAAAAGCCATGCATGTATATACAACATTTTGATTTTCGCTTATGCCCAAATAATAACACCTCCATCCATGAATGCTTCTACCATTGACCAACCCATCAAACAGGTCCGTAGGCGTCGTGCTTGGCTGGTGCATAAGCCGGCACGAGCTCGTTTCGTCGCTGCATAGCATCCCAAAGCGCAAGAACAGTCTCGATGAGGTGAATGACGAAGAAGGGAATCAGGTTATACTGCCAACCCTTCATGAGTCGCAGGTGATGTTCAATATCGCTTCTCTCGTTCGAGTCGCTAAGATCAAGATCTAGAAGCGCCGAGAACCAATTCTGCGGTGTCCATGACTCGAGAGGGTATTTCTGGCCAGCATTAAGCTTGGCTGCGACGCTGGGAATGATGCTCTGGCCGTTGTGCTCGTTTGTGACGACAAAGGTGTAGATGAGAGCTGAAAGAACAAGCAACAAACTGAGGACATTGAAGACGAGCCAAGTGGTGTAGAGGAAGCGACTGAATTTTCCAGGGTTTTGTCTATTGCGGAGGATGAGAGCGAGGATGCCTCCGCAGCCGATGAGGACGAATGCTGTTCCTGCTGCGCCGTTGCTGGTGTGGCCTTGGTCGGTGATGATGTTGGCTGGTTCGCCTTTAATCTGGTATTTTGTACCCTGCCATTGGAAAGAGAATGTTCCGGTCGCGGTGCGGTGTAGCCAACCGACCATGCCAGAGATGAAGGAGAGTTCGATGATGGAGACGACCATGAGAAGCCCAAGGGCGACGTAGAGCAGCGGACGTGTTGGAGCCATGATGGATATTTTAGGCCAAATCTCTTGTGAATTCAGGTATGGCTGCTGAAAAGACACAAACGAAACAAGATGATAAAATAAAGAAACGACGAGGTAAGCTTGCATTTAAAGAACGACCTAGATCAAACAAAAGGGTTGCCGTGATGCCGAGCGTAGGAGCTCAGCCCTGCTAGCGCTTACATGCTGATGGAGCCCGATGGTGGCTAAGCTGACCGTAAGTAACGCCATGGTGTTGTAAATAGAACCTAGGCTCACCTCAGCGCAGCGCAGCATCGGTATCTCAGCTTAACCCGCACAGCCACCTGCAGGGATGAGTGGCTGCTATTGTAGACACTATGTGTTTAGTTCAACGGCTAGTTTGGTCCTTTGTTTGGAGTAAGCTCTTGGTGGACACAAGCTTTTGATGTTCTTGTTTGTCCAATGATGTTGCTGGATTGTGTTTATTGATGTTTTTGAACGAATCAGTGAATTCCGTTTCGTGTTGTAGATAAGGTTAGATCTGGGAACTTTATGATCACAAGGCAGAAAGAGTAGCATTTGTTTTGTGGTAACCGACAATGGCACTCTGTACATGACGTGGCGGCGACATTCTCTTCAGTCACTGATTGGATTGCTATTCAAATTCACATGCTGATCACTGTTGCTGAGTGAGACGGAAGACGTTATACCAATCGTCCATATTACCCCGGACCCGAAACTCCATGATCGACGGGACTTTGGTAATGAAACCCTCATCCATGTCAGCCCTATCAACTTCTATCTTTCAACCAACGGTACCAAAAGTGTAGGTCCAAAATCTTGCTTGACGCATGTGTCTACATTCAACCCAAACCTCTTGTCCTTGTCAATCTCGTCTCTGTCTGCAAATCGATAAGATCTGTATTCTGTGGCATATAATCAGCACAACTTACTCAACAGTAGTTAATGAATGTTTTCTCACCACAAACACTAAACCTGTCACCCTGGACCATAAACGCAGCAAAGCCCCGATGCGTTACCAGCACAATATCCTTGTATTTCCCCGCCTTGGCAATCTCACTCACCCTCTGCCGAACCCTCTCGGCACGCACCGTCGCATCACCAGGGGTATGAGACGGAAAATCCCAGCGCTCTGGACACCCCGACAAGTCGAGATGAGGAAACTTTGCCGCTAAATCTGCACGCGCAACGCCCTTGTTGCAGGTGGCGTCGTGGGCTTCGCGTAGGTCAGGCCAGACCTGGATCTCTGCATCCCCTGTGATGAGAAGATATCGAAACACGATGTACATTGTTTGTATGGTTCTCGTCATGGGCGATACGATTATCAGATCGGCTTTTACTTTGAGGGTTTGCTGGACGTTGCGGGCTTGTCGAGTGCCTAGGTCTGTGAGGGGAGGGTCGCGGTGGGGATAGCCTCTTTGGACACTTGCTGCGAGTCAGCTTTTAGTATAAAACGGTAGAGGGAAACAAACTTGTGAAGGGCTTGTCCATGGCGCAGAATGTGAACTCTAGTCATTTCAGCTGCTCTCGATAATGTTTCAGGTGTGATAGTTGGAATGTAAGTTGTTGATTGTGTGTTGGCGGACGAGCGGTAACAAAGAGGAGAACAACAAAGATTGCCACGTGAGCGTCATCGTGGCTTGCTTGAGTAACAAGCGAGTAATCTAATACACTGTTTAGCTGATGTGGCACTTTTTCGCTAAATATGTGTTGTTTGTTATTGTTTTATAAGAAGGGGAATCCAATATCCCACAAGAATACAGAAATATCCCAGAAGAGTAAGCGGTGATTGATTCTATCCCTTGTAACTGCTATAATTATCTCCACCATAAACGTTCCAAGCGACCAAAACTGTGTGTGTAGCATTGAGATTTATCAACTCGATAGCACAATTCTTATGGGAGCCATTCTTGAACAAATCCATACGGATTTCAAATTTACAATTCAGGTGCTTATGATTCAGGTATGTTAAATCAAAACCAGGGTTGTTGAGTTCACCGCCACAGGGACAATACTTCTTCCAGCGGCACTTCAAAGCTCTGCTCATGTTCCTGCCCATTTACATACATTACCAGACGTCGAATTCCCAGCTGTAATTCCGTCTAGGAGTTATTCATTAAATACACATAAATTGAAGATGTCTACTGTGAGAGGCGTAAGAGGAACATGCAAAGCAGCCTGAGCCACACACCATAGGCCGACGAAGTCGGCATTGAGTTGCACCTCTTCTTGCGACCCTCGCCACCGCCGCCAATGTCACCAACACTGGCACAGGAAAAGCTCTGGCGCAGATATCAGCAGATCATACGCAATACCCAAATCAAGCGAGTGCACGATATTTACACCTGAAAACAATAATTAACCCCCCCTCCCCCCACCACAGAGCAAGATGCTCTCTAGCGCAAACAAGTTCTTGACGCCATATTAAAGATTCAGCCTGCAATGCCTCCGTGGCTAAACATACTCCATACACCAAAAATGCCCTACATAGGGCAGTATTGGCTCTTCCTGGCCAAAGAGTGATGTTTGTGAACGGTCGGGTCCAACTCTCGCAGGTAGTAAGTATGCGGGACTCGTACGTAAACGCGTTCCTGATTCGAGGTCTGGTGTCGTCGCCGCCCTGCGTATTGGCGGTTTAATTCAACATCATCCTGTTCCTGATCCGTCATTCTAATTAAATCTTTTCTCATAGCCACGGGTAATGTCTTACTTGATGAGCCAAGAAAACTCCAGCAACTGCATCCAGTCAGTGGGTCAGACCGGAAACAGCTCCCATATCCGCATTCATCACAACCAAAGACAAATGCCCAGCAGTAAACAAGAAATTCATATCTAGTACATCATTGTTTATCTTTCTTCTAAATGCGTTTTATTCTTATTCAAGACACATCATGTCCCCCTCCCGAGACAAAACATCTTTCCCGCCCCATCTTGTCTCATTCAAAATGTCACTTTGTTTTACATCTCTCACTCTTTTCTACTACTGACCTTGAAATAAAGGTCAGTAAAATCTCTCATTAATTATGGCAGCGATTAAGCTGTATCATTATGAACCCTCTTTTATTCCCACCCTTGTCGTTCTGGGCTTGTTTTTTGCTTCTACACTGGTTTGTTTGATGCAGATTGTGCGATGCAGGACTTGGTTCTTTATTCCCTTCCTTCTTGGCTCCGCTGGCGAGTAATACCATTGCCATGGGAAAATAAATACTGACATTTCATAGTTGAAACTGTTGGATATGGGTGCCGTGTCTGGTCGTCACAAGAGTCACCAAACTGGTCTACCCTTCCTTATGCAATCCAGACCTTTACACTCCTTTCAGGTCCAGTTTTAATGCTTGCGACTATATACATGACTCTAAGCAAGATCATTGTTGTTTTGGATGCAGATATACACTCTCTTGTTCCTGTCAGGGTCTTGCCCAAGGTCTTTATCTTTGGAGATATAATCTCTCTTGCAGCCCAATTAACCGGCAAGTCAAATAACACTCACCATTTCTTATCCTCGTCTAACAATAAACAGGTGCTGTCTACTTAGTAAATGCAACAGACGCTATCCAGCAGAGAACAGCACAGCTCATCATCGTGGGTGGCCTCGCATTCCATATTTACTTCTTCGGCTTCTTTACTTCTGTTCTACATATCGCCCACACTCGCGTCCTCCAAAACCCAACAAGTCAAAGCACTGTTATCACAATGCCCTGGAAACGCTGGATCATCGTTCTTTACCTCTGCTGCGGTCTTGTTCTCGTCCGATCCGTGTATCGTGTCATCGAATATGCCACCGGCCCTCTTGGCGTTGTCCAAGGTACCGAAATATACTTTTACGTCTTTGACTCTGGATCCATATTTATGATAACCTGTCTTTTCAACATTTTCCATCCTCGGCAACTAGCTACTGTATCTAAAGACGATCTGCCAGATCCTGAGACCATCATCGTCACGCCGTCCAAACCTCTATCTCGATATCCATCACAGGCACCTCCTCGTTACATGCAACCCCCGCCTTTTCTCCCTTCGCATGCAAATTTGAGAAATCGCGGCCCTTACTTTCATTACCCAAAGTCTCAGTACAGAAGTCAGTCATTTATACAGTATCCTCCTCCGATGCACTACTATCAGCAGCGGAGACCTTATACACTGGTCCACCATCGACCAAGAACAAACAGGACCAATAATAGCTTTAATCCATCGACGAGCTCGTCTTCAAGTGTTGTCAGCATATATAATCCCCAGACTGGTCAGTATGAACCAATTAGACGGTAGGTTGGTGGTACGAAAGGAAGCTATGGAGGAGTGTCAGCTAGCTTTTGAGAAAGTCAGTTCAGCACAGCAAGTTTTTTCCTATGTTACAGAGTTTAGTGGGCAATTAGAATACAATACGCCAGCTATTAGACAGAAGAACGTTTAGCCCTCTATATCTTATGGAATAGAAACAAGTTATCTAAGTGATCTAAGTAATATGAGCTGCCCTAATAGAATCGTCTCTTATGCTGTCGGCAGTCGATCTTTCGCCAGCTACCACTCTTTCATTTGAGCTTTACATTATATTAATTCCAGTCATGGCATATTAAAAAATGCTCTCGTTCTTTTTCGGGCTTTTTTGCCTTCGCTTATGCGGCGTTATCCAGTTTGAGATGATATCAACATCATTTAGCCGCGAAGGCCGCCAAGAAGGCCAAGGAAGCAGGCTGTGTTTACAGGGTTGTAGCAGGCTGTGATTGTGGCTATGTGAGATGCATAATCAGTTCTTACACTTTACATTAAAACAACATCTTGTCCTCTCCAATCAGAGAAAAAAAAACAAGTGTCTCTTTCTTCTAAACTTCTGGCCAATTATGGCCATTCTTGAGGAATTCCGAGGCATCTATCCTCAGCCAGGACATGTTCATGTGCCTTCGATAATACAAACAGTAGGAGACCCACGTCATCTCCCGAGAACCTCCAGATGGCTGCGATCGAAGAAACTATCGCGTGTATCGTCATTACAGTTGGTTTTGTATTGGATTATCTCCCCAATCTTGAATCCAGGTACTATGGAAAGACACTACAGCAGGACAACCGTATGCTTTGCTATACTGAGATGTGTTGTTGCGTGGCCTTGGCTTTACATGTTGGTAAGACAATGGCATCTCTTCAAACCACTCATCATACTGACCTTCATTTTCAGCTCGCTGGTTTCGAAACCCCGCCAAATGAATCTTACAACCCTGTTATCCCTTACCGTACAGAACACAATTTGTCATCGGCAATGCAATCCACCTATTCAGATGTTTTAGGCGGCCCTTCTGCCTCGACAACTTCTCTTCAACACGATACAGATCCTATACGGCTGCATAATGCCCGGTCGTCTTCAATCATAACCCAGGCCCAGCTACAAGAAGGTGTTACTACTTCCCAACCGTACGAGACTTTCGATACTATTTCGCCTCTTATTCGTCCCAGGTACCTCTGCTATGTCACCGACTTTGAGAATAGAAGGTTCGAGACAGTTAAAGTGTCGGATTATATCAAGGAGCATGAGAACGAAAATGTCGATCTCGAATTTGTGTTCGTCTCATACACGCGCGTTCAGTTCCGAGTCGCTACGGACGAAGAGATCGAAAACTACATATATGCTTCCGAAGCGGAGAGGAACGCCAATAAACAACTCGCCCACAGGGACCGCCAGCAGTTAATTGACTGGGGCATTGATGCAGCTAGACGAGCTGGGAAGAAGTCATTTTGGCTTGATTTCGAATGTATTCGCAGCCACGATGGTATTGCACGAGCTACTAGTAGTAGTGACGATGTATATCATATTTGTGATATCGTTCGAGCTGCACATTCTATGATAATTGCCATTGGTCCTTCTACCGAAGACAAAATTGCATCCATCCTCGACAGCAAGGACCTCAAGGCATTCTCACCAAACAAGGTGACCCCTTGGCTACAACAATGGGGCTCCCGACTGTGGACGCTACCAGAGCTTTTACTTTGTCCGAATGAGCATCGTATCCAGCTATACATTGCTTCAGATACTTCTGAGCCAATGAGAATGGCGAAACGGAACTTCGCTGAGCGTGCATGGGAAGATGCCATTGTTGTGCAAGAGCTCGTCCATCATTTTGAGGGATCGGCAACATTGACTACGACTCAGCTCATGGAGGCTGCTTTTGAATGTTTCTCGAGGCGACAGACGGATCAGTTCAGCCAGGGTGACATCACCTATGCCATCATGGGTCTTTTTTCTCGTAGACACCGTCCAACTGTTGATAAGGGAGACTCAGGATTGCAGGCATTTGCGAAACTTGCGTTTAAAAACGACTGCGGTGCATTCCTGAGTCGCGTTATCTGTTTCGATCCTCCACCATCCGGCCCCTGGTATAGTTCGGTGGATCTCCGTGGTAGGCAACTTATCACCGAGGTGCATCCTCAAGTCACTGATGTCTTGGGTCCCGATGTTCTGCTCCTGGACAATGTCTACGGAGCCATGATAGACTGGGATAACCTTGATCCTGAGAGTGACATTACAAGACTCCGTCTTGGCGACATTTCCAACGGTATAAACTTTGTATTCGTCGAATCATTCGTCGTCTTATGCTTACTGCTATGTTTTTTGGCCTATGTGCTGCAAATCGTACCCACAGGATACCACTTGTTTCTCTCTACAGCGGGACTTATTTTATGGATCTGCGCCTGTGTTGCCATCATTCGCGCCTTTATTCTACTGAAACGCTCTATTTCCACGGCGGAGATTGCTCCATCGGGTCGACTGATCGGCATAGAGGGAAGAGTGGGTGTCAACATGATTGAGGAATATTTATGGGGATTCAACCATGGCAGGCTCAAGATCATGGAGCCTCAACACGACTCATGCATATCAAGACCAGAACGGGTTACTCCGGACGACGCCGGTGCCTACGATTTCACAATTGTCGATACCCGGTTGATGACAGTCACATACATTGTCAGTGACGAGCCGCCAACCGCAGTGCTTGTATTGAGAAAAAGAGATGGTCTGTACGGCCAGTTTCTTTGCTCATATGATTCAGAGCAGCCAGCCTTTCACCGCCAATCTGTTTTTAGAACGGACTTGAAAGGAGTCGAGGACTTCCATAAGCACAAGGGAATACGACTCTCGCTCGACTTACTTACCGCGCAGACCTCAAGGCCGACTTTGCAGAACATCCGCCCAGAGAATCGACAAGCCACTAATCGATTTAATGATGCTACTGAAAATAGCATAGCTGCGGATGTGCCTAAGAAATGGCGTGTCTTGATATTTATGTACTTCTTTCTGGTAAGTCTAACAACAACTTAGTTGTACTACATACCCATAGTTATCTCTATAGGTATCTCTGCAACCCCCACTCTTACCGCCGTATGAGTTTGAGAGTTCGGCCAATCAATATAGATCACTCGGATACGCCTTGTCCTTTGCCTTCGCTCAGCCATGGGCTTACTTCCTGTTATCGAAATATTCTCTTCACAAATGCTGGTTTTGTATAGCTTCCCTGAAAGGTGAGAACATACCACAGCTCTGTTACAAGGACTAATAGGTTATCAAGGACTTTTCTATTTACCTGTTACGCATTACGCTTACTGCAAGATCAATCTCCGCTTGATTGCGTTGCCGATTGTT
Source organism: Fusarium graminearum PH-1 (assembly GCF_000240135.3). Lineage (NCBI taxonomy): Eukaryota > Fungi > Ascomycota > Sordariomycetes > Hypocreales > Nectriaceae > Fusarium > Fusarium graminearum. Next base: position 3,676,844 of record NC_026475.1, on the reverse strand, counting down.
GTTCTCCTTCAGCCAATAGTGGCTGATCTATTCTGGCCAATATACGGTGGCAAATACTACGAGTTTATATGCGAAGTGGTAAAAGGATTCATCAGCGGTCTCGAGATACCATGCATGGTAGCCATTGTATGGACCTGGTTCACTCTGGAGGAACTACCATTAGTGCTACTTGCACTGACTCTCACTGGCGAGAAGTTTCTGGTACTAGCCTCGGGATCACCGATTCACCAATGGTACCCATACCTGATGGTAATTATTGGTATCGTTCTGTGCAAAATTCCATCGACTGTTCATACATGCCTCATTGGTAGCCCAGATGAGGTCAGCTGGCTATCAGCCAAAGATAAAATATCTTACAAGGAAATGTCTGCAAATAAGGCATCACAGATTGCAAGACAGACTGTGCAAGTAAGTATACTACGCAAACTATATCTTACCTGAGGTGCTAACGGATTTTAATAGCGACGACTCATTCGATACTTATTGGTCTTTGTGCTCTCCGCAATCACAAAGTTCGATGTTCACAGAAACTATGTGGCAGGATACACTGATGGATTCGGAGTATTGGTATTGATGATGATCATTGGCACTATCCTGCTGAAGTTTCAGCAGGCATCTTGTAAGTAGTGAAATGACCGGGGTGTCTTTGATCTTTTATCATACTAACGGCCATACAGTCGCAATCGCATGTGTTTGTTCTCTATTGCCCTCTATTCTCCTTTGCATAGTACAGAGTAATGGGCTCAGGGCTCCATCTGTTATACGCATCTGTATAGGAGTGCAAGAGAATGTAATTCCTCGTAGGTCAACTCATCCAGCCCGAAACCTCGACAGATAAGTATCATTCTAACACAGTCTAGTTATATGGTCATTTACAATCTCGCACTCGTCAACTATAACTGAGGTTGTTGGCGGTTTGTCAGTATCATTAACTGGTATATCTGTTGCATATTTACTTGAAGGGACCCCGGAGACATTTTCTCTTATTCAAAGTATAATTGTAACAGTTCTGAAGGTTATGTTACTTGGGTTACTATCTGTTCTTGCTTGGTAGTTAAGATAACTTACCTTCTTTCCGCTCCCCGTTATAGTAGAGAAACAGAATGCTTCGCCGGACGATTTAGAGGAGATTTAAGTACATGAGCTATTCTCAAGAACATCGTCTGTTTGATAAATTGCACGTCGATCGCCTTTCCACTAGCTATCTGGCATTGATCCGATTCCCACTTTGGACGAGACCATACTTGACACAGCCCGAATTAAATATGAATCCATATTTACACAATATGGCCTAATAGGTTTACTGTAAGTAAATGACTTCATTAAAGGTTTACAAAACGTTCATATTCATTGATTACCACCTGCCGGGTATACAGTGCAGCTTTCAAGATGTCAGCTCAACCACCTCTTCCCCATTTGTGTTTCAAATCATATAAACTCTAGGCAGTCGCCATGTATAAAGTTGAGTTATAAGCATAGTTGTCACTTTTGAGTTCAAATCTTCAGGATTCAACCAAGTATCATCTTGGAAACCTCATATTCCCTCAAGTTTATTTAATAACATTTATCAGATGACCATAAGAAATCTCTTTAAACATAATCTTATTCACTGCTCCTTGACACTATAAAAGACTGTCCATCCTCTCCATTTCTCCCGCCATTCTTCTGGACTCACACGTCTCGCAATCGCAAATATGTCGTGGAATCACCTTCCCCCCTGAAGTGCGAAATATTATTCTCAGCCATATAACTGAGGAGTACTCGGTTTCGAGAAGAGGGTATAATCTTTTGGAGGCCACTTCATATGCCACAGTCTCTCGCGAGTGGCAAGGTTTCTTTGAAGGCATCACCTTTCAGAATATCTCCCTCATCATCCGTGACGCTACCGACTTGGACGATTTCGCCCGCTTGACAAGCGGTAGCAACGTTTGCAGAAGACACAGTATCCGCAATATCTCAGTCATTATCATTCTGCCGCCTTACGACTGCGAGGATTGCTGTGAGCCTGAAAGTACAGACGAGACGAAGCGGAATAATCATATCTTCACTCAATCAATGCAGGCTCTTCTGGGTATTCTCTCAACCTGGACACCAAATCAGCATCAACATGGTTTAACCCTGGAACTCAACATCAAATCCTCTTCAGACACGGACCATCATTTTTATGATTCCCAGATTGCCGACAAGTTCCATCTGAAACACTGGAACTGGCGCCATGAAGATCAATTATTTGCGGACATCCGATTTCCAAGTTGCCAAAATGATGAAGAAGTTTGGTGCGAATCCATCAGAAGACAGCTTCGTTCTGAGGGCTGCCGTGCCTTGGAAAGATATCTCGGGTCCCTATTGGACTTTACCGGCCTCCGTCTACCCCACGTCGAAGTTGTCACATCCTTTTTGCAAAGACACCAGTTCAAACGCCAGCTGAGTCCCTGCGCACTGGGCTGGCTAATGCAAGAAAGCTTGGTCCGGTTATCGTCACTCAGACTAGAACGATGGTGCAGACCGAGAGTAAGAGCAGAAAATACGTACATCAAGCATTTCAAAGAGCACTTCCTCCCATGTTTACGAGAAATTCTCGAAGTTTTTCAGTATTATGCTGAGAGGCCCATGTCTTTGAATATCTCAGCCAAGGGACGTGTCAATCCGCTGTCTCTTGTCGAGCTATTATCCATCGAGGGACGTCGCTTCAAGCAAATTTCGGTTGTCGAACCGTACGACTCGACGGTTTGCTTACAGACGATGAAGTCGATTGTAGATGCTTCTTTGACCAAGCCGCTCGCTACCGCAGGATGGCACATGCTTGAGAAGGTTTGTTTTGAGTCCAAAGTAGTACGAGAATGCATAGGACGGAAGAATCGGCGAATGGATCGCATCGACGAATTGTTGAAACTGTCAGCTTGTATGGCCCAAATGATGCCCAACCTTCGCAGTTGGGAGATTTACGGCTTGGGGACCCCGTCGTTTGTTGGAGGTTGTCATTTCCATTACAGCGTCCAGCCATCATCATCATCTGCTTCTATATCATGGAAAGGCTGGTAGACCAATAGATCAAACAACACAGGGGAAGACTTTTCGTTTTCTCCCAACGTCAAAAACACATGGGACGAGGTTGCTATTCTACATACCGGCAATGGCGTCACATGTTTGGTGGATGAGAATCAATTGAGCTATGATTGGATGGACCATCCTCCTATAGAAGCTATGGTTTTTGAGCTCGATCCTATACATCCTTTCACAAGGCACTTGGGTCGATGGGGAGACGACGTACTGATTAATGCAGAACATGATAGATGATCCTCAGGGTATCAGAAACATTATCCGCTATAAGCATAAGGGATGAAATTATTATACTCCTTAGGCTATTTATTTCTATACCCTAAGACTTAAAGGGTTAACTTTTTTACTACCCAGTAGATAATAACTGGCCCAACTGTTCAAGCTGCAATTGAAATATTTCTATTATTATTTTCGCTTACTAAGCCATGACTTATATGTGAATCACAGTAATAAGAGAAATACCTCAAGTTCGATGATTCGCAGTTTTTGACGAATAGTCAAGATCGTTCGACCTATAATCAAGGAGGTCAAGAAAGAGATCAAGTCCGAGGAGGGCCTTGATACTGTAGTGAAGTGGCGACACGCAACACTATGCCCCGCGTAATGTCAAGTCTCGAAAGGAGAAGGCCTTGGGAGTCAAATTGGATGGAGGATGTGGACCCTGGTGTTGAACGTCTTAGACCATAAACACAAGTAGTCTAAGAAGCATAGTCTAAGTAACCTAAGCTGTCCTACTAACTTTCTCTCTTATGTTCCCAGGGGTTAATTTTTCTGATATTCTGAGGCCTGGCCACCATCCTCGTCCTTGTCGTCATCCTCAGGGTCAACAGTCATACTGCTCAGAGGCGCTTTAGCCTTCCCCTTCCCCTTAGACCTAGAACTGACAGACTTGTACTTAGAAGCGGCAGTGTTGGGCTTGGAAGGGGCAGACCTGGTTGATCTGGTCATTCTGCCAACAGTTGTAGCACCATTGCTAGGAGCAGTAGGAGCGCGAGCAGAACCAGACTTAGAAGGACGTGAGTGTTTGGGTTTCTTCCTTGGGTTCTCGACATCCACTGGATCGTCGTGATCTCCATTGTCTTGGTTAGCAGCACCGTCTATGCTAGCAGACTTGCCTGCATTAGGCCGCTTGCGCTTTGTTGATAATACAGTGCCACCACTGCCACTACCACCACCGCTACTGTCACCCGTCATCATCATCAGCGGTGGACTTATTGTCGCTTTCAGAAGATTCGCCATCATCAGTGTCAGGAAGTTCAAAATCAGAGTCCTCATCCTCTAATTTGACTCTAATTTGACTCCCATGGCCTTCTCCTTTCGAGACTTGACATTAGCGCGGAGCCTAGTGTTGCGTGTCGCCACTTCACTATCAAGGCCCTCCTCAGACTTGATCTCTTTCTTGACCTCCTAGATCAGAGGTCAAATGATCTTGACTATTTTCGTCAAAAACTGCGAATTATCGAACTTGAGGTTACTGGGCAGTAGAAAAGTTAACCTCCTAAGTCTTAGGTTATAAAGATAGGTAAATAGCCTAAAGGCTATAGTTTTAGTAGCATAAAATGACCTACTAATTTCGTCTCTTATGTTCTCAGCGGTCAATTTTTCTAATACCCTGAGGCCTGGCCACCATTCTCGTTACCATCCTCGCTATTGTCGTCATGACTTACACGTCTCGATTTAGAGGCAATAAACTTTTATCGCAAAGGTTAGATCGCTAACTATAGGTAGTCAAACTATTCAAGATACACATAAGTAAACTTAAGGCATTTCAGGTGCCTTCAGCTTACTAAGCCATAACTTACACATAAATCACAGTATCAGAACAGGACTTGTCACCTTGTCTTTACCATTGGTTACCAAAGTACTCATCTTAACTAACAAGTATCATTCAAGCGAGGCCACATGCAAATTCCAGTGCAACCTGCAATACAATGGGATTTCACTAATTGTAATATATCGCATTTCTTTTGCCTCAGCTCTATTTCCACATCCCATCCGCAAACTGAAACATGGCCAATCACCACCGCCCAAGTCTCAAGGGAGGTTCTGGTTCAGCCCCCCTTGATAGCTTTCGTGGAATGCGTGTCTTACTTTATAGGGGCGCCCATTCCAGAATGTAGGGTTGAGCGTACAAAATGTACGGGATAACAGTTTGTCAGGGACTGAGGGCCCAGGGTATGAGAAACATTGGCTCCTGGTATCAAAAGGGACGAAATTAGTAGGTCAGTTTATGTCATTTAGACTATGTTTCTTAGACCACTTATTTATGTATCCCAAGATGTAGGATGTCAACATTTCTGCTACCCACTAACAAGTCCCCGTCTCCCTTGCATCTCATCCCAACAGCCCTTATATCACAGCCAGCCCACCCGTTGGGGGTCTGTCTTGCTTCGCGATCAGCCCTTTCTTTATGCCTCGCTAAAATCATGGTCGTCGTCTCTGGGTCCCCATGGGCCAAAAAGGTCGCATTCATCGTCATATCCGTTAACCTCCTCTTCTGGTGGTACTGTTTTTCCGTCCCTCAATCCGACGACGTCAATCCACCACCACCACCATCGAGAATACAACGATCAGAAGCCATACCTGAAGTAATCACAAAGAAAAAGGCGAAAGACGAAGTCAAAGAAGTCAAAGATGAATCGACCACCGATAAAAAGGGCTTCAAGACGTTTCGCTCCTGGAGTCACTTCGAAATCACCAGACCTAGCAATGACAAGACGTTTATCTTTCGTCGTTTCAAAAGCTCGCCGCATAACCCGCCTCATGTCGAATGGAACCCCAACGGGGGCGAACTCTCAAAGGGATACGTCTTTATCACACCACAATCCACAGGGGAGGACAAGGGGATTGCGCAGGCAGCTTCGTTCATCATGAAGCAAAACGCAGAGCTTGTTTATGCGCACGACGACCAACCGCTTGCTTCAGAAGGCTTTCGCGTGCAGAATATCAACAATGAGCAGTTTCTCACGCTGTGGCGCGGTGAGAGAAAGGGTGCGCATGGATTTGGGGAGGTGGTTATTATGAACAATCAGTATGAAAAGACAATTATCCATCTTGATGCGATCATCAACAATATGTTTGGGCACAAGTTCAAGGGACAGTTGGACTTTCATGAGCAGGAGTTGACGACGAGGGGAACGATCTTGGTCACGGCTTACAACACGACTTCGTACAACCTCACTGCCATGGGCGGTTCAGAACGAGGATTCGTGTCGGACTCGATGTTTTTCGAGATCGATATCGAGACGGAGGAAGTACTCTTCAGCTGGAGCGCCCTCGATCACTTCTGGCCCGAAGATTCCATGCTACCTCTCATCACAGCTTCTGGCTGCGGTACACCAATGTCACCATACGATTTCTTCCATTTAAACTCCGTCCAAGCCATCAACCACGATTCCTTCCTCATCAGCAGTCGCAACTTCTGGTCCGTCTTTCTCATCTCTCGCTCAACGGGTAAAGTCCTCTGGGAACTAAGAGGAAACACCAAGGGCGGCGACTTTGGCGCTATGCCACCCCATGGACGCTTCCGATGGCAGAACCACGTTCGTGCGGTTGAAGCTTCAACGCAAGGAATGGTGATAAGCATGTTTGACAACCACAATAGTCCCGAGGATATTACCAAGACGCATTCTCGGGGTTTGCTGTTGAAGATAAAGCTGCCGCCAAAGGTTGATGAGAGGCCAGAGGTTTTGCGCATTCTTTCGCCTGATCGCGCAAAGGTTGCTACGCAGGATGGGAGCTACCAGATTGGACTTAGCAATGGGAACTCGTTTATGAGTTGGGGTGCTGGTGGTGTTGTGCACGAGTATGGACCTGAAGGCGGGCATGATCTTCGCTGGCAAGCGCGCTTTGGGCATGACGAGTCAATCCGAAGTTATCGCGCCTTCAAAGACGTTTGGACAGGCACGCCTATAACATGGTCGCCAGCACTAGTCATCGAAAAGGCTGGTGACTCAGTTCTCGGGTATGTGAGCTGGAACGGCGCGACAGACATTGAAGCCTACAATGTATATCTGTACGAGCCCGGCAGCGCCATGATACCAATGGGCAAAGCGAACGTCACGGGCTTCGAGACGGGCTTTGATCTCGGGACAAAATTTAACGAGACGAGTTGTATTCTTGTCGCGGCTGTGAGAGATGGGAGGGAATTGAGGCAGTCGAATGTGGGATGCTTGCAAGGAAGGACATTTGTGTCTTCATTCGTGGACTCGTATGGCCAGGCAGCTGGTGATTCCACGACGGAAGAGACTATGATGCAGAAGCTGATGGGGTGGTGGAACTCTTGATGATGAATGAACTTGTGTTTTTTTGAGCGGATGGAAGATTAGGTGTGCTATTGCTTCTAGAATGTATGAACGACCGAGATCAATTGATTGCTGAATTTTCCAAAAGGTGTATATCACGCTTGTTTATTATATACGTCTGTATGTAAACTAGATGAACACACGTCAAACATCATACGCCCTACACGATCTACAGCACCAATCTTTTAAACATACCCAGAAACGAATGCACTACCTTATGGCGCAAGTCGCTTGGGTGTACGGGGGTAGTAAGCCGCAAGGTGAACACTGGGAAGAGCCAGAGCCCAAGCGACGATACGGTCGAGACCGAAACCACCACCACCGTGGGCAGGAACACCGACCTGTCGGAAGACGGCAAGGTACTCCTTGATACCGTCGCTCTTGGGGTCAATGCCCTTGGCGCGGATGCGCTCCTCGAGCTCGTCGGGGTTGCTGACACGCTGACCGCCGGAAAGAACCTCTTGTCCTCGGATGAACATGTCGAAAGCGTTTGTGACGCGGACGCCATCTCCAATTGTGGTGCCAGCGTCGTCGAGCTTGGCGTAAAAGGGTCGAGCGGTCTCGGGGAACTTGTCGATGACGTAAAAGTCGGTGTTGTACTTCTTGCGGACAACCTCACCCAGAGCCTTCTCTTGGGGAGTGCTCATATCCTCGTCGTCGCGGACGTTGGCGAACTCGGCGGGGCCTTCCTCTCGGAGGAGCTTCTGGGCGTCGGCAAAGGTCAGGCGGACCTCCTTGCCGGGCTCGGGGAGGAGGAGGGGCTCGGAACCGTAAACGGATCGGACGGTCTCAATCTCGGTGGCGCATCGCTCTGCAATTGAACGTGGTTAGCTAATGTCTTTTCGCGGCTGTTATTTGCACTTACCGTGGATTCCACGGAGGATAGACAGAAGGACACCCTCGAGAACGTCAAGAACCTCGAGGTAAGAGTCCTTGATCTCCATCTCCAGATCAAGACCAGTGAACTCGGTCATGTGTCTAGGAGTGTTGGAGTTCTCAGCACGGAAAACAGGACCAGAGCTGAAAACGCGCTCACGACCTCCAGCAATCTCGAACTGCTTGTAGAACTGGGGAGATTGGGCGAGGAAAGCCTCCTCTCCGAAGTAAGGGAGTCGGAAAACGTTACCACCACCCTCGGAGGCGGCACCGATAAGGCAGGGAGGCTCGAATTCCTTGAAATGGCGGGGCTCGAGGTAGTTGCGGAAGAGACGCTTGACTTCGATACGGATGTCTGCGATAGCCTGCTGGACGGGAGTTCGCTTGTGCATGGCAATGTTGTCGAGGTGGGTAAGCATGCTGGCGGAGGGAATGGTAGAGGTGGTCTCAGCAGGCTTCTCGGCCTCGTCACCAGCCTTGCTCTCGTCGCTGAAGTTGACAATGGGCTGGCTAGCAGCATCCATGGTCATACCAAGCACAGCAGGAGCAGGGGCGAGGACGTAGCACTTGTTGATGTGAAGCTCAAGAGTGGAAACGCGGCAGCTCTTGACGGGCTCGAGAGGCTTCTTGACGGTAGCTTGGACAACGACGAAACTCTCGGGGCTGATGCTGGTGACAAACTTGACCATGGGCTTGCTAACAACAGGCTCCTTGTCAGAGGCCATGATGACACCCTGAATATCCCAGTTTCCACCCTTTCGAAGCTCTACAAAGCCCATCTTGGCACTCTGAACACGCGAGTTCTGGAGCCAGGCGCGGACAATGACGGTCTTTCCATCGTACGACTCGTCGAGGTTTCGGATCTCGACCTCCTGGGCGTCGCTGCTGAAGGACTCGGAGGTAACTTGCTTGTTTCCGTAGCTGTCCTTGGCTGGGTCGTCCTCGAGGCTCATCTTGGCGGCAGCTTGTGTAGCGGCGTGTTCAAGGGCGCGCTGGGCCTTGAGAGCCTCCTTCTTGGCCTTGGCCTCGGCCTTCTTGAGGGCCTTCTTGGAGGGACCGGCCTCGCCCTCAGCGGGAGGAGCGCCCTCTTCGGGGACAACTGGCTTTGCTTCTTCGGACATGATTGATGTTTTCGGGAGGGTGGTTGGTGATTTGAGAAGCTAAAAGCAAGGCAAGACTTCAAGTCATAAGGCGGGGTGGGTTGGGCGATGGAGGGGCAATGAGGGGCAGACCAGAAGGTTTTTAAAGAATTTGTGCCACGTGACGTATTCAACGTCAGAGACGATGGTCTGACCCAGACGAGAGACGTTGAGCGTTACCGGCCGGCGTGGAGTCATTAAAACATGAGATGGAACAGCTATTGGGGGTTAAATTGAATGGATAAATGACTGCACCGTAATAGCTTCAGGATCTCAGACTAGTCATATTTAATGCTGACACCACGGTATGTCGAATTGCTGTCATGTTGACACGTTCATTCCATGCCACAATTAACAGACAGAATAGCGCAATTCGATCAATGGACCGATATATCCCTGGATTTCAGCCTTGTATATCGCCTCAGTGGAAGAACAATTCGATCAAGTGGTATGCTCAATGAGTCCTTCACAAAGCCGAGTGTAATCCGACCGCCGAAGTCGCATTGCAGGGTGATCGCTCCATTGCAATGCGATGGCGTACCTACAGCCATAAATTTACGTAGAGGACCAGCTGATTTTCCGCGCATACATTCACTTTATACCGATAGTCTACATCGCAATGGATTTCAGAATGAGAACGGAATACCCAGCCCCGACTATAGCCCGTAGATGACTGATGCTGCATCAAGGGTTCCACTACCAAAACCCAAGAACGAGTGTAAAAGCCTCGTATCTCACTTTCTCCCTTTAATAAACAAATACTCAAATAAAAATTCAATAAAAATGTCTTCCACAGGTGCCGAACGTCTCAAGAACAGAAAACCCATCAAGAAGCCAGTCCCGGCTTATCTCCCGGGCCCTGGCTCTGTCCTCACCGTCGATCAGACCCTCTACTCTACCATCCGCGATGCACCTCGCGAGCTCATCCAAGAGTTTACTCTTCCCATTCGCTCCGGAAAGGCATGGAAGGCACCTGCTGGGTCAATCGTAAAGATTAGTACCCCCGAAGGACCGCAAGTTGGTAAGAATAAAATGGGAGACGATTGATGTGGTTTGCTCACTTACAGCCACAGGCGACTTGAACATCTGGAACGCCCACAACCCGCGCGAACGCTTCTGGGCAAGTCGCACAAAGCAGCTCCACGCCTCGCACGTCTCAACCTACGACCGTCTCTGGTCCAACCTACCTTACATGCGTCCTTTGGCGACTATCATCAAAGACAGCTTGGATTGGTACGGCACTGACGAGCATGGTGGTCGCGTACACGATTTGCTCGGCACGCGATGTGATCCTTACATCAACACCGTCCTCAGTGGGGGCCAGTACAACTTCCAATGCCACTCCAACCTAACCCGCGCGGTTCTTCCCTTTGGACTAAACGAGCAGGATGTTCATGATGTGATTAACATTTTCCAGGTCACTGGGTTAGATGAGCAGGGAAGATATTTTATGAATCCTTGTCCGGCGGAGAAGGGTGATCATATTGAGTTTTTGGCTGAGCAGGATCTTTTGATGGCGTTGAGTAAGTCTTTGTCCCAAAATGAATGAAGTTTATATGCTAATGTGGGTAGGTACGTGTCCTGGTGGTGATCTTTCGCTTTGGGGTTTTGGAGAGGATAGTGAAGAGGAGATGATCAAGTGCTGCCGTCCCCTCAAGGTTGAAGTGTATCGTCTTAAAGATGAGACGTTGTTGCAGAAGAATGGCTGGAAGCCAGCTGAAGTGTCTGGCTACAGTGGACGTCACGGACTAGATGTTCCATTGGGCGAGAATAGAGAGGAGAAGGCTTAAATAACAATTGAGCTGTATCCTACATCCCTAGAACGAGACATTCCAATTTTCCATTGATCCAATCACTTTGTCTTCTCAGCCTTGGCCTCAGCACTCAAAACAGACTCATCACGATGCTGCATCAACGCAACAAGCGCGCCGCCAGGTCCCGAAAGCAAAACACTCGTAACAACTCCCCTAGCAAGATTCGTCCTCTCCTCCCCAGCCTTCAACTCAGGCTTCACCTCCAACAATTGCTGCAGACCCCAGATAAGCCCCGCGACGGAACCAGTAGCGAAATCGTAGATGAGAAAGTTATGCATGGCTGCTCCAGCGCTGGACATGGGCTTGTTCGTATGCGGTGCTGCATCGGGGCCAAAGACTTTTTCCATGGTGAACGACGCCGCGATACCTTTAGGGAACAAACCTGGAAAAGCGCTCGCTGCGATGAGGACTGCGTAGGTGGTCATTTGGCTCACGACAGCGATGTTCCAGGCAAATCCGTAGGCATGTCTCAGAGCAGCCTTTTCTAGCATAACCCTTGACCTGTTCGCATCCTGTCCAACACTAATCCTCTTTAGAACTCCAGTGAAAACAGTCTGGAGGATAAAAATGTAGAAAGGAGCCATTGACCAGACGGCGTTGGACCACTGTCGAACATTATAGTTGGAGAACGGATACACCAGGAAAATACAGGGAACAATGTAGCCCAGAAAAAAAGACGGAAAGACAGTGTGAAGAGTGAGATAGTCGCGGACATGAACGCTTTGTGAATATGACGCCTTGGAGGTGAAGAGGAGATGCACGATGTAGTATACTGGCGCGACAAAGCCAAAGCCAACAGACTGGATAACCCACAGCCAGACAGCACCACTACAATACCTCGTTAGCTCATGGAACTCGTCTCAGACAGTGAGCAACTTACTTGAGTACAAGAGGACTCCATCCAATAGTTCTCTGCGCTTCAATGACAAACACCATAAAAGTAGCGATGAGCTGGCCTCCAAAGCAAATCATGAAAAGCGACACTTCCGGCCTCGAACCATCGGTGACGCTCGCCCAGACGATGTTCGAAAAGGCGAAGAAATCATCAAGAAGACCAATTCCCGTGTATCGCTTGAGGATCAGTCTGTCTGTGTCGGGTAAGAAGCGAGGGAGAGGGTCTTGGATTATGGTGCGTGACATGTCCATGTAGCCATTGCGTTCAAGCTGGAGGAGGAGCGCGTCAAGGCCGAAGATGGCGAGGACGGCGAGAATGATGATTGTAGGGATGCGATAGGAAATATTGGGTGAAGAAGCCATTTTTAATAATATTATGTTGGTTTGGAGAAGAAAAGATGAAGAGGAATTGAGAGAGTTATACGTGATGGATACAGTCAGCACCCATGCTGATGAAGGATTCCTTCTGATGGGGCCCAGTCAGCAGCCAAAACTCCGTCTCCATACGGAGTTTACGAGCAAAACATCTCATCTACAGCAGCATCAGGAAAATAAACTATTTAATAATAGCTCTAGATTATGACTTTATATACACTTAATTCTCAAGATATTAATTACTCAAGATATTAGTCCTCTACTACAAAGGAAATAAAAGGCCGCAGGGGATTCAGATAGACAAAAGCGAAAATGCTACTTCGCATACTCAATGAACTACTAAAAAGAATCATCCCGTCATAAAACAATATACCTAATTTTTATTTCTCAAACATCCAATAAAACGAAACCACATCGCATCCCGCAACAAGTTTTGACACCCGTCCTAGTATACAGTCTAAACACATGCTGAATCTGGCCAACCTTGACCTAGCGTTTGGTGACTCTTGTCCTGCCTTGAGTCTTCTGGGTAGTTGGTTTCGTCGCAGCCTTGGGGGGTCTACCCCTGCCTCTGGCGACAGGCTTTGCAATCCCCTTTTTCTTCGACAATGGAACATTAGATGTTGAAGTGGCCTTGGTGTTGGTCTTGGGCTTGGCCTTGTCCGTTCCCTGAAGCTTGCTCATGTAGTCGTCAACATGCTCCTTGGCAACCTGCTCAATATAGTTTTGGTTCTCCCAGGTCTGTTCCGAACGGTCATAGCCAAGCCACTCGACCAAGACCTGCTTCTTACCGCGGAAGGTTC